>NW_021703779.1:16792946-16836101 GCF_005190385.1 Monodon monoceros
TGTGTGTGTGTGTGTGTGTGTGTGTGTGTGTGTGTGTGTGTGTGTGTAAGTGAATGAAACAGAATGAAACAGACTCTCCTATGGGACAGTCTGAGGGAAGATGGAGGCTAAAGTTGCTCTTGTATTTAGCGGGTTAGGGATGGCCTCTGTGATGAGGTGACATTTGAGCAGTGACTAGCCAGAAGGAAGAGACCCAGACTTGATACCCATGGAGGTTTAGGCAACTACAACTTCAGTGGTGGATGGGTGGTTAGTCACTTTTGTATACTAACGTTAATTCAATTATGTTTATCATCAGGCAAAAACTATTCTTGCTAAAAATCTCAGGTAACTCACACTCCACTTCTCGGAATTGTCTTAAGGATAAAGTGGAAATGTGGACACAGATTTATGCCCAAAGATGCTCGTCATAGCTTTATAACATAAAAAAAATTGGAATTTACCAAAAATGCCCTTCTTTCCCTGACCTCCCCACACTCAAGGCTCCCTTGGGCACTTCTGCTCTGCAGTTCCAAAGCCCCTGGACTTCCCTCTGTGGTCATGCTTTCTTCCTGTGGAAGACTTGCCTGCTTACCTGTCTATTTTCTCCCATTTGAGCTCCCTGAGGACAGGGTCTACGCTGCATTCAGCACCCATCACGGGGTCCGGCACATCGTTAAGCACTCAATACATGTTCCAGAAAAGACTGGTTAAATGCTCTCTGGCATATCTAGAGACAGAGTATTATGCAGCCATTACAAATCATGTCTTTGAAAAAAAAAAAGCAATGCCAAAGAAATGATGATACTAAGTATAAAAACCAGACTATAAAACTATAGACACAGAATGACCTCCATTACGAGACTCCAAAATCATTAAAGGCTGCATCTGAATGACATTCGGACAATTCCTGCCTTTCTATTTTTTTAAATTCAAAGCATTTCACATCTCTTTTTATTCTCTAAATTAATCTCACTGCCCAGACCATGCAGACATATTGGCCAGGAACTGCCCCCGCCCAACCACAAGAAGGCCAGAGGGTACAATCCTACCAGGTCCCTGTGGTGGACATGTGGAAATATTAATCTGCCTTTCTCTTTATCATTTTTATTTTCCACTTTGGGTATAATAATAGCTTCCTAATCAGAAAAAAAGTAAGTTAGTTAAAAATACTCAAGGTGACTGACTGGGTTCTACATTTGAACCTACAGTCATCACTCTGGTCCTTTAAACCTTAGAGGATTCGTTGGTAGGATTCTTGTCAACAGGCCCCCTCCTTAGCATGTGTTGTCCTCCATTACCTTGAAGCTTCTCGTGCTCCGCTTGGCCTCCCCGTTTTGTCTTCCTCATCACCCCCTGCCAGATGCTCAGCACTAGATGTGTCCCTTTAAAACTGGGGCATTTATCCTTCCGGGCCTGAAGTTCCCTCTGAGACTTCTCTGTCTCTCTTCATTCCAGATTCACTTCCTCCAAGGAGACTGCCCTGATTGAGAACAAATAACGTTTCACGAGAGCCTCCTGGGGCCAAGGCAGGGGGCCAGGTAGGTATTTCATACAAGGGTCCCAGTTCATCTACCTCCTGTCAGCATTCAACAGCAGAGCTTCAGCCCCAGGCAAGTTCCTGGTCCTCTCAGATTAGGCCCCAAACTAAGAAACCCTCATGAAGCTTGAAGAGAATCCTCTCCCTTTCTCCTAAGACATCTCTGTTTTTCTCCTGGGGAATAACCTTGGAAATGCTATTGACTTCTTTGTGGTTTTTCTTTTTAGTTTTAAAAATTGGTTTGAAAACCCTTTAAAACTTTAAAAAAAAATTAACAAATAATGAAGTTTTGCATTTCCAGGGCGCTTTCTCATCAAAGCGCTCAAAGTTTGCCAACAAATCTTGGTTTCTTGGAGAACTGGTCATATTCTATAGGGGTGAGAGAGAAGGGAAGCATTCGCGACTTAAATGACATTGTTTACCTGTATGATTTAATTAAACATGTTGCCATTTAAAGAGAACTGCCCCATGAAGCTGGTTCTCCAGGAACTCAACTCTCCTTTTTTAGTCAGTTTTTTTTCCCCTCTATTTTTTCCTTAGAAAATTCTAGCTACAACCTACTAGGTTACCTTGTTCTATTGTTTGGTTCAAATACTTTTATCACCTAGTGCTCCAACAAGAAAAAAAGAATAGCCCATTTTACTGTGAAACCTGGATTCACAAGTACGATTAGCACACACTTTCATTTATGGAAAGAGGCTGCCCTCACAGCCACTCCAATTTGGGGTCACTTAAAAAGGCATGAAATAAAACTACCTCTTAGGAATCTTCATGTGCTTCGTGGATTCTCCTTGGCTTCACGGGCTGCCTTCTGCTCCACGTGTTGGGAAACCCTAGGGACAGAACTAGGAATGACAGCAAAGGTTCATCGCCTTAAGAGACATGACCCCTCTCTGTCCTTACACCAGTGACAAACATTTATTTCTGGCCGGGAAAGAGTTTTCTCTGCCTAGGTCATCGTGTTTCCTCATTAGAGCCAGTTTTGGGAACGGCATCTTCTTCCCCTGGCTTGGGTCAAAAGCGCCAAGCCTTCCCTCTGTTGGACACTGCAATCAGCCATGCTGAGCACCTATCACCCACACACGCGTTGCTTTGTTACAGTTTGTATTTGTACAAAAACAAAGAGAAAAGCTTTTTACCAAACCCTCTTGGTGCTAAAACATCTTGACATTAATTTGTGCTAAAATAACTAGAGGACTAAAACCTAATCTAATACAAAAAAAGAGACCATGATGACCTCAGGTTACAATACAAAGACCTTTGTGGGACCTGGGGATTATTTTTATACAGACCATGGCAACTGTAAGCAATAAATTATACTCCCTGTGGTTTTCCCATCAAGGAGCTGGTTACGAAAGGAAAGAAAAGCCTGCCATTAGTAACCAAAGACACACATGTGATGATAGATACAGGCTGTCTTTATGGGAGAAACAAATCATGTGCTTGAGTATACTGTCTAGACGGCTGTGGATGAATAAAAATGGCTTTACACAATTATTTGGATAATAATTTAATGATCTTTACACTAAAAAAAGACTTTAGACCTAACTAGAATTTTCTGCGTAAATATGAATGTAAAAGTGAACAACTTAAAAATGGAATTCACAGCTACAGATTTTACTGGATTATTTCTCTTCACTTGGGAAAGATGGGAAGGGGGGCACTATATTCCATGTCTTCTGAAGACATTAAGACATTTCTCTGAGAGTAACCGAATTGTGGAAAATGAAGGAAAACGACTTTAATTCCAAGATATCATTCCTCTTGGACCATGACAACTTTGGACAAAAATATTTCCACAAAACTTCATTTTAATCATCTTCTTTACAAAGCACAATACTTAAGAGTTTTCTAAATACAACTTTAGAAAATGAAGCAAAAAAATAATCTCCACAGATGCTGGTCGAGTCCATGCTGAATGCAAAAAAATTTTTTCAAAAGTGATACTTGCAAGCTGTTCAATATTCTTCACAGGCCCATTTTGTAAAGAGTGAAGATGGTGGTTGTTCGGGCAGTGGCTCATCCAGTTCCATGACTGTAGAATCCTCTTGCCGGTTAGCCCATAGGGCAGTAATGAAGCTGGATACGCCAACTTCTCCTCCTAGAATTGCTCCTCCCTCTCCTGATACAAAGAAAGCCAATGGCTCTATTTTTCAGGTCACCAGGGCCCCACGAGGGCACTCCAACCTCTCAATTTAATTTATTCACAATCTTTCCCTGTATACACATTATATAAAACTATACCGTTAGGGATTTTCATGATGAGTGAATGAGAAATCCAAATGTCAAAGAATCCAATCCTCATTCTTATATTTGGTGGTGGGAAATCTCTAAAGGCTTCAAGTTTAATGCAGAAATGCCTAGAACAGTCAAGGGGTATAGGAATGTTTTATGTTGCCCTTGGAAACTTGGCGCTCCTGGCCCCAAGCAAACTGAGGGCAAGGCTGCTGGAAAGGCAGTATGTCCAGATATGAGAGCGAAGGGTGTGAGGCTTCTTTCTTTACACACTCCCTTCCCTTAACTTTGCCATCACCCTGGAACCGTACCTGGAAGACCAGGATGTCCAGGGCTCTGGAAATACTCTGAGGGAAATAGCAGCCTCCGGCAACAAGGTTGAATAAGTAGGTAAGAGGAAGGCAGGGGAAGGGAGAGAGGCAGAGACATTCATTTGTAATACTTTCGATGATCAAAAACGTGTGATGATTTTTTTTTTTGCATCACTCCTTCAGTGTTATCAATTCTCATTCTTTGTGGTTGTACAAATCTACTCATATTTAGTACTTTCGCTCTAAAACTCAGGAAATGGACAAAGCAGCTTTTTAGAAACACATAAAACACCTTCAGGGGCCATGAAGGGACCACCCCCCACCCCTCAATCCCCAAACTATCTTGCAATACAGTATGCTTCCCTTATTTTCTGCTAAGGATGAGAAAACAGTTACATTAGTCTAAAGCTGAACACTTCATTGGCTACAAAGATAAAGCGGACAAGCAAACACCAGTTTCCTCGGGTCGGAAAAAGCAATTCCATGAATGCAAGAGAGATCCAATGGCTACGCTTCAACAAGCGCCTCCCCCCTTTCTCTTGGACCTGAGGAAGGGGTTACAAGAGAGCAAGGCAAATGAGATCATGTGAGTACACCTTCAACAACAGCACACGTGGACAGCCTAGTGCAGGAAATAATACAACTCCCCCCCGCCTTTGTTTTCATTTGCATTTTACTTTTATTTATTTTTGCTTTAATAATGCATATTCCGTTCACTCAAAAGGTGCAAAGGACAGGAAGCAGGGGTTTAACTTGGCTGATGAAAAATCAAGCAGGGGTGACATTTCTAGTTCATGAACAACCTAAAACTAGGAGAACTTAAAAGTCACAGCTGGTACCAAAGAGCACGCCCAACTTCACAGCTGTCTCCTCTTAGGACCTTTGGTTAGGCGAGAGAAGCTTTGAAGACAGTGGCCTCTAGTAGACTTTGATAAGTGACTAAAAAAAATAAATGCGTGTGTGTGTTTTTTAAATCATGGTAGCTGCATCACAAAAGCTCCAATCAAGAGGGTGGTAAAAAGAAGGCACAGATCATTGCAAATACCAGATTTTCTCTTTCTCTTTTTGTAAATATACCATCATATATAAGCTAAAATTTATCTTAGGGTGGTGGGGTTTGCTGGCAGGAGGAGGGACAGGTTGGACCTAAAATTGCATATGTAATAGACTCCTTGAGGGGGACACAGAGCGAGGCAGCTTTCCGCCTAAAGCAAAAGAATGGGATGCTCGCTCCGGACTATGTGTAATACAAACACTGGGGGAATCTGTGGCAAAACACGATTAAAAAAATCATAAAATTATAAAGCTTGTAAACGAAGACTCTAAAATTACATTTTATTAATGGAAAATATCATCAAAATAGTACCACTATGGACTAAACTGCCTGAGTTTTCGTTTCACGTGAGATCTCATAGTAAAAAAGCCTTTAGCACAATTTTCTCTGTTTAAGTCACAACCAGTGCCAGACCCAGGACTATACCATGGGGAAGAGTCTCCTCTTGGATGGAATTTGTGTTGTGCTATCAAGACTTTTGTGCTAATCTTTCAAACAGGGACATGTTGAGGCAATTTTTCATCTTTTGGCACAAGGTTATTTTGGCTGGGGCGGAAAATTTGAGTCTTGGACTTGGGATGAATAACGCGACATTTCATTTATCAAGTATTCATTTTGATTGAAGAGCTTTCTTTATGTCATTAACTTCCATCTATAAAGGAAAAACAAGAGCCGAACAAAATCACAATGAATTGGCTGGTTGGATAAAAGCTGAAAGATAAGCAACCTGGTTGATTGAGAGCAAATAATCAACCTGACAATTTGAAAGGGGAAATGGGTGAAATGACATCTGAATGAAGAGTTGATCATGGTGCCAGAAATTGACATAAACCTAAAGAATAGGCACACCAACTCGAAGTGCTAGGAAAGGGGGGATGTTTGAATTCCCAGGCTACCAGTATCCAAAATTTGTCAAAAGCAACGATACAACAGTAATTCCAGTTCCTTGGCCAGAGGGCGGAGCAGGGTGTCCTGACACACTGACCACTTGGCAGGTCTGGAAGGCAGCTGTGGTTGGGCCCAAGGGGGTGTCTATCAGCACCCGCAAAGTGATGACAAGCAGTTACCTATCCTCTAAGCACCATGGATCCCAGTCACCACCAAGGGCACCAACTGAGTGAGAGCTGAAAGCCTACCATTCCCAGCTCCTATACACTCTCCACCCTTTGGTAAAGGCTGAGTTAGATCAGAGGGAGGCTGGAGAAAGGGTGACACAGCTCTGATGCCCTGCAGGACTGACACGGCTGTCAGGGAGAAGTAAAGAGGTAAAGAGCAAGTGCCAAGTGTGGCCGGCTGTGGTCCTTGGGGTCCCAATAGCGGCATGACAGAAGTGCCAATGGGGTCTCCCTGGCACCATATGCCCTCTGGCAGTTACGACAATGAGGCCTCTGAAAACTGAGGGGAACTTTTCACAGAGGAGATGTTTCAGATAAATTCCAAATGAGAAACCCAACTTGGGGCACGTTTGCTAATGCCTCCCTTCCCCAAGACTTCCTGGATCCCAGGAGAGGATGTGAAGGGAGGCTATATAGTTATAAGAAAATTCTCACAGGAAGCACATCGAAATTGGTAGAGAAGTAACTATCATTTCTTTTCTTTTTTTTTTTTAACGTCTTTATTGGAGTATAATTGCTTTACAATGGTGTGTTAGTTTCTGCTTTAAAACAAAGTGAATCAGCTATACATATACATATATCCCCATATCTCCTCCCTCAATTATTTTCAAAATAAAGCCCGGACTCTGCTCCCACCCCCAACTGAGCCTCTCACGGGGCAACAGGACCCCAAGGGACCCACCTGCAACCGAAGCCGGATTTTCTTCTCTTCATCCAACTCTGACAGTAACTGCTTAATCTCTCGTCTGGAAAGCAAATGACAAAGTTAAACAAAAGCCCAGACTTCCCCGACAAGAGATATGAAGTCTCTTATCATTACAAAATCCATCTGATCCTTTTACAAAGAAAGTGTGGACAGAACATTACATTATATTTTCTTTGCATGGCTATTGCTTAAAGCCTGTTGCAGATGGAAAGGCCTTTATTTCTGGGCTCCCCAAATATGTAGCCATCAAATAGTAGGTCTGAAATGACCTTTGAAATCCCTTAGTGCAAGTTTCTCCTAAAAGAAGATGGGGAAACTGAGGCCCAGAGAGGTGGCCTGACTTGCCCAATGACGACACTCCAGGTATCCAGGCTCATATTCGGTCATCTTCCCTCCAACTAGTCCTTTATTATAGAATCACTCGTCTTTACATGGACTTACATAATAATATTCATTGCAGACATTTTTACCACTCCATATATATTTCTTTTATTTTCACAGAGTTTTACATTACTGAAAGGTTAGTGGTATGTTTTCAGAGATTCTCACAAAATCGTGCAAATAGTAACACCCGAAAACTTGGAGGTAAAAGAACTGAACTAACGATATGGTAATCATGTCATAGAGAAAGTAGACACGAGTTAGAACACACAGCCCAGTGCCCTTCCCAACAGTAAACAGTGAAGTAGAACAAAACTAATCATCTTGCAAACTCAGGCTCTACACTTAGGACACTGCAACCATCCTAACTCTGGTCAGAGAGCTGTACTGCATTTTAGGGTATCAGACACTCCATTTTACGCACACGTTTTTATAAACTGGACTGGAAAATCAAAACACAAACACCGCAGAACCAGCACAAGAAACAAGGTAGATGTTATGTAGCATTTGCTCACTTCAGATGAGCACCACGATGGTCCCTGCACTTGGGTCAGTGTCCCAGCACTGCTGTCAACACGTTGGGTTCTCTGACATTAACCACCTGTGCTGCGTTCCTGCATTTATTCAAGCACACGCTATGCTCCAGCAGTCCAGGTTGGGGAGTTAGCTGGGGAGGGAGGTGCGAAGAAAGTCGCTAAGTCTTGAACTAGTAAAAAAGGGTACGTCTACGAGGAGGGAGGAAGATGGGGGAGTTGATGGAGAAGAGCCAGGACAGGAGCAGGGAGGTGAGAACTGCATGTTTGGGGATGACGGGAATCAGCACAGACTTGAGCCAAAGGCTGAAAGGAAAGTGACGTCAAGAGCTAAGGTGGGAGGCTGGGGGGGACCCAGTGCTCCTGGGCGTGAGGGCCAAGCTGAGGAAGGCTGTGAAGGGCAGGCCTTGGAGAGGGGCCACTGTGATGTCTGATTCAAGAAGATGTTGGCTGGGGAAGGACAAGTGCAGCCATCCATGCCCGGGTTCACAGCGGAGAGAGGAGCAAAGGGGTGGAGTAGCCCCAAGGCACTGGCGATTCTGCACTCAAGACTCAGGCACAGGCCATTTCAGAAAAGTTCCGGGCACTTTTCAGAGCGAGGGCCCCAAGGGACGAAGCCCTGGATCCAGGAGTGTCTGACCCGTCTTGTTCAGAAGGCTGAGAACCAGTGCTCTGGGATGTACTGGTGCTGTCGGGTCACTGTCCAGGCAGGGGACACCTGTCGCCTGGACACGGATGGGGTCTTTGGGTATGCAAAGCTATACCGTGCCGGGTCAGATACGAGCTGGGGACTTGGAAGAGTTAGGGCCAGCCTGGCTGGCCCCTCAAGACCCGCTCTAGTCCCATCCTGCGGTTCTGCATATTTATCTGATGAGCCCCTTCCAGGCAGGGGGTGAGTCCAAGGGGCCCCCAATTCATATGACACCTCCAGCCGGAGTGGAACAGAAGCGAATAGAGCCGTAGTACTCAGAGTGAGTTCCATGGAAGCCTTGTCCTAGAATGTTCTAGGGTAAAAATGGACTCCGTGATTAAGTACGTTTGGGAAACACTGCATACGTTATCCTCCATCTTCCCATGCACAGTGAAGGCTCTGAGCAGTCCTTCGGAGAAGAAAGTAACTTTGTTTAACCCAATTATTCCCCAAAGTACACAAAACACTTCAGGGCCCTCCAGCTGCAGGCGTCCTCCCGAAGGTGTGACTGCGGGTCTGTGGCCCCATTGCCCGCCACTGCCCTGGGCACCTCCCGATCCAGGCGGTCAGGCACCAGGAGTGCACTGACCTGCCGGGCCGCTCCATGCGCCTGTGAACCTGCCCGTGCTGTGCCCTCTGCTGGGGTGCTCTGCTCTTGGCAATGCTAGGTTGGCTTTCGAAATCCTACTCAGGAAACACCTCGAGGTGCCTCCCCCGTTCCCTCCAGAAAGAGCCAATGGATCCCTAAACTCTCTGCGCCTCCGTTTATTAAGATAAGTGCCTCCTGACTTCTAATCCTTTTACCATTATTTTTTAACTGCACACAGCATCCTGGGTGATATGCGTATGATATTTATTTTGGCTTGCAGGTCCCTCTCCCCATCTAAGCGCCCCTTGAGGATCAGAGATGCGGAGTGCGTGTGTGCAGGCACGCACAGAGGCCGCTCGAGTCTCCTGGTGAGAACATCTTGATGAGTGTCAAGCCTCAGGTTTAAAGAGTCCCTGCATCTTTTGCATACATTGTACCCCTAAATGCAAGCCAATTCCTTCATGGGGCAGCTAACTGAAGGAATTGCAATTTTTCTGGTGCTAGAAGAAAAGCTGGCTGTTGGGATTATTAAGAAGTGGTGTCTTCTGGGGATTTGAAGATCTTTCTTTTTCGCAGCCTGCTGAGCACGTCCCTTGTAGCTGACTCCTCCCCCTATGCCCCGGCGCCAGCCCGTGTGCAGCTGGCCCAGTTTACACGTGGAGCTGAGCTCAGTGAAGCTCCTCGGGTTCACGCCCCCACTCCCAGCCCTGCTGCCACCATCCCCAGGGAGGGGGCCCATCCTCAGGGACAGGCTGGGCCCCAAGGTGGCAGAACCAGGCCCTGAGCCGGTGGAAAGCAACCCCTGGAGGCAGTTACAGAAGGGGCCGCAGACACTCACTTCTGCTGGTCCTTCATGGTCTCAACGATGCCCCTCAGCTCCCGGACCTGTGTCCTCAGCTCCTCCATGGCCGCCTGGCTGCTGGCTGGAGGCTCCATCTTTGGTTTTCCTTCCGCGCCGAACAGAGACGGGGAGTTGGCTCTGTGTCCAACTGCTCCCAAAGAGGACGACAGGGGAGAGGATGCTGCTGAGGACAGAGGGGCCGGCCCGCCACTGCCCGTAGCCATGGTCCCCGGCTTGGGCGGCAGCGAGGCTTTGTTGTCGGACACCTGTGATGAGTGAGGACAGAGAGGATTCAGGCTAGGGATTCGTGTGCTGCACCTCCCCGTCCTGTTTACTAAAACCCGCTATCTACATCACCGTCCCCGCAGCCCTCCGTATACTCCACTCACTCACTCATTCCTTCATCCACAAGCCCCCAGGGCCTACTTGGTGCAGGCATCCCCTTATGAATTTTAAATTTGACCACCTTTCTGAACAGGTAGTTCCTGACTGGTTTAATGTACACATCCAGAGGCCCATGTACCCGCTAGGCTCTGCAAACCCTGAAGTGAGCAAAACATTTTCTTGGCCCTCAAGGAGCTTAGAGCCCAGTGAGGTGCAGACAGACAGACCAACCAACACACTGTAGATGAGGGGGGAGCGTGCATGCAGGGTGGGAAGCACACAGCGCCACAGAAGAATATACAGAATATATATACAGAATATACACAAGGGACCAAGCATCCCAGAGGGAGGGCATCAGGCAGGAGCCGACAGCCTCATCCTGGAGGAGGAGGTCAGAGAAGAGTAAGCAGGGGAGGGGGGGGAAGTTCTAGAGGAGGGAGCGTGCTAGCAGAGGCCTGGAGACCCGAGAGTGAACTGCATTCACGGGAAGCCAGAATGTCAGGGGGGCAAGAGAGAGGTAGGGCGCACACAGGGGGCTTGCGGAAAGGGTTAAAAAGGTTGCCTGCTGAGCTCAAGATCACTGTGGCTGCAGAAGGGCTGAAGGTCTGGTGGGTCTGGAGGTCTAGACAATTGCTAGGAGACTCATACAGTGAAAGCTAAAAATGGTGAGGGTTTGACTCAGGCAGCGGCCAAGAGGATAGAGAGAAGACAGCTTTGAGAGATGCGGCAATGGCAGGCTCATCCAACCAAGAGACGCAGTCCCTGCCCTCCCAGAGCAGACACCCCAAGGCCAGGAGGATGTGGTCCTGGACAGGCCGTAGTGGGTGAGGAGGAAGTACGGATCAAGGGCCATGGGTGGGGATGGAGGAAGGAGGCGTTAAGGTTGACCCTTTCATGGGAGGAAGAACAGACTGAAGGCCCAAACAGTGATCTCAGTTTTGGACACACGGAATTTTAGGAGCCTGAGGGATGGCCAAGGGCGAAGGCCAATGGGCAGAGCCGATGACTGAAAAAGTGAGCTGGGCCAGAGAAATCACCAGAGGCAGTGCAAGCCATGGGGGTGGATGACGAAGAATGAGAAGAGGCACGATGATGGACCCTGCGGACGCCCCAAGTTGAAGAGGTGGAGGAGAGGGGAAAGCCCTTGGGGACTGGGACAAAGTGCTGAGAGGGGATGGAGCCAGACCAGGAGGGGGCCTGGGTCATGGAAGTCTCCTGGAGGAGTTTCCAGAGGATGCTGAGATGAGGATTAGGGGGGACCCCATTTGGTGGAGCCAAGGGAGACTGAAATCTGATCAAGGCAGGTGAGCGCCTGCATGGGACATGAGGGGCGTGGACTGCAAGTTTAGAACTCTCTTTCCAAACACTCGGCTGAGGAAAGAAGATGGGAGAAAGGGAGAGGGTGTTCGTGGAGAAGCCTCAGGAGGAGGCGGGATCAAGGAAGGGTTTTGTTTGCTTTCAAAGATGGGGGAGACCCTGAGCTGGGAGTTATCTTGAGGGTAAGAGCCAAGGCTGAAGATGAAGGAGGCAGGCAGGGGAGGCCTGATGGAGAAGTGCCCTGAGGGGGCCTGGAGGGCACAGGGAACACGACGGTCACGGGTCGGGGGAACAGGGGCACAAAGCAGGCCTAGGGGAGGCGGCAGCTGCAAGGGAAGGTGAGATCACAGGTGGGGTGCGGCGGATGGGGGCAGGTAGTAGACGGGACATTGGGGGGTGAAGCGGGGGAGGGGAGGGAGCTGAGGCTGCTGGCGCCCAGGCCGGGAGCCAAGACGAGGCTGGGTTGGCACAGTGAGGAGGCAGAGTCTGGATTCGGGCTGTGCTACAGGGAGAAACTGGGCAGAGTCAGCCAGAAGCAGATGGGCCATCATTCCAGCCTTGCTGCTCGCCTTCTCTCTGCCAGCTTATCATTGAGAAAAATCACTTTCTGCCGCCAGGGAGAGCAATCCACCATCCTGTGCTTATTGTCAGCAGGAGTCAGAGTCAGAGGGGCGAGGGACTGACATTTACGGAGCTCCGGCTATATGCCGGACGCTGGCTGGACAACTGAAATGAGGATTAGTTGGCACACAGCTTGACGGAGCAGGACGCTGAGGCTTAGGGATGTGGCTGAGAAATACCCCAAGTCTCACAGCTCATAAGCAGCAGAACTGAGATTCAATTCCCTCCCCATCAGCTGGACCCTCAAGCCTGGTACCGTGACCGTGGCTGCCTGAGTCTGAAGATTCATGCTCTCCTGACCTGATTTCCTTCGCTTCTTTTCTATTCCTGGGTTCATACTTTTCCCCATTTCCCACCTTGCATTATCACGCACCTCCCTCAGCCCACCGATGTCCTCACACTGACTGACTTCCAGGCACTTTTTCAATCAACGCTTCTTTTTGCATTTCCTACGTGACTCGCTCTCCCGTCCCATTTCAGCTAACAAGCACTCGTTATAAGCCCTCACAGAGTATAGGCCACCAAATGCCCTGATCAAATTAGTTCAGGTGGAATTTCTAGAAGCAATAAACAACAAGACATGACAACTCCAGGCAAGTGAAATAGGCTAATGGGATAGAACAGTGCAACTCAGAAACGTGATGAGCCACTGCCCACCAGTAGATGTCACTATAGAGACACCCTAGGGACGTCGGAGAGGCTGCAACTATAGGCATTCCTATGGTCACCAGAAAAAACGGATCTAAATCCAATTTCTGTAAATGGAAGCCTTTTATAAAGGAAGACTGCTTCAGTTTTGTGAATAATTACAATCGATCTGTTTTATAGGATCATATTTTTGCTGACTATATCAGATTTTTAAGAAAAGCTATACATATAAATTCTTAAATCTATCAGAAGAAAATTCCACATCACCTTTGATTTCTTTGTGTTAATTCGTGCTTCGAGTGCTTTAAAAATGACTTCCATTTTCTGCTTTTAGACAGAAGGCAGCTGCTAATGTTTACAGAAAATAATTCCAATTGATTGGGTTCTCTTAGCATGAGAAAATGGAATTTTAAAATCTTACTTCACAATCATAGGACGAACAGAACTTGTACAGGGTACCCTTCAGAAGCCACATGCAGTTGCTAAACAATGTGTTCTTTGTTCCTCACAAGTCAGTAATAAAAGAGCTATACCATCCCCTGGGCGTGCAATGAAATTAATGTTTTTAAACATTTTAAACATTAAAATGACTATAAATTTATCCTAATAAACGAATCCAAATGAGCTTTTCTTTAAGAAATCCCATTAGCTATTCAAATTCATGAACTGCCAACCATAATTTGTGACACCACCAGTTTTGAACATAAAAGTCACAATCTGTGGGCAGAGGGCACAGCATTTAATATATTTAATGTAGTCTTTCTAGACACCTCTAGGTTTTTAAAGTTGTTTTGGTCCTTGTGATGGTGATGGTGATGGTGATGGTGGTGGTGGTGGTGGTGGTGGTGGTGGTGTGCGAGGGCATTGTGTGTGTGTGTGTGTGTGTGTGTGTGTGTGTGTGTGTGTGTGTGTATGTATGGTTGATGGTATGAAGAGGAGATCAAACCACAAGAGAAAACATGGGATTCTGCCCAGTTTTGGAGACTGTCACATTCCTTAGGGATTTTGATTACCGAAGTCACTGTCACCAAAGAATGACAAAAACTTGTGTTGCCTGTTGCAACGGACTGAATGTTTGTGTCCTTCCAAAATTCATATGAAAATCCTAACCCCCGCTGTGACGGTATTGGGAGATAGAACCTTTGGAAGGTGATTAGGTCATGAGGGTGGAGCTCTCATGAACGGGGTTAGTGCCCTTCTAAAAGGGACCCCAGAGGGCTCTCTCACTCTATTTCCTCCATGTGAGGACACAATGAGAAGTTGGCAGTCTACAACCCTGAAGAGATCCCTCATCAGAACCTGACCATGCTGGCACCCTGATCTTGGGCGTCCAGCCACCAGAAATGTGAGAAATAAATTTCTATTGTTTATAAGTCACCCAATCTATGGCACTTTGTTTTAGCAGCCCCACATGACTAAGACATCTGTTTATCCTTGTTTGGTTTATAACTCATCATCAGAGCATACACGTAAAGGCAGGGATCCCGTGCTGTCAGGACACCCTCGCCACGGCTGGCCACTCACTTGGGATATGGTAACAGTCTTTGAAGTTTTCTTTGACGCGTCCACTCCTCTGTGTGCAAGCGAAACGTGTTCTTCTTTATCTTCTTCAGGACTTGGGGAGTCAAAGATATCAGGGCTTGAAAGGGAAGACTGGATAAAGCCAAAAGAAAATGCTCTTGTCAGAATTACACCTTAGCTGACATAGCCTTTGTTAACATAATGCAGTGTGCCTTTCAAAGCACTGACACTTCTATTTTGTTTGTCTCCTCATTATAACCACGGGGCAGAAAGTGTGCTATTATCTGTGTGCTAGAGACAGTGGCAGAACTGAGACTAAGATTTCCTAGACCAGGGATCTTTCTTTCTATGGGATCTTTCCACTGATGCCCGTTGGTCATTTCATCCATGTGAGCATCTGTCATCCATCTTTTCCTGCTCAGAGCCTCTCTCTTTTTTGTAAACATTTGCTGCCGTGCGCCAAGCACTCAGCTTGGTACTGAGCTTAACAGTGACATGCCAGACATGGTCCCTGCTCTCACAGGGTTGACAGTCCAGTGGGGAAGGACACACAGGTGGAGAGGAAGCTGCCTCTAACCTGCCTCTCCTCCATTCCCTCCAGATTCTTTTCCAGAACCACCAGGTCTATTGCATAGTGAAGTGTCTAAAAGGACTTGTCTGAGAGGAAACCATTTCCGGGGGCAAAGGATCACTACCCCTGCGGATTAGTGACCAGCGTTTCTGCAGCCCCAGAGAACAGCCCTGCCTGCCAGCACAGCAAGCTCACGTCTAATTTGGTGCCTGCGGCTAAAACGCTGCCCTCATTGCTGTGGACAATCATTATCCATTTTGGATTCCATCTTTGCTAAGGTGTACTTACAGAATGGCAGCATCTCTTGGTAAAAGATGGGGATAACACTCCTACTCTTTCTGCCTCGCTGTGAAGATCAAAAGCTGGATGAATGTAAACCAACTCACTGGAATCACTTGGTCAAAAATGATTACTGTACTAGAATTTCCCTATTTTAGGACAAAGCAGAGGAAAATAAGAGTTCCTGTGGCAAGGAATCTTTTTAAACGAAGAATCTTCCAGAGATATCTTTAGGTGAGTTCATATTCAGCCTTACCTCTATGCCTTCTATCCCTGTGGTGGGAAAATAATCATATTTAGAATCACTGCTTGGCACCATTATAGAAAAAAAATCACAGTTACAAATACTGTTTGTTTTCTTCTGTTTACTTACTAAGCAATACATGTAGGGAATTTTAAAGCAATGTTTTAAAATGAAACGGTCTTGTTTGTTAACCTTCACTTAATCTGAAAATCCAATTACCTAGAATAACACCCGCCTCCAACCAAGCTTTCTTTTAATCTAAGCTTAACTACCTTACAATGCCTGTATCCTTTCATTTTGAGATTTTATTCCAAAGGCAGTTTCCTCCTACATAACCTATGATTCATGAGCTGCCAATCAAAGCTTGCTCTTTGAATTTGATAAACATAAACAGCTCAAACTAGGTTGAGAGGCCCCAGGATGGGGAGTCATGACTAATGTATTTCCTCGATCATTCCCTCCAATGGCCTTTTAGGAATATGTCCACATCCACCAATCCCATTTTGCTATGAAAAACCTACAGGTGCTAACAGGAAGAAGAGTAAACATGAATTCAATGTACATATCCATATGGGGATGGATAGGAATGAAGGGAAGCGAGTACAGTAATTATACTTCTTTAAAGCACAAATGTATCCTGCTGTTTTAAGTCCATGAGTAAAATTGTTCCATATCAAATGTCAAACTTTGAGCCACCATTGCCATAAGCTTCCTGTGGTCAAGAACCACGTACCTCTTATTCCCAGTTGCAGCCTTGGTACCTGGCACAGAGCTTAGCCTATAGGAGATGCCCATCAGTATTTGTTGAATGAGTGAATGAATCAATGTGTAATCTAAAAGTGCAGAGAAGATGAGATGCCTTTACCAGGTCTCCCCCAAATATATACAAACTCTCAGACATGGGATGTAGGGACCAAGGGTGGGATGGGGGGGTCGTATTTCAAATTTCTCTGTATTTAATTCTGATGCCTCAAGGCCCTCTAGATCTTGAAAAGTTAGGAAGGATTTGGAGGGGAAACAAAAATGAGCAAGGATTTATAGAGAAGATATGGGAGGTAGGATTAAAAATTTAAATACAGAGATACTAAGAAGCAATTAAATAGGCTGTGTGTTTATGAGGGTGTGGAGAGGTGAGAGGGAAAGGGGAAAGAAGGTGGTATTGACACAGTACTCTATATAAGAGTGAAAAAGTAAACCACTGTTTCAAGTCTTTCTCCCCCAAAGATGGTAATACACAGATATGTTTCCTACAAAGAGGAAAAATAGGATGACTCAAACCACACTTCCAGACCCAGTGGATATGAGAGAAGACGTTCAAAGGAAGTGGCATTCTTTTTCTTCTAAATGATGACCCCTTAGGTAGAGTTAGTAAAAAGTGTCCTGGGAAACCTGACAAAGGTTAATTCCCTGGCATCTGGGTGAAGGTCCAAAGGCCTTAGTCCTGCATTCCCAGCAAGGACAAGGCAATCTGATATATAGAGATAAATAGATAGACAGACAGAGATATACACACACATATACACTGCTTGCAGAAGCACCAAGATTTTTCTACAATGACATTCACTTCAGTGTTTATGATGAATGGAAACAACATAGATGTCCAGTGACGGCGCACTGGCTAGATAAACGCTCATATATTCCCAGGCTAGAACTCTAGGCAGCCATTCACTGTGACGTGACGGAAGGATGTGTAATGACAGGGGAAAGGTGTACAATGTAAGGGGGAAATGCAACTTCTAAAGCCACGTGTTCTGTGTGATCCCATTTTTGAAGAAATAAAAGATATACAGCAAGAGGTTAACAGTTCTTAGCTTGGGGGAGCAGGATTACTTACTTCTATTACTTTCTTCTTTATGCATTTCCTGCTTCAAATTTGGTACAATAAACGTGTTACAGGTTTTCTAATAAGAAACAAAGTTATTCAAAATGACCCAAACAAAAACTTCTATGGGTTATCCGGAGCGTTCTGACTGTTGTCTCCTGCATGACCAGGTGCCTCGTATGTTTAAAACCCATCTCCTAAAGGTCTGTGTGGGGTTCCGTGGAGGAATGCCAAGGACGGGGCTTTGAGAGAAAAAGCCTGGGCCACTGCCAGTGCTGTATAGCGGCAGATCCCTTTCTTTTGCTTTTTTTTTTTTTTTTTTTTTAAGTAAAGTTCTCTTTTGTTCACAGACCAAACCAGCCTTGCTCTCCTTTCCCACCAGAAAACATGCCATTTTGTTCTTACCAATTTCATTTTGGGTTCAAACAAGAATCCGTCTGGAAGGAGAGAGAAGGAAAGTGGGACTAGGGGTTCCCCACCTCGCTGGCAGATACACAGAGAACAAAAAGAAAGAATCACTGCTTGATTCCAGAAGACTCTCAAATCACTTCTGGTCAGCAGCGTATCTCATGACCGCCCTCTCCCAGCGTGTCCTCGAATCAGCTGCTTGCAGAACAGTTCGTAGCTAGAGTCCCTGATCTTTCCTGCCTTCCAGCTGTCGGCAAGCGAGGAGGCACTTACGGACGTCAGGGACTGGGACGGAGGCCTCCTCCCCGTGGCTTTCGGTCTGCTTGTGGTTGGGTGACTGAGTTTCTCAGTAGATGACACCACGGAATCAAACCCTTCTAGGTCTAAAACAAAAGTAAAACAGATTTTTTAAAGAGCATCAACAGGAGTAAGGGAAGTTTCTTATGCCATAAGCACCTCTTTTCCTTAATAATCATCCTTTAGGTCTGGATTACGCTTCATCATTTATGAAGGCTGTTTACATCCTTTGGTTATCCCATCAACATGATTCAAACTGAATGAAAGAAATCACCTCCTCCTCGGTCTAACAAGCTATTATGGAGGAAAGAGAAACGTGATTCTTCTTTCCCCCTTCAACAGCTATATTCATAAATCTTTAAAAGCTACAGAAAGATGAGTAAAGGAGAAATCCTCTTTTTTCCACAAATCCAAGTCCATCTTGGTAGATAAAACATTCTTGCATCACAATACTATAAGCAGTTATCTCAAGGTACAATATCCTTGCGCAAGTGAACGCCGGTCCGTTGATTCCAGAAGACAAGAGAGGGCAGCCTCCTTCTCTGGCTGTACCGCAATACTCTGACCATCACCCTGCCATTAGATTCTTAACCCCCTGGAGATGGAGAGCAAGCTCCTGTTTCTCCAGATGACTCACAGAGCCCCGGGCCATTCTGTCTCCAGAAGCATTGCTCAATGGAGACAATGTCGTCTTCAGTCATCAGTCTGCTCGCTCGCTCACTCGCTCCATTATGACTGAGCAACTACTCTGTACCTCACACACAGCTAGATACTAAGGCTACCCCAGTGAGCATGGCAGAAACGGGCCTGTCCTCAGAGAGCTCCCAGCTCTGTGACTGACAGATGAACGGAGCATCTTCCAGCCAGATCGGCACTGCACCTGGCATGTGTCCAGGAGGAAGGCCTTTGTCTTCACTTTGCCACCTCCTTCAACAAACGATCAGGCCAAGGGAGTCACCTGGTCCTACAGAGTCCTGGGGATTTACAAACCAAGTGTAGATCTGTGTATGATGCACAGAGGGATGGCTGGCAGATAGGGGCAGACCCTGAGACTCATTGCTGCTGGTGAACGGGGGCACGCCATCTCTTCCTGACAGGGAGACTGCTTCATTCGCCATGCCAGGCGCTGCCTTCCCAAACCGTTCCCATTCTCCCTCCTAACAGAGCCCCGGTTTTCTTTCAGGACAATGTGCCCAGCAGAGGCACGTCTGGTCTAAGCCAATGATGGCAATCCTGTTCCTCTTTGCCTGTGACTGGTTTAGAGGTAGCCATGTAGCCCAATTTGGATCACTGAGAAATAAAAGGAAGTCTACTGAGAGCCACTGGGAAAGAGATTTCCTCTCTGTCTAGAGAGAGGCAAGTGAGGCGAAGGTCATTTGTGTTGCTGCTTCCTCTTCCCTCCTGCTTGGGAAGCTGTTGCGTAAGGATAGGATGCCTGGAGCTGTGGATAGGTTTAGTGTCCTTATAAGAGGAGAAGGAGACTAGTGCCCCCTCACCTCCTCCACCATTGAGGACACAGTAAGAAGACAGTGCCTGTGAACCCGGAAGAGGGCCCTCAACAGACATAGCATCTGCTGGTGCCTTGAACTTGGCCTTCACAGCCTCCAGGACTGTAGGAAATACATGTCTGCTGTTTGAGTTCTCTTATGACAGAACTGGCAGACTAAGACAGGCATGAATTCTGAGCTAGGTTGTCTGGGTTCAACTCCCAGCTCCACCACTAGCCACCACCTGTGTATCTGGCATGTTTCTAGCCTCTTCCTGTTACTTCTTGCGGCAGTAGTTTTCAGCCTTTTTCCTGCCATTGTGCAAATGACTAACACATGAGATGGATGCTCTTGGAGATCTTGAGGATAGCCGAGCAAAACAAATGGAAAGAGCTTGGGTGACTGACCGCCCCAATGAGCCACTCACCCACCCTGAATGACCAAGTGTCCAGGCTTCTCACAGTGTGAAATGAATAGCCCCCTGTTATTTCAGCTAATTTTAGTCAGATATTCTTTATTTGCAACTGAAAACATCTTAAACTGCCATAATTGCAAACATGCTGGCTCAGGACAGAAGAGATAAAAATGATGTGTGTTTTTCTTCCCTCCTTATTTTGGGGAGAGCTCTTTTGTTGAGGGTTATCATAGACGGTCTGGCCGTGTGACAGCTTTATTCTATTAATGAACAGTCAGGTGTTGTCGGCAAACTACCTCCTTTAGTGGAAATATGCAAAACCAAGCACAAGTCACTGGTCAGGACAAACCATTACATTACACCTGGGATTATATTACATGACTTTATTTCAGCACCTGGTGAATGAATAATTACTCAACATGAACTCATTTTATCAGGGCAAAGCAACTGTAACCAAAGGTTAACTCTCTGAAGAGACAGCACAAGAAAAGTATCAGTGGTGCTCTGAGGCCAAGGAGCCAGTCAGCACCCAGCGCCAGAGCGAGGCTCCTGAAAAGGGCCCCATCTGGCCAGCCAGTTCAGAGAGGCTCGGGGCAGGCCTCTCTAGAGCCCGTTCACTGGCCTGACCCTCTCAGGAGCCTTCCCTTTAAGAGAATCTTTTTTTCCTAAAAGATTCCCCTTGAGACCCCACCCCAGGACTCGCCTCTACCAATTCCACGTTGTTTGAAATTGAAATTACCAATTACACACTTGGATTGATGCCAAAAGCCATTATCTGACATTAATGTCCCCCCAATTAATTTTTTTAAATCGACTTTTCTCTGATTACAAAAGTAATACGTGCACAATGCATAATTTTTAAAAGGCATAAAATGGTAACAACAAAACAAAGTCAACTATAATCTTGCCACTCCGAGGCGAATACTATTACTATTTTGGTATATTTCCCTTCAGGCTTTTTTCTATAAATAGATAGCCTAGTTCACATGCTATGTAGTATTTCATTCTGCTTATTTCACTAAACATTATATGCCATGACGCTAAAAATCCTTCATCAATATTTTGATTGTTGTAGAATCTTCTATTGCATTGCAATTCATGATTTAGTGAATCAGTCCCCTATCGTTGGGTAATTGTTTTCAAATCATTCCCCCTCTCTCTGTTGTTCTTTTTTTTTTAATTAAGGAAAAGTGCTGCACAAATATCCTTGCATGCACTCTACATCCGGTGAGTTTAGCGGGTTCCTCAGCTGGGGCCTGGAAGTAGGGAATAAGACTCAGGGCAGGGAGGTCTGCTGGTGGGGAGGTGGGTGTGAGGGGGGTGGAGGACACGAAGCACACGGGGCTGGGGAGGGGGTGTGCCAGTGCTGAGGGCCTTGGCTGGGCGCTGCCAGGGGCTGAGACCGACCACCTAGGTCATGGCTCCATCCTGGAAACAGAAGCCAGCTCAGGAGGCAAAACCGGAGCAGGCTGAAGTGATGAAAGAACAATTAAAAGCCTGCTGGCTCCGGTTCTCCACCTTGGCTGCAGAGTGGAGCCATCTGGACAATTTTAAAAAAAAAGGCTCCTGCCTGGACCCCACCCTGGGACTGACTGGATTAGTCTGGGGCGCCGTCTAGGGCAGGGCAGGCTCTCTGTCTCTCCAGGTTTATTAGTTTGTTAGTAGCAGCCACATGCAGGAGTGCTGCTCCAGAAGAGGCTGGGGGTGGGGAGGCACAAGCCAGGACTTGATCACGCAGAGGAGAGGAGAGGGCGCTGGGGCCGAGGGCCATCGGGTGAGCGGCAGATGTCCCAGGGCCGGCCCGGTGAGGCATCGGCAGCAAGGCTCCTCACAGGGTGGGTCCCCTGCCGACCTGGTGTGTGAGCAACAGAGGCGATCAAGTGGCAACCAAAGGCTTGGGTGACCACTGGTGATGAGTCAGAAACACAGCGGCTGGAGAGAGAAGGAGGCACTCGAGGGGGCCGAGCATGCAGAGCGGGGTGGGGGAGGGGAGCGGCTGGGATGGCCGCAGGCCCCCCTTAAGATGGACTCAGCACATCCCCTGGTGTGCAGGGACAGACAAGGTCACGGCCAGGAGACTTCTGCTGGACTCCATCTAGGCTCCCTCCCCACCCTCCTGGGCCCCGTGAAATAGTGAAGTCCCAGGGGGAGCTGAGGGTTTGACAACGTGTGAGAGAGGGGTCTCTCCTAAATCACACTTTCGAAATGACTCAGAGGTGGCCTGGTGTCTGTGTGACGCACTTAGACTGTGAGCCCCAGGAGGGCAGGGACCCATCTCTGCGCTCTCATAGCCTAGCGCCTTCCTGGGGCAAACATGCTTGACATTCTGTGAATGTAGGAACAAATGAACACACCCACGAATGAACCAACTCTCAAGAAAGAACTCTGATTGCAGGCGTGCAGTTTACAGAGGTGGCTGCTAGCGGGCAGTGAGGCAGCACCTTCGGGGTGGAAGGCAGCCTTCTATGCCAGGGCTGCAGAGAAAGCCTGGCCGGCCCAGTTGGTTTCACTGGCTGAGGTCTGCACTAAAAAGTCCTGCACATGCTGAAGCCTGGCCGCACTCAGCGAGCACACTCAGCCAGAGTCTCCACGACAGATGGCCCAGAGGACTGCCTCGTCTCTGTCATTCAAGAGTAAGAGGAGAGGGACTTCCCTGGTGGCGTAGTGGTTGGGAATCCGCCTGCCAGTGCAGGGGACACGGGTTCGAGCCCTGGTCCGGGAGGATCCCACATGCCCGTGCGCTGCGGCTGCTGAGCCTGCGCTCTAGAGCCCATGAGCCACAACTACTAAGTCCGCGTATCACAACTACTGAAGCCCGCATGCCTAGAGCCCGTGCTCTGTGGCGGGAGAGGCCACTGCAGTGGGAGGCCTGCGCAAGGCAGCGAGGAGTGGCCCCCCGGCTCGCCGCAACTAGAGAAAGCCCGCGCGCAGCAACGAAGACCCAACACAGCCATAAATGAATGAATGAATGAATGAATAAGTATGTAAGTAAATAAATAAAAGAGTAAGAAGAGGGCCGAGTCCTGCAGGGGAGCCGCACTCTTAACCTCCTCATGCAGACTCAGCTACACTGAACTTTCTACATTTGAGCTCATAAAAAACACTTTTGGGAAACAACAAACAAAACCAAAGTGCCAGAAAGAAAAAGACGCACCAAGGATGAGGTCACTTGATGAAACGGGAACCTCAGACCTTGAACTTCGACTCACTTCTGCTTTCTGACAGCGAAGGGGGAAACTCTTCAGCACTGTAACGCAAATTTTCAATGGCACAGAGCATGCTCTCATGACTGTGGTCGCAGTAGCTGAGATTAACAGAATTTCCATGACTAACCTGTTGTGGTGCAAAGAAAATGTCCCAATTTTCATGGTAGTTTTGAAATGAATCAGGCTGAAACTTGATATGAGCTTTCTTGCCTGGCTAGGAATTTTTCCCCTTAATAAAAAATGGTTTTAATGCCCATAAGCCAATCCAAAACTCTGGCAAATGCCAGGTATTTTTTAAAAGTTAGTTTCATACGGATGAGAGGCCCTTGGCTCTTCTGATACTTGGAAGATGAACCCTCTGCAGACATACAGGGATAATTCATGTTGGACACAGAGTCGGCTTGGAAAGGCCTTTGACTTTTCATGGCACACAGAGTTGCCCATTTTCCATGAACTTAAGTCACAGCCTATTTAGTTCAATTAGAAAATGTGGGCTCATTTTCCATCAATGGGAGGGATGGTACCAGTGACCACAGGTGACCTAAAACACATCCACTGAAAACCCGGAGGAGAAACAGTCAAAAGTCTGAGACGGGCCAGCTGTCACCAAAGGAACTGCTTGTGAGCTCCTAAATGGCTCTGTTTATTTATTGTAGCTCGCTGCTCTGGGCTTGAGAACGAGTCCTAGAATGGAAGTTTCCTACATTTGAAGCCTGGCATTGTCGCCCCCTCCCAATACCTCTGGAAACCACCTCATCTCCTGCATGTCTCTGTCAAGGATCCTTAAGTCTGCTGGAACTTCGTGCTTGGAACCGCTGTAATGGATTTCTCAGTCCAAGTCCTGTACCACTCCACAGGCTGGCTACCACCAGAGAGAGATGTGTAAAGTGCAGATCTGAGTACGTCCCTTCACTGCTTCAAGTCCTTCCTGAGTGCCAACGAAATCCCAGTGCCTTAGCATGGCCAACACACCTCTGCCCCTTGGGTGACTTCCTCTTCTCCCCTCCCCCTCCTTTCCTCCCTTCCCCTGGAGACATCAAGGCTTGGCTTGGCAACTAAGACCTCTTCCAAGAATGCAGACTGCACCCTAAAACTGACCTGAGCACTCCCTAGACACTCATCACACCAATCTCCGCATTTAGCACCCTGAACTAACAGTCCTTGCCGACCTATCTGTCTCCCTTACCTGCCAGGGAAGAAGCCGTGGCTCTTATCTCTGATTTTCCCAGGCCTAGCATCATACCTGGCTTGCAGTGAGTGTTCAAGAAATGATTATTGAATAAATGAACAAACAACCTTTCTGGGCTTCAGTTTTCCCACCAGAAAAAAAGGAGAGAGTTATCTGAGCTATCAGCTTTGCAGGGTTATTCTTTTGTAAATGACAGATTATATGAAAACCCTTTCAAATCACGCAGGTAGAATTTTGTTTTCAGACACCATTGATGGAGTTGTGGGATTTGGGAGCAGAGATTTAAGAGCAAGTCTAACTCTTAAAAAAAAAAATAACCCGTGAACAAAATTTTTCTTTTAAGATTTAAGATGAGAAAACCCTAAACCCACAGGGCCACAGGTACCTCCTCTACAATGAAGAAGCATCTCAAGGTAGTCTGGAAAGGGGAAAATCTCACCCTGCATGTAAATCCTTTGACTAGTGTGGAAAATCTGTGCAGACTACAAAGACGGGCCCATTATTAGGGGTCAGTGAACACCTGTGTTAGCTGAGTCACCAACTGAAAAATTCTCATTTGAGCAATGATTAGATTCTGCAGGAAAATAAGCCCTCCAAAATGTGTATGGATGCAGCAGATTTGCTGCTGTGTTTTCATTTATCAACCAGGTGTGAAGTTTTCAAGACACAAGCTGCTGGGAGTAAACAAGTTTGGGCTACCGGTCAGCCACCCGACTCCTCCACCCTTCACACGTGCGTGCTCATTCAATCCTCACAAAAACCCAGGCCGCGCAGGCTACTCTATTCCATAGAGGGAGAGATGGAAGGTCAGAGGTTAGACAACTTGAACAAGGTCACAATCAGAAAAATGGCAGGGCCCACACTCAGATTCATGCTGGTGGAATTCCTTCCACTACAGAGCACTGGACAGACAGCAGGAACATTTGACCTTCCTTCTTAGCCAACTGATAGTGAATTCTGAGAACTGTTTCTACATCAAGAACAAGAAAAGATGCCAGGAAATGTAGTGTGTGTGTGTGTGTGTGTGTGTGTGTGTGTGTGTGTGTGTGTGAAGAAACCACTCTATGTTCTGATAACAAGCTGCCTTTGTTCTATTTTATTAAAATGTGTTTTTAAAAGGACCAAAAAGGGGGCTGGCTTCCTTAAAGAAATCTCTGGCAAGAAATGCAAGGTGTTAGGCAAGTAAAGGAGGAATGTTTGGCGATTCAGTACAAAGCAATTTTTACATGGAAACTTGTAGCTCAAGGATAAGAGAGGGAGATAGAGTTTATTTACTCATTCACTTAATCAAACATTTATTAAATATCTACTGTGTGCCAGGCATAGTGAAAGTTCTGAGAATAAAAGTACCATCACTTTATATCAGCACTATCCATTAAAACTTGCTGTGAAAGATCCTTTTTGACCCACTTCCTAGAGAAATGGAAATAAAAAAATAAATAAACAAATGGGACCTAATGAAACTTAAAAGCTTTTGCATAGCAAAGGAAGCCAAAAACAAGACGAAAAGACAACCCTCAGAATGGGAGAAAATATTTGCAAATGAAGCAACTGACAAAGGATTAATCTCCAAAATTTACAAGCAGCTCATGCAGCTCAATATCAAAAAAAACCAAACAACCCAATCCAAAAATGGGCAGAAGACCTAAATAGACATTTCTCCAAAGAAGATATACAGATTGCCAACAAACACATGAAATGATGCTCAACATCATTAATCATTAGAGAAATGTAAATGAAAACTACAATGAGGTCTCACCTCACACCAGTCAGAATGGCCATCATCAAAAAATCTACGAGCAGTGAATGCTGGAGAGGGTGTGGAGAAAAGGGAGCCCTCTTGCACTGTTGGTGGGAATGTAAACTGATACAGCCACTATGGAGACCAGTATGGAGGTTCCTTAGAAAACTAAAAATAGAACTACCATATGACCCTGCAATCCCACTACTGGGCATATACCCTGAGAAAACCATAATTCAAAAAGAGTCAAGTACCACAATGTTCATTGCAGCTCTATTTACAATAGCCAGGACATGGAAACAACCTAAGTGTCCATCAACAGATGAATGGATAAAGAAGATGTGGCACATATATACAATGGAATATTACTTAGCCATAAAAAGAGACGGAATTGAGTTATTTGTAGTGAGGTGGATGGACCTAGAGTCTGTCATACAGAGCGAAGTAAGTCAGAAAGAGAAAAACAAATACAGTGTGCTAACACATATATATGGAATCTAAAAAAAAAAAAAAAAGGTTCTGAAGAACCTAGGGGCAGGACAGGAATAAAGATGCAGACGTAGAGAATGGACTTGAGGACACAGGGAGGGGGAAGGGTAAGCTGGGATGAAGTGAGAGAGTGGCATGGACATATATACACTACCAAATGTAAAATAGATAGCTAGTGGGAAGCAGCCACATAGCACAGGGAGATCAGCTCGGTGCTTTGTGACCACCTAGAGGGGTGGGATCGGGAGGGTGGGAGGGAGATGCAAAAGGGAGGAGATATGGGGATATATGTGTATGCATAGCTGATTCACTTTGTTATACAGCGAAAACTAACACAACCTTGTAAAGCAATTATACTCCAATAAAGATGTTAAAAAAAAAACTTGCTGTGATGACGGAACCGGCTATATCTGTATTATCCAATATGGTACCACTGGCCCCATGTGGCTACTGAGCACACGGAATACAGCTAAGTGTGATGATTTCAATTAAATTAAATTTAAATAGCCACATGGGGCTAGTGGCAATGAAGATCTCTAACGTGATCCTACATCACACTATTTCTTCTCACATATGCTCAGTCGCTTCATTCAGTCCATATTTCCTAAGTGCGTCCTATGAGCCAGGCTCTGGGCTAGGCATGGAGGGGGATGCAGGGGTGAACGAAACAGCCATGGTCCCCGCCCCACGGAGCTCAGAGCCCCCTGAGAGGGACCGAATTTTACAGACATAATTACAAATTCTGCTAGCTACTATGAGAGACAGGTAAAAGATGAAATTAGCAATGATAGCACGGTGACCTAATTTAGATCAGCGGAAGGGGTCTGGGAAGGGGTTGGGGCGCACCTTACTGAAGTCTAGCGCTGAGAAGTGAAGTTTCACGTGCATCCATAGCAAACAGTGTTAAGGGGGGAAAAGTAACATTTCACTTTTGCATTCTTTTTTTTTCTTCTGATATTGGCTACTCATTTTTTTTTACAACATCTTTATTGGAGTATAAAGGTTCTTCAGAACCTTTTTTTTTTTTAGATTCCATATATATGTGTTAGCGTACGGTATTTTTCTCTTTCTGACTTAACTTCACTCTGTATGACAGACTCTAGGTCCATCCACCTCACTACAATTAACTCAATTTCATTTCTTTCTATGGCTGAGTAATATTCCATTGTATATATGTGCCACATCTTCTTTATCCATTCGTCTGTTGATGGACACTTAGGTTGCTTCCATGTCCTGGCTATTGTAAATAGTGCTGCAATGAACATTGTGGTCCATGACTCTTTTTGAATTATGGTTTTCTCAGGGTATATGCCCAGTAGTCGGATTGCTGGATCATATGGTAGTTCTATTTTTAGTTTTTTGAGGAACCTCCCTACTGTTCTCCATAGTGGCTGTATCAGTTTACATTCCCACCAACAGTGCAAGAGGGCTCCCTTTTCTCCACACCCTCTCCAGCATTCACTGCTCGTAGATTTTTTGATGATGGCCATTCTGACTGGTGTGAGGTGATACCTCATTGTAGTTTTGATTTGCATTTCTCTAATGACTAGTGATGTTGAGCATCCTTTCATAAACATTGCTCACTACAGGCCCAAATTTGCTATTGAAAATGATTTAGTAAATAAATAATGTATTTATTAGAAATCAGACTTACGCTATCATTCACAGGAATGTAAATAGGCACAGCCTTTTTTTAATGCCGTTTGGCAATATCTACCACAAAATGTAAATGTGTACACCTTCAGATATTACGCTTTAGAAGTTAACCCACAGCAATGTTTGTGTACGTATAGAATGACGTATTTATGAGGCCAGTGGTGTTCGAACTGTTTACCAGTGTACCTCCTAAAATAAATTTAAAAAACTATGTACTCCCCCCAACAGGTTAAGTTGACATCTAAAATTTTACACAAGTTTTAGTCACAAAGGATATAATTTCTGCTATATTCTAAATATTGATATTTTAAAATATAACTATTGCTGTCTTGACTATATTCAATATAAATTTGAATACCACAGCAATTTAATGACCATCACCATCCACTTTTAAAAAATCATTGATAAGCTTTTCTCTAACAGTTGGAAATTCTGAATCATTCCTTTCCCTCTTTGAATTCATATTTCCATCATACTTCCACCACTGAATTTTATTCTAACGCAATGTTTTATGCTTTTGTTAATTTTGTCCATTGTTAATTTTTTCATCTTTTTCTGCTATAAGAACATGTATATAAATTGAGAATTATAACTTTTTCATTTCCTGAAATCATAAGGCTCTAGGTGTAAAAATTACTTTTTTCTGGATTGAGTTATCCTTACAATTATTATTACTATGCAAACGATCAAAACATATGTATACACACGCTACTCATTTTGATAAGGAATTTAATAGCATAACAAAGTAGAATTTTATTGGGCTTCTCCCACAATCACTTCATTTGTATTTGTATGACTCTTATCACCAGAATGACACGGTTTGGTATCGATTCTATTCCTATTTTTCATTTTATAGATGTAAGTGCCAAGAAACTTTGTTAACACAAAAATAAGTAGATAGGAATGGAAAGAATTTTGTTATCACAATGTCACTTAATTCCGTGAAGTCCTTCCAAGTTACATACCAAAAATCAGACAGTGGTCTAGCATCACCAAGAACTATTTTTAACTATCTATCAATGAACAAATCAGTGGGTGCCTCCTTCAATTTTGATGGAAGCAAATAATTAGAAACCAACCGACTTGTAAAAGGAGTTTTTGTCCAGTCAATAGAGTCTTTCAGTTTCTCAAGTCTAACACCAATCTCAGAATTGTCTCTGAGTTTGCACCAGGGGTTTTTATACCCCTGGAGCGGGCAAGAGATTGGCTGTGCCATGTGAGGTGGGAGAGGGTGAATGGGAAAGGGGGGTGAGAAAGGAAAAGCAGCATGGCACCAGGGCTCTCAGGAGATGAGTTTGAAGAAAGAGCACATAAGAAGATGAGGCACTGTCCATGGCCTGAGAAGTCTCCATGGTCCCCCAAGGTTCATGTCGTCCTATTTGCAGATCACTGTCCTAGGGTGGTCTTTGCAGCATTGCTCCTAGTGAATTGGTTACAGTAGAGACATGCAATGGAATATCATGTAGCCTTTAAAAGTATAAGGTTGACCTACGTGACTTATGTGGAAAGACGTCAAACATACATTATTTAGTACAAAAGAACAAGTGTGGACTAGAACTGTATTGTATTAACATGATCACATTTTTAAAACATCCAACCATCCATCCATCCATCCATCCAGTCACAGAAAGACTTCTAAGGGTGTGTACGACAAATTAACAGTGATTACCTCAGGGAGAGGCTGGGATACCAGGGGACTTTCACTTTCTAACTTCCTGAGTTCTTTCATTTTTTGAAAGTGAGCACCTTTTCCCTTTGTAATTGGGGGGTGGGGAGGAGCTCTTTAATATAAAAAGCCAACTGAGCAAATCATATGAAACGATATCCGATACAGCTGTCAAAATCTCAGCTGATTTATGTTATGTGTTTAACATAAGAGCTTTCCTATTTTCCTATTTTCCAAGAACAGTAGTCACGGCAAGAATGTAGGTTGATACTTGGTTCTTCTCTCTATCTGAACTGCAGCTGTACCAACTACAACTCAGAAAGCGCCTGTTTTGTCTCAGCCACGTCACACCATGTCTATATTTTACAACAATCCTCTGAGGTAGGTGGGCATTAGTAACTAACCCTGTCATAAAGAAGAGGAAAAAGGAGCTGAGACTCACTCAACCTGGACTGCGGAGCTACGAATTCAAATCTGAAGCCACCCGAAGAACTGGTATGCATTCACGACAAAGTTATCCCCAATGCATACATAAAGTGCCAAGAAAAAGAACGTCAACATTGCGAGTCTTTCAGTAAGTCAAATGTGTTCAATTTTTAAATTGGAGATTATATCCTTTCTACCAGGCGATGGCATTTGTTTTTTAAAATGTGCTTCATTAGTAAAATAAAAACCAGCAGGCCCTCAAGTTAGGCTTTTTTTGGGGGGGCGGGGATTGGGGGTAAGTGAGCCTGGGAAATTCCAAAGATCATGCACCACCCCAGGAGAAAGGACTCACGCCTGGGGAGGTGGAGAGTGCTACTACAGGGCATCGAGAAGCTAAAGAAAGATTCTCTGGCTTGAAATCAGGCCTCCCTGTTCACTGACACCTCATCTTAGCTTGTCACCACCAGATCCAGTTTCCTTCTAATGGGGCCCCCAACCTCACTCTGCAAGTGCTCAGCACTTTTCTCTTTTAATGAACCAAAGGCAGTGGGAAGCAGAGTGGGCTGAGGTTCCCAGACCATGCCCTAGCAAGAGTCCATGGCTAGAAGGAGTCTGATAACTCAACTTTCCTCCTTAATAAAGGGTAGTTTGTCTACAATGCTTTTAGTATGACAAAGGGGTACTTGAGCATCGTTTTCTGGCAGGTTGTGTATCCCTCTGGATATTTACAAGTCAAAGAGAAGCCATAACAGGGCTCTGCCAATCCCTGAATCCACAGCCAGTGGGTGGAGGGGGCATCGCAGGCCAAGTAAATGCCACGTGCAACCTGAGAGCTGACTGTCACCTGTTCCCTTCTTGCTTCCACATTCATTCCCACCTCAGAGGCCTCAGTGGGGCCCACTGCGGATGTAACACAGGATACTACATACGTCTCTTTGCTGTGTATAGACTACTTTGAATCCACTAGGTGTCCCTCTGCATTTGTATTCTTAAAGCTGAAAATGGTCTCAGAGTGTAGCAAAAGCAGAGGTGTTTAAGCAGCTGGGCTGAACGAAGAATGCCACGGCCCTGACCACAGAGAGGGAGGCGACCAAAGTACCAGGGGAGGGCACACCACCCCTGCACACAGGTGAGCTTCTGGGGCTGGCCACAAGTCCACACAGCTAGTGGGCACCGTGACCCTCTCCAAGCCAAGACCCATCTGAAGGATGCTTGCTGCACACCCAATTGCCCCCCACCCAATCTCACCAGTCACTCACTCTTGCTCAGGGCAGGCTGATGGCTGTGGGTGGCTTGGGCAGGATGACACTGTTCGCTCTCTGTGTTTTAGAATAATTCACACCCCCAGATACATCACTTCCAGGAGGTTATGCAACACTTATGATCGTCACCCCCACTTGGATCTGCTTAACCTCCACCTGTGTTTGTACAGTTGTCATGAAACTTTTCTTACTGGCACTTTGAATGTTTATTGCTTTTGTGCTTATTGGATGTGATGGGGTAAAAGTAGTTTGTGGAACCCATCAAAAGTAAGCATGAACCTAATCAATGCGACAGACTGCCAAAGGCCAGGATTGCCTTGCCGGGGGCCAAGCAGGCAGAGGTGAGCACCTCAGTTTTGGTCTGGACCGATGTTTCCAACTGTGTAGATGTGTCAGTGGAACCCTGACACAGCAGACTCTCGGAAGTGCTGAGAAGGACAAGGGCTTGCCATCAACCCATCTTCTCTAAGACGGTGAGGTGATTTGGAAACCAATGCCGGTGGCCAGATTGGCCTCGTTTACTCAGCACAAACCTAGGCTGTGAGCCCTAAGAATCTTAGGCGAGAGGTCGGGAACCAGGGGAAGGGGCACTGGACGGGGAGGTCCAGGCGGAGAACCTCTTCTGAGCCAAGGCTAAGTCCTGAAGGGCGGGGAGGAAACCAAAACCGGTCAGAGGGACTGACTAGGTTCAAGACCCAGCAATCACAAGCTCAACCTGTTTCACTTCCTTGGTATAAAGCGTTTGACCCTAAGCACAATCTCTTTTGCCTTCTATCACCACACTTGAGAAATGCATAGTGCTTCTCAAATCATCCTGATACAAACTGAAGTTTGGTCATGACTGGTGTCCCTGAATAGGAGCCAGAGCCCCACACATGCACACCCCACAGCCTCATGTGCAGATTCGATGGTGACATAGCAGGGACCACATCTTCCTCTCCTCTGCACGGGTAATGCCAGCCACCTTCCTGATCCCAAAGACCATGTCTGAAGGTCACTGGTAAAGGGACACTGTCTGTAACAGTGAGCTGTGGCTCTCAAATGAAAGCTCTCACGTCAGAGCAACTAACCTCAAGAGAGCCGAGAGGTGCGGCTTGTTCACACACATGCTCAGCCAGCAGCCCTTCTGGAACACTCCAAATGTCACCCATGGTGTTCTTTAAGACAGGCAGGACACAGTATATGTTGTCCTATTAAACCCGAGAAATTGCTCAATGACCTGAAATGCTACAAGGCCCAATAACTGGCTCTCTAGTTCCAAAAGGGGAAAGTTAAAATATAAAAATGGGGACAGAAAAACCAACAGCCCAAAGCCTGGGATCTAACTCTTCCCCGAAATCTGTCCAAGAAATCCCAAGCAATGGTTTCTTATGGCATAAGGCAGAAATTTCAAATAAGTTAAAATTTTAATCACTTGTTTATAGAGGTTTGGTGTCATATTGACAAAATTTTGTGCTACTGGTCACTATTAAATTGCTTTATACTATATACAGTCTTAAGCTTTACCACACAGATTTCTAATTTAGCACTGATTAAATTTCATGTTTGCTGTTGTCCTTTCATTTCACATCCACTTAAACACTGGGTATTAAATCTTGGCAGAGTATCTAATCCCAAACATAACACCCTTTCTGTATGAAAATCAGATGCAAATTATATCATTTTTTTCTAGGGCAAGGAGAAGGAGGATGAGCGTTCTCTCAAAGGTCATGGCAACTTCCTTGGTCCGTGCTTAGGTGAATAACTTAAATATATTTACTTTTTTGTATATAAACTCACAAGTTTCCAAGAGCTCTGAAACCATGTTCACACTCCGTTTTATAGAGATTCTCAGGAAATTAGACGGGCCATCCCAGGACCATAAGGCTGCACTCAACTGAGGGGACACTGTCCCTATCCCAGCTGTTCCTAACTCACCACTGGATCCTTGGCACTGACTGGGCTTTCTCAACTTCGGTGCTATTGACAGTGGCATCGGATCAGTCTTTGCTGCAGGGGCTGCCCTGTGTACTGTAAAATGTTTAACAGCATTTCTGGTCTCCACCCACTAGATGCCAGTAGCATCCCCACTCCCACCTCCACCCCCAATTTGGGACAATCAAAAATGTCTCCAGGCATTGCCAAATGTCCCCTGGGGAGAATGGTTGAGAACCACTGATACAGACCAACCTCATATACTGGAAAATTTGGGCTCCACGGGTCAGGGGGAACTAGGTTCAAATCCAACTCTGTGATTTACCAGTTGGTTAACCTTGCCCAAATTACCTGACTTTCTTCATTCCCTGTCCAGTCCCTGAAAACAAGAGACATTACACCTCCCTCACAGGGCTGGTGATGATGAGAAATATATAAAATATACCAAACGTCTAGTAGGCACCCAGTGACTATTAGTTCCTTCTTTCCTTTTGCTTGCTCGCTCCCACTGCTATGATTTCACCACTATAACCTCAGGACAACAGTAGAGGGAGATGAAGAGAGAGAGCGTATGCTCTTCATTGCACTGGAGGAATGATTCTAACACTAGGACGTCATACCCACAGTTATGTTACTCAGAAGAAACTATCACAAATTGTACCTCAAAGAGGAATCAAAGATTATAAAGGCCTGTTATACCCCCAAATATGCTTAGAAAAGCACTCCTAAGTCTTCCAAACGCTTTGTGATTATTCTATCACCACAGCTGTGACAATATGTATCAATGCCCAGGTGGGCCCCAATTTAAGAAAACTGTGTAAAACAATACACTTATTTAACACCTTGAAGGAACCTACTTGTATTACAAAATGATTCCACTACAAGCTTTTAGAGAGCTTCCTTAACACACCTAAAACATAATCCTATTTATAAGAGGTTGGTTTATAGACAACTCAGAAACACTAACATAGTGGCTATTAAATAGATATACAAAGCTGTTTTATAAAGTGAGGCAAAGGTGTGTATATCTTTTTTGACATTGAGACCTCAAAGTGAATGCTCAGAAAATTTCAATTAGCTCTCTTTTCTTTTCAGTAGCTTTACTGAAGTATAATTTAGATACCATAAAGTTCATCCATTTTAAGAGTACAACTTAATAATTTTTAGTATTTACAGAGTGTGCAACCATCAGCACAGTCCAGCTTCAGAAGCTTTCCAGCACCCCAGCCAAAATCAATTAGCTCTTAATAGCATTCCCAGGGCATAGGTAGGGAAGTGCTTTTACATTTCCTGGTCTGAATGAACCACAGGCCAAGAGGCATCGGTGAGAGATCCGAGAACAAGTTGAAGTTTGCCTTCAAAGCTTCCAAACCAGTTCCACATCCTAAGACCATAGACTGTAAAGCTGGTAATACTTGGCCCCAAATTGACTGGCATGTGAAGTGTGGGTCTGTGGGGTCAGTTGAAAAGATAGAGGGGAAATCAGCTTCCTCAAGTGAACAGGGGTGGTGTCCATGTAAAGAGACAGAAGTGGGAAAGGTATGATGAGATTTGAATAGAATGGAAAACAAGAGTCAAAACAAAGAAGGCAAGCAACTTAGGAGGAATGAGAAGGGCTTTTTTTTGAAGTCAATTAGTTGAAACTAGACGGCTCAGTTCCCAGGCTGCTTCGCACCTGGAGGCCTGTTGCTATGTGCTTTAGTGTGAAAGGAACAGAAAATCTCCGTAGCATTGAAGTGTAACAATAAATCCCACCATGCCATGGGAACTACAATATACTACATAATAAAAGTAAATGTTATGGCACTTGACTTTGCGGCCTCTAATCTCCCATTCAATCGGAACAGAGATTCTTCCGTCAGCAAGAGAAAACCAGACAATTTAATTTTCATTTCTATTCATGTGCAGGCCTGTGTTGGAGCTCGTCCATGTTTCCTATTATGTTACTTGAAATATGGCCGCATAGTTTGATACAAACAGTATCTCAAACTGACATCAACAAGTTAGCTTTGGACCAACTGATTTCATTCTAAATTATCTCGGGCTGACAGATGCTGGTAGCTGCCTACACGAGATCTGAAAAAGCCATGCTCTCTAATTTAATATGATAATAATTTAAAATTATAGCTTTATTAAGAGGAAACACAGATTTATTTATAGCTAACAACGATGATTTCCAATGGCTTTCAAGGCTGTATTCTGTTATTCGCGGCGGCCCGCATTCGGACAGCTTCAATTGTCTGAAACACTAACAAAACATTCTGGTACAAATAATTTCCTTCTTGATTCAAAACAATGAACAAATGCTACAAAAGCAGATATACAAAAGCAGCCCTGAAGAGAGCCAGCCCCTTGGCAATGTCCTAATCTTGACCGACCCATCTACAAAGAACATTTCTGCATCTGGACCTAAGACACTTTGCTTAAAATCCTCTCCTCCGTTGGCCCCTGTGATGTTGCAAGAGCCCACTTTTCCCTTAGATGAGGGCTTTGCACAAGGTTTAGTCTTCAGTTCTAGGTCCTTCTTTCTCTTTTTTCATGGTAAGGATTTTATTTATCTTCTTGACTTTATCACTTTTAAGCCAACAACAACATTAATAATAAGCACCTCTATCTTTTGGCAGCTCATCAACTGATTTTACATAATTCTGGAAGGCAAGGTGAGGAAGCTTAGAGAGATGTTAGAACTCTTTATAGAGAACGAAGCTGAAGCTCAGAGAGCTGGTGTAAGTTACAGAAGGTCACCCAGCCAGGAAGCAGCAGAATCAACAGCACTCAAACCCAGGTCTGCAGACGCCAAGCTCTGCCCGCCGCTCTGGCCTCAGCCTCCACCTTCAAGTCCTCATCCAGCACTGACATGGGATGTCCACCCAAATCTCAATGTCAACATGCTTAAATTCATCACGTTTCCCCCCAAACCAGTTCCTCCTCCGGATATGCTTATTTCTACCCAAGTCATTTCCCCCCACCAATCAGTCACCCAACCCTAAAACCTCAGAGCTAACAAATCATTCTCTCCTCCTCCCAAATCCCATCTGTTCCCGAGGACCAGCGATCATTCTCTCGCATTGCTGCTTGCGCAGCTACCCCTTGTTTCACAAGCCTCTTCTGAGCAGCTCCACTCTGGCTCCCTCTCACTACCTCTCAGGCGAACTATCAAATAACCTGACTCCCTGACACCCACCTTCCCTTCATCTGATTGGTCCCACAAAGCTCCATCACTTATTATCTGAATTTTTAGACCCGATCATGTCACTTCAGTGTCAACCATCAAGAGCTCCCACTGCCTGCAGAAAAAATTACAAATCCATCCCTCTCAAACTCAATCCAGCCCCGACTTACATTTCTGGGTCAACACCACCCCTCCACGTCAGCGCAAGCTCTCTGCCGCAGCCAGGCCGACCTATGCTCAGGTATCAGCCCTCTCCCTGTGATTTCCCTGCCTCTGCCTCTGCCTCTGCCTCTGCCTCTACCGAAGCGAATCCAACTTCCAGATCCAGGTAAGTCTGTCCCCCTTCATGGAGCCTACCCTGACATCCTAGGCACCAAGGAGCAGCCCGAACTCTGATCAGTCTTACTTTCTACCACTCCGTCAGCATTTAGACAGACCGTCAGTGTTACACTTTCCATTTGCCGTCTTCGGGGCCGCAACAGACCCAAAGCCCCTGGAAAGCAGGGCCTGTGTATGAGTAGTATAACCTTGCACTTGAGCAGTAGGTACTCAAGGATTTAGTGGTTGCTTACAAGGCTGCCAATCATCATTTCTGGCAATGCAAATAATATATACATTAAATTATTAGCTTCAGGAATTATAGTCTTCTGGGATTAATGTCTTCTTGGCAAAATGAGGGTGAGCCACACCTCAGCATCTCTTTCTGGGTGCCCAGATACATACACAGTACGAAAAGCTTCCATAGGCTAACCCTCCCCCATCAACGTCCCCAACGTTTCCCAACCAGCTTGTCAGTGTTTTCGTGACCGCCACCTCAGCCATCTCCAGACCCAAAGAAAACAAGGCTCAGAGGCCAACGCTCTTGACAAGCAAGGCACGGCCCTGTGCGTCCTGGAGGCGGGTGATACCTCCCTTCCTGTGGCGGGCCCCGTGTGACCCTCACTGTCAATTCGCCAACGGGCCAGCCTGCCTTAAAATGGGGCCCAAATGTTGAACCACAGCAGTAAAACCAGAACTTAATCAGGCTCATTCTGGTGCTTCCTTCTCATTCACGGCCAATCGCTGCTCTGTTCTCCTCTGCCCTTTAACCAAGTCCAAAGCTACAGCAGGCTAGTGTTTCTATTATTGCATCAGCCCAAGCTGTCAGAAGCTCCTGGTCACGCTTCTTGACTGCGCTTCTCAAAGGCTAAGCGAGGATGTAAAACAGTTTCTGGAACCAGGGCAAACACTTTTGGTATTTACGGTCACGACATATCCTACTCCCAAGCTGTCATAAGATCAGACCAGACACTGCAGGTCAGCAGTTGCAAAGATGCAACTCTATTAGCAGGTTCAGAAGAAAACTGCACCCAAGAAAGAGTAACCCCAGGTGATGAGAATGCTCACGTTGGGCGCCCTAGTGAGCATTCTCTTACAAGGCCTGCCAGCTGTCGGACGTTTGTTTCTAAATTGAGCGGCCAATGCAAATCATGCTGGAATCTTCCATGACAAATCAATCCTTGATAGTGGCTGCCAGAGGTTAGGGAAGAGGAGTGGGGAGGGGTGTGTGGTTAGTGGTTATAAAACGGCAACATGATGGATCCTAGCAGTGAGGGAAATGTTCTGTATCTTGACTGTGGTGGTGGATACACAACCCTACACGTGACCAAGCTGCAGAGAACTAAATACACATAAGTACCACTACAACTGAGGAGTCTGGTGGGGTGTATCAATGTCAATATCCTGCTTGTGACCTTGCACTACAGTTCATAAGATGCTACTGCTGAAAGGAACCGGGCAAAGGGTATGTGCTTCTCTCTGCACTGTTTCTCACAACTGCATGTGAATCTCTAATTATTTCAAAATAAAAAAATGTAACTTATGAAAGGCCAAGTCCAAAATGTATCCCTCTCTGTCATGTAGAATATGAGAGTGCTAACTTCTGACCATGACAGGTACAAACAAAAGATGTAAAGCTGAAAGAAATGTGGTCCCTGAATCTGGATTTCTTAAAAGGGCTGTCACCCCATCACACCAACAGAGGCCTCAACCAGCACGCACTTGACCGCACTCCACCCACGCACATCCCCCCAAAGCCCTCTGCCTTGTTTACCCACGGACTCGAGCTACCTTCCCATCTGTCACATGGTGGTATCTTGACCTCAGGAAAACTCACTCACGTTCTGAACTAAGTGGCAATTACCGCATCAAAGCTCATTTTTAACTCAAAGTCAAAACACTTAGTGCTGTGTCTACAGTGAATTCCGCCATGCTGCATGTCCACCCATTCACCTTTTTAGACTAAATACATAAATTGCTGGAAAATATGAATATAAAGTGCTAATGCCCACTTCTCCAAAAGGTCTGTTCATCATTTTTTTTTTTTTTTGCGGTATGCGGGCCTCTCACTGTTGTGGCCTCTCCCGTTGCGGAGCACAGGCTCTGGACGCGCAGGCTCAGCGGCCATGGCTCCCGGGCCCAGCCGCTCCGCGGCATGTGGGATCTTCCCGGACCGGGACATGAACCTGTGTCCCCTGCATCGGCAGGCGGACTCTCAACCACTGTGCCACCAGGGAAGCCCCAACATTTCTTTTCATTAGACCTTGCAAGGAATTTTTCCTAAGGCCGGGGAGAGTAAAAATCCCAGGCGTTCTGTTTTCACGTGGAAACCACCATTACTTCCCATCTTTACAAGACTGCAATATCTAAAACCAACTGAGGGTTGTTATCCTTGCATTTAAATGGTTGTGTTCATTCTCATCAGGCTGGTGGAAGGGGCAAATCAAGCTCTGTGGTTCTTTTAAAGTTTTGCAAAGAGAAGCGAGAATGCTCTCCTTACTCACCGATGTCATTGCTGCGGTCCGAGAGGTCCTTGTCCAGGATGCCGGAGATCGAACTGCCCGCCAAGTCGATCTTTGGACCGTCACCCCTACATTAAAGACACAAGTCCGGGCATTTAATAACTGGCGTGTGTCCTTGTCATTTCGTCAGCTTTCTCGCTGCACACAAGTTAAGGAGTACGCTGCATGGGGGATGGGTCACACTGTCGCCTCTGGGGCTGACCAGCGGGGGCTGACAAGCTGTCCAGCCACATGGGCCATGGTGCAAACCGGCCAACAGACTGGAGGCCCTCCCCTCCCACACACGTTTTCAGAGACGGCTATTTTAATAACGACTGTTCAGCAATGCACCTTCAACCACAAACCCTCCTGTTGGTCCACAGGGTGCGACGTAGGGCCCGCTCCTGCCCCATGGCCAAATAAGCACCAGCAAACGATAACCAGGAGCTTCCCTTTTAAGGAGCCAGGAATTTAGCCAATGTTGCTTGTCAAAGGTCGGCTACTTTTAACCTTGAGAAAAAGGGTTTCTGGCCTGGAGCGGAGGCACCACCCAGGCTGTTGACAGGCACAAGGTGTCAAGTTGAGATCTGGCAGCCTGAAAGCTGGCGCTGGGGCATGGGCCTGTAAAATCAGACAGCTGTTGGGTGGGTGGCCCTGTGCCCATCAGGACACGAGAGGCTTCCCTCTCTATCTGGGCTAGGAGCAGCCCTTTGGGATGATGGGGACAGGCCTCCAAGACGATGAGAGAAGCAGCCACTCATGCGTGGGCAGAAGGTTCCTCCAAATCCCTCCAAACGGGCAGCTCTGGGGACCCTTTCAGGCGGATGAGCCCTGAACAAGATTATCCAAGGTCTGTGATGGCAAGTGAAATAGGAAAAGATCCTTGCCCTTAAAATGAGAGATTCTTGTCCATGAAATGAGAGGGAGAAGCCAAGTAGTTGTTCCCGGGAAAGCAACAGAAATAGTCCATCTCACAGCCCCCTGTGCTCACCAGGCAGCCGAACTACACAACAAGTAACAGATTTATTCCAGGTGGGTATTGTCAAATACCCACCACGCTGGGGGTGATGAGTGGGCCAAGCCAGGTCGTACCTACTCCGGAGGGTCTCGTGGTCTAAATGGGAGAAAGACACAGACAGACAGCCCCAAGCCCACATGGCACAGGCTGGGTAAGACACAGGCACATCCAGGTCTTAAGGGAATCAAGAACTGGGTCAAGACAGAGATCTGCGGGGTGCGCTGGAAGCACACAGAGGAGGCGGCATCACAGTTGGGCCTTGGAGGAAAAGGGACAGAGGACGTATCAGTAAGAGGCATGATGGAGCAAGGACCCAAGGGTAGATGGGAGTGCCCAGTGTGGCCGGGCTAAAGTCTGAGATCCTCAGAGAGCAGTGAGAGGAGAAAGGTTGGCAAAGGTCAGACGGTGCTGGGCTGAGTCTCTCGGGGTTCAGTTTGCCTGGAGGCAATGGGGACAGGGGAGAGCAGAAGCTGGCGACCTGTAAACCTGGAGGTAAGGGGCAGACTTCTGGATTCCCCACCCAACAAGGGGTGATGGGGGTGGCATTCAGCGAGACATGCATATCCTTGTGACAGTGGAGAAGGCCCAGTAGACAGAGGTCAGCTTCCCTCAGCTCCCAAGTGAACAAGACTGGCTCTTAACCTCAAGCATCCTCGGCCAGAAGACAAGCAGAGGTGAGAACTCCAGGGAACTAGGGCTGGGCCGAATGGCTTAGTCTCCACCAAGAGAAAGTACAGCTCTAAGACTGTGCATGTGCCTTAGGAGACTGCCTCACCTCAACCTCCCAAGGCTGTGGGACCCCCTCTCCACCCCACTGGCTACCGAAGCTCAGGCCTCACGGGGCACACTCCCTTGGACAGACAGCGAGCCAACAGGAGTGGCAGGATTAAGGATGTTTATTTCAAAACTTTATTGGCAGGGCCCGAGCATCTGCTAATTTGAATGTAAACTTCTGAATGAAATGTTTTAGAAATGTGGTACTATTAGTAAGAAAGCATTTTCTTTTTTTTTTTTATTCTTTAAATTTTTGGCTGCACTGGGTCTTCGTTGCTGCATGCGGGCTTTCTCTAATTGTGGCGAGCGGGGGCTACTCTTCGTTGTGGTGCGAGGGCTTCTCTCATTGTGGAGCACGGGCTCTAGGCATGTGGGCTTCAGTAGTTGTGGCTCACGGGCTCAGTAGTTGTGGCTCGCGGGCTCCAGAGCGCAGGCTCAGTAGTTGTGCCGCACGGGCTTAGTTGCTCCGCGGCATGTGGGATCATCCCGGACCAGGGCTTGAACCCGTGTCCCCTGCATTGCCAGGCAGATTCTTTTTTTTTTTTATTTATTTTTATTTTTATTTTTTATTTATTTATTTTTTAACATCTTTATTGGGGTATAATTGCTTTACAATGGTGTGTTAGTTTCTGCTTTATAACAAAGTGAATCAGCCATACATATACATATGTTCCCATATGTCTTCCCTCTTGCATCTCCCTCCCTCCCACTCTCCCTATCCCACCCCTCCAGGCTGTCACAAAGCACCGAGCTAATATCCCATGTGCCATGCGGCTGCTTCCCACTAGCTATCTACCTTACTACGCTTGTTAGTGTGTATATGTCCATGACTCTCTCTCGCCCTGTCAAAGCTCACCCTTCCCCCTCCCCATATCCTCAAGTCCGTTCTCCAGTAGGTCTGCATCTTTATTCCTGTCTTACCCCTAGGTTCTTCATGACATTTTTTTCTTAAATTCCATATATATGTGTTAGCATACGGTATTTGTCTTTTTCTTTCTGACTTACTTCACTCTGTATGACAGACTCTAGGTCTATCCATCTCATTACAAATAGCTCAATTTCGTTTCTTTTTAAGGCTGAGTAATATTCCATTGTATATATGTGCCACATCTTCTTTATCCATTCATCCGATGATGGGCACTTAGGTTGTTTCCATCTCTGGGCTATTGTAAATAGAGCTGCAATGAACATTTTGGTACATGACTCTTTTTGAATTTTGGTTTTCTCAGGGTATATGCCCAGTAGTGGGATTGCTGGGTCATATGGTAATTCTATTTGTAGTCTTTTAAGGAACCTCCATACTGTTCTCCATAGTGGCTGAACCAATTCACATTCCCACCAGCAGTGCAAGAGTGTTCCCTTTTCTCCACACCCTCTCCAGCATTTATTGTTTCTAGATTTTTTGATGATGGCCATTCTGACTGGTGTGAGATGATATCTCATTGTAGTTTTGATTTGCATTTCTCTAATGATTAATGATGTTGAGCATTCTTTCATGTGTTTGTTGGCATTCTGTATATCTTCTTTGGAGAAATGTCTATTTAGGTCTTCTGCCCATTTTTGGATTGGGTTGTTTGTTGTTTTGTTATTGAGCTGCATGAGCTGCTTGTAAATTTTGGAGATTAATCCTTTGTCAGTTGCTTCATTTGCAAATATTTTCTCCCATTCTGAGGGGTGTCTTTTGGTCTTGTTTATGGTTTCCTTTGCTGTGCAAAAGCTTTGAAGTTTCATTAGGTCCCATTTGTTTATTTTTGTTTTTATTTCCATTACTCTAGGAGGTGGGTCAGAAAGGATCTTGCTGTGATTTATGTCATAGAGTGTTCTGCCTATGTTT
>NW_021703779.1:16841101-16879771 GCF_005190385.1 Monodon monoceros
CTATCACTCAAGCCCCGCCTCCACCAGCCCCGCCCGTCCCCGCCCTGCCAGTTGCCTGCCCCTCCACTCAGAGCGCTGGCTGCTCTGTACTGCAGCGGACAACAGGCACGGCTCCCTGGCAATTTGGGCCAAAGGTCCTGCTCCCACTTGCCCGCTCTTTGGGAAGAAAATGAGATTATTTACAACTTGGGTGTCCATGTTTGGGAATATTAACAAACCTGTTCTGGTCTCTTCAGCCTGCTTCTACCTCTTTCCCCATCGGGTTTATTTTCTTTTGAAGGCACACACCTGCTCTGCCCCTCAGGTTTCTGGCTCGCTGCCTCTAGCTGCATGCAAACTGCTAGGGCTCAGGACAGCCTGCTTCTTTCCAGCTTTTCCTTGGATTTTTTTTTCTTTTGGACCCTTCTCCCAAGTTTCAGGGCCTCTTCTCATGGGGGTTTCTCACCCCATCTTTATTAAATCGATAATGCACATTATGAGACATATAACGTCACATGTCAGTGTGTGTGTATACAACACACACACACACAAAAGTTTAGGTATATTCTGTCATTTGAAATATCTTTATGATCAAATATCAAAACAAGTGAGTAGGCGCTATACTTTTGAGACTCCACTTTCTCAAGTGTGAAGATAGAGGTAGACAGAATGCTCTTTGTACCACGACTACCTTAGTTATATGGTGGGCTGGACGAGACCAGCAGGCGCTGTCTTTATGCTGTGAGATAATAACTGATGCATCCCCAAAGCACAGACTTTCAAACAAAGGCACTTATGACCTAGGGGAATCTCCTATCATCATTGAATTTTTAAATCAACTCTGGTACTAAATTTTTTTGGAAAAAGTCTCTTTCTTTCTGTTAAATTTCTACCTACATTTACTATCTGGAAGTAAGTATGGTAACGGCATGGTGCTACTTGCTCAGATGGACACAAAATCGCGCAGGTGTCCTAGTTCCTTTCGACATGATTCCTGAAGACCAGAATCTATAATGGCCGAGCCCCACCGTTACTAAGATCCAGAGCAGTGCCTGGCACACAGTAGTCCCTCAATCTATTTCTGTTAAGTAAACGCATCTAAAAATGACTCCCCTCTTCCTAAACTTAGGTATTCCTTTTTCTAAAAGATGCTAGTCCCTGTTTAAATAGAAAGAAATTGATCTCTTCTGGAAGCCACATTTGGCAGTGAGCTTTCTGGCTGGTGAGAGGAAGCTTGAGCCCAGACATTGCAGCTGGAGCGGCAATGCCTCATGCCCAGTAAGAACAGCAAACGGTGACCGTGTGTCCATGTGTTCAAACATCTGTCTATCCATCCGCCCATCTACCCATCCAGTCAGGTAAATCCTGGCGAGGATTTGGGTTTGCACAGCAGACAATACCCCTTCTTGGAGGACTACCGACACAAAACTGTTTGACTGTTAACATTCCTACCTGAACTACCTTGGCGGAACAAAACAAGTTCATAAACCAGTATACGGGTTGGTTGTCCGATGTAACTGCTTAGCAAAAAATATGAAGTGCATGAGATACTGAGAAACAGCAAGCCCTTCTTCGATCTTCTTAAATTTTTTTATGTTGAAATCCATGGCACACTACGTGACTTAGAACATAAGACGCACATGCTACAGAGCTTGCACAGGGGCTGGGAAGGATGACAGGAGAGCAAAAGTGAACAAAATGTAAGCACTGGCACCTCCCCCCCTTCTTAGGAACCATGGCATTCAACAAGTGTATTAAATGAGCCACTACCATATGCTCAACCCCGTAAACCATGTGGAGATGACAAAACACACTCTTGATCTGCTTTAAATCTGGTAAAGGAGTCCGGGGGTGTGAGCATCCCAAGTGGCAGAGCATGGGGCCCCGCACCAGGCTAAACACGGGGTGTCAGGCGTTTGGAGGAGAGAGCAATCGTGAGAGTTAAGGGAAGGCTTCCAGAAGAGGGGCGTGCTAACTGGGCACTTAAGTCGGGGAGCACTAACGGATGCACGAGAGGCAGCCAGGGAAGGAGGGTGGCACTGTCAAAAACCTGAGATTCTCACAGCGTGGATGTGGACCGGCATCATCGATTCCCAGACCTGCTGGATCAACGACCGTGGGGGTGGGGCCCCGCAATGTGTTTGAACATGATCTCCAGGTGACGCCGATGCACGCTCAAGTTTAAGAACCACCAAGTTAGAGCAGGCACCATCCTCCCTTCAACTGGCTGTGCAAGCGGTCAGAGAAGGTACCGGCTCCTCAAATGCTCCCAGCCTTGCCCGGGGCTGCCACTTCCAGGGATTGGCAGGAAGGAAGCGTGGGGCTTGCCTCTCACTCCCTCCTTTCTGCAAACCAGTGCCCTGGGAGCTTGGGAGGTCGGGGACTGCCCACCCTCTCCCAGGCCGCTCAGATGCCACACACAATGTAAAGAACAGTTATGCTTCCCACTGGCTTCTGTACAAACCCCTCTCACGCATCTTCCTCGGTGGCTCATTCTTCTGATCCACAGCTGGATCTTGGGAGGGCTGGAGGTGGGGAAGGGCTCAGCAGAGGCGGGAGGAAAATGGGGCTTCTGTGAGCCCAGGGGGTCGGAGGTTATCATTCATTCCCCGCTCCCGTGCAGGTCTAATCGATGGCTCGCAAGGCCTGCACCTATCTCCTAACGAGATGGCTGAGAGCAGCCTTTGAAGGCGCAGAAGCCATTGGAACCGCACTTCGCTTCGGATCGGATCATTAGAGCAGCAGGAATATTCTGGAAATCGTTACTGACTTCATCGAAATGCCTGTGGTCCCTGGAAGACTATAAGAATTTGGCAGAGCGTGGCTTCTGCTCTCCTTTCACCCACCACAAAGCGATGTACGACCCCTGCTGCTCCCTCCTCCCTGTTTGTGGAGCTCGTGTTCTCTTTGGAAGCACTTAGGTTTATATAAACTTTTCCTTCTGAAGTGCGAGCTCTGGGCCGACCACGCTACTGAAGTGGCCCTTGCTAAGGTCACTGGGGCTGGCAAGCGGCCTCATCGTGCGCATGTCCGTCAGCAGAAGAGGACACGACACGTAGGGGCCTGACCCACTCAACAGTGGCCCTGGTCCCATTAGTTTCCCCTGGGGCCATCATAGGGGAGCAGTTGTTTGACTGGATCTGGGGGGACACCTGCCGAATGACACAAGTGAGCCAGCCACTCCTCCAATGGGCTCACATACCTGAGAAAATTTTGTGTTATGTGTGTTTTACCACGATTTAAAATTTTTTCTAAAATGTACATGAGCTATTTTTGTTTCACTCCAGTATACCCAGTTTGATACACAATCATAAATAAGACAGTGAAAGTAAAGTTGATTTACAGGCCCGAGGCTACATACTCGGAAATTATATCCTTCCATCCTTTTAGATGCATTCCATGCTCATCCACAATGTACAGACAGGGAAGGTGAGGAGAGAGGGGCAGTGACCTGCTGGGGCTCCCACTCCTACTATGACATGAGCCTGGAAGCCTGCCTGACTCTAGCACGAGGACATTGAAGCCCCATAAGATTCTCACCATGCAAACTTAGCTCAGAAGAACAAAAATTTGGTGAGTGACTGTGTGTTTACAGGTCCATGTAAAGACCTCTAGGCCACCGACTTGCTCCAGTATATTACATCAACACGTATAATATGCATGTAATGGTAGAAAGTTCCAGCAATGAACTTGTGGAGAGAACGTGACACTTCCTTGTCCTTTGCGGTGGGCATCTCAGGTCTGGAAGGCACAATGTCCAACTCTGATTCCGTATCACTAACACAGGTGTCCAGCCAGCCAGTGAACAAATTTGAGTTTTGCCAGGCCCGTCTCGGAACTCGTGCCTGAACGAAGCATGCCCCTTGCCTTTGAGGGTCTCATAGTCCGTGGACATGGACACTAAGACAACATTTGCCAGACTGGGTCCTGCGTCCCACAATAGGGCTGCACAGGCAAGAGCAGAGGGAGCTTGGGAGTGTGGAGGGGGCCATCCCAGAGCAGGGAGAGGGCCAGGAGATGGAGCTGCCAGTGAGACGCACGCACCCAAGCCAGCAGGACATCCGGAGCGAAGGCGGGCATGCCACCCGCACTTCCGGTTGGAAGGGCAGCTGGCCTTGCTCTAAGGAAGCACAGGGGGGAATCCCCACGCATGAGCAGGGCCTAGATGCCAGGACCTGGATTCTCATCTCTAATCCTGAAACCCACGCTGCGGTCCCCAGCCTCACACCCGCTTCTGCCTGAGCATGGGAGCAAGGACCCAAGTGGCTGGAGTCCAGCGTCCTGTGGCTGCCCTGCCCCCGCCCCCGCCCCAGCGTCAAGAGCGGAGCAGTACCTGGTATGGGTCAGGGGACCCGCTGGTCGCTCCGGCCTCCTCGGGGGCAGCGCACCTGGTCTGCTGAGAGAATTGGTCTTGGGTGGCCGCGGCTTTTTGGGCGGTATGGCAGGAACAGAAGGCTTCTGTAAATCCAGTTTTGGCTCTCTCTCTGGTCTTTCTTTAAGTCATTGTTTAAAGAAGCATAAAGAAGACAGATAGAACTAGTGTAAGTGACAGTACTGAAGACTGCTTGTTTTCTGCTTAAAAAAAATCACTGACGCTGTTTGCCAAGGTCAGGATGGAAGGCGAAGAGCATCATCTATTCTTGGTCAAGTTAGAAAAAGACCTATGGGCCCTTCCGGCCATTGACCACCCTTGGAAAACTCCTACTCATACTTCATGGGGCCTACTCACATTTAGCCTGGCTGAAATGTGACACGGTCATGTTCCCTTCTCAACGGCTGGACCCACCCTCAGAGGCAGACTTTCCTAGTCCCTCTCCTGAGCTGCGAAGGACAGCCCCTTATAAACAGGCTCCACTTGAGTACTCTCTGGGTGTCTGCATGCTTGGCATGGCCTGCAGGCAGTCAGCCCCCACGGGCAGGGCCCACGTCTGGCCATCTCTCTAGAACCCGCATGGTGCCTGGCACTGAGCAGGTGCTCGGTAAATGGCTGATGGGTTTGGTCAATGACCAGCGGGACCTGTTGGGTGTGCAGAGGAAAGAGGCCTGACGTCTCCCAGGTCAGCCTGTGTAAAGCACCAGGAGCCAACAATTAGTTCTGGATTCTTTCTGTGCACAGTTTCACCTTGGAAGGTAAACTGGGACTTCACAGGTATTTGGTTTCTGAGGGTTTTGGGTGTCGGAGCTATTAGAAAGAAGTTAAAGCCAGATCTGGTGCCAAACTGGGCAGTGCTTGGTGGCAGCTTCATGTTTTATGTCCCCATGTTTCTCTGTAAAGGTAGAGCTTCAGAGAGCTGCCCACTGGAGGACAGGCAACATCCCTGTGCTCACTTAGAAGTTGGAACTGTGAACACGTTTTACTTGCAAACACAAACTCACGTCGTTTGGGTGACCAGGCAGATTGGCAAAGCTTTAAAAAGCCCATCAGGTATTGTACAGACATCACTGCTCATCCCCACAATATTTCAATAAGGGAACCTGCTCCATCCAGGAATGCTGGGAACGCTTTTACTGGTCCGCAGGGACCAGAGGAGGCACCAGAGGAGGAAGGGCTCCGCTAAAATACAAAGGAGGGGGGATTCCTCCTGCCTCCTGGGATGGACGGGAGCTCCAGCAGCCTGCAGAACGAATGGGAGCGAGGGTTCGTGCCCACCTACTAGGGAGGCCAAGCCTCAAGGTGGGGCTGGTTTGCTGTCTTCCCTGCTGCTTCTGACCAGGGCTTCTGTCTCCTGACCCACTGCGGCACAGAACAAGGCATCACGGGAGGGGAAGGAAGCAGAAGTGTGTGGCCACTTGGCCAACCAACTAGGGTGGTTGTTCACACGTAAGCCGAGTACATATGCTAGTCACCATGGAACAGAGCAGGCAGTGTCCTCATCACAGAGCCTGGCTATGAGCCCAAAACCAGCCATGTGTCTTCCGTGAGGACAGAGGCGGTGTTTGGTTATGTCACAACACGCACACTTTTATCAAAGAACTATTTGTATGGTACACACTCAATAGCTATTTTTTCATTGATCTGTGACGCAGACCTGGCCTTCACAATGAGCTTCCACAGCTCAAGTTTTAACTGTCCACCGTGAAAGAAAGAGGTGTAACTTCCTAAGAACTCGCGATGTTGGCAAAACTTCTGGCAGGCTGATATAAAATATTAAATTTCACAATAAAATTTCATGAGACCACCCAGGAGCATCTCCAAATAATTACATTCATTAATTCAGCATTTCTCTTGTGACTTACAAATAACTGCTTTTTAAAATGGAATTTGCTCTGCCTCCTGTTCATAGTAATAACGTAACACTTTCCCTGTAAAAATGTGTGATCAATCAAATCTTAGACACCTAATAAAATGAGTCCTTCCACAGCATGCAGATTTCTTTGGGAGGGACACGCAGACCATAGGAGTCAAACACATTCATAAAACTGACTGTGTGATACAGGTTACGGTACTTCCCTGAAAATGACATTTTTGACCCCGTTAAGGGGACTGTGGGCACTGGGCTGCTTCTCCCAGTTTTGCCATGCCACCCCCTCCCTCAACAGTCCTGACCGAGGACATGTGTCTGCAATATAGTAGCCAGCGTCAAAGGCCCAGCAGTGACTGACAGCTTTCATTGGTCTGGATGGGAATTTCTCTAAGCCACACCCACCCATCGGCAGTTAATGAGCACCTGGGGCACTAGGCTGGCTGGGAACCGTGGCTGGTACGGCGGCGGGGCCCTCTAGGAACTTACAGTCGGCATGCGGGCTTCAGGATGCCGCTGGTGTGGGGAGGGCGGTGATGGCAGGAAGACTGGGATGGAAGAGCCCCAATGTGTTAAGTGAGTAGGCTGGTTGTTTTTCATTTGATGAGAAATGCCAGCCCAAAGAAGCACCACATAACCCTCTCTCCTATTTCTTTAGAAACAGGAAATTTAAAAGCAATCAAAACAAAACCATAATCACCATACTCCCAAGAAAAAGCAAATTCTGTGGGTAATAGGGACCTAGCCCTGTGACAGACAGCTCTGTCTCTTGCCGTTCTAGAAGTGCCAACGAAGACCTGATCTCATACCTTTTTCTTCTGTTCTATTTGGAAGCGTTTCTGGCCTTTCAGGAGGTATCTTTTTAATTTCATGTTTTCTTTCAGTGGTACCTGGCGGGGAAAGGATGGCAACGATTAGGAAATGTTTCCCCCATCCATTTATTAGATGCACTAGCGTTTTAAATATTTATCAGGTACAGCAAAGTCAATAGGTTTTTTTCTTTCCTAAGCTGAGTGCTGGTGTTATCTGGCAAACACAAGCTGCTTAGAAACGGAGCAGAAGCCATTTCTGGCATATGTCATTAAGTTTGCCTGCCTATGCATCCTTCATTTACAAGAACACCACTAATATTTATTGATATTTAAATCTGACTTCCTTATGCATCAAAGTAGTCACAGGAGACCACTTGGTGAGGGTGGGGAATGTATATAAATAAATAAACAAATCCACGGGCATAAGAAGATTGCTGTTTTATGCCACCAAATTTGGAGTGGTTTGTTACGCAGCAATAGTAACTAGAACGTGTATTTTTCTTAAATTGAAGTTTAGTTGACTTACAATATTATATTAGTTTCAGGTGTACAACACAGTGATTCAATATTTTTATACATTACACACCATACAAAGTTATTAAAATATTATTGACTATGGGCTTCCCTGGTGGCGCAGTGGTTGAGAGTCCGCCTGCCGATGCAGGGGATACGGGTTCGTGCCCCGGTCCGGGAAGATCCCACATGCCGTGGAGTGGCTGGGCCCAAGAGCCATGGCCGCTGAGCCTGCGCTCCGGAGCCTGTGCTCCGCAACAGGAGAGGCCACAACAGTGAGAGGCCCGCGTACCGCAAAAAAACAAACAAACAAACAAAAAACTTATATATATATCTATATATATAGATATATATATTATTGACTATATTCCCCATGCTGTACATTACGTCCCTGTGACTTATTTATTTTATAACTGGTAGTTTGTTACCTCTTAAACACATTTTTAAGTGGAGGGATGTACAGAGAAGATACGGTGGTTCTCCCTAGGTCCTTTGCATCTGAATCCCTCAGGTATTACATTTTCCCAAATGTGCCAATTCACCCTTCCTCTTTACACGCCTGGACCACAGCTGCTTCCCGCACCAGGGAACTTCATCAGTGTCAGCGGCCTCAGGTCCGTAAGAGTACTTGGAAAATAGCTAAAGCATGAAACGCATCACAAGTACTCCTCTGATTTATGGACTTGGTTGAGTGCTTGACAAACTCCTTATATGACCAACCCTATGGATGTGTGCTTGGTACTAAAATCTCAATTACACAGCATCAGAAGCCAAAAGAACTTAAAATAAAATCCACTGAACACACACTTCACCTTAACTCTTTAATGACTCACTACAAGTTAAACACTGTATCTGATTTCTATCAATTCTGTATCTGATTTTTTTCGTCAAATAACCAAACACAAGGAAAACAGGAATATCTACCTCCCCATTACAAAGCAGTTCCCAAGATTATACAGCAGGATAAACGAGCAGTAGTAGTAATCTAGGAAGATTAAATGCCATCATGCTTTGCCCCTAGAGATCCAGCACAACCTTTTCAAATTGTCTTAAAAGGATAAGAATTTGCCTACCATGCTACACTCTGGTCTCCTAACGCTAATGAAGAATTCCAGTACCATTCCTAGAGACACAGGAGGAACTGACGGTCCTACTACCATGAAGAATTCAACCGTAGTTACATTCTAGGCCACCTGAGCCTGGGACCACTCAACTCACCTCCTTGGTCTCTAACCTGTCACCAAGGCTTCTATGGAAAAGGATCTTCAGAAAAAAAGCAAATCAATAGTCTGTTTTAATTTCAGCAAAATAAAATATTTATCCAGCCAGAACCACTAGGTGGCAAAATTAAACTGCTCAACACAAACAAGGATGGGGGCTGAGCAGGAGATGTAATTAACATCCCATTTGGGGGCTTAATCTCTGTAATTCTCAACTATGCTGAAGGGAATGGGAAAGGAATGTGAGGTCAAGCTGATTTTTTCCCCCCAACTTGGTGGGCCAAAAGAACGGGAAAAAATCACTCCTAATAAATCTGTTGAATAAACCAATCTGGAAATGTATTCATACTTTAAATGCTACAGAAATATCATAACTATGCATGTGTAGAATTAAAAATACCCCTACTCTTCTTCAGTTTTAGTTGTTAATTTTTTAAAATGCCACTTAACTAGTTATTCACGGAGGAGTTTCTCCCTAAAATTTGTTTTAACAATGATAAAGAGGAGTTCTATTGGGAACTAGGAATGCTCATCTTTATGTATGAGACGCCAGTGTACAATGAGTTACCAAGTGTCCAACGACATCAAGTCTTCCTATAGTATTCAACCTTAACATCTGAGCCACACAGAAAAAGTGAATTAATTGGATTCTTTTCCAGAATAGAAAAGCATCATGAGGGAGGGAAAGTATTGCTAGAAAAACATTTTTTGTTGCTTGGGGCAAGTGAAGTAAGTACAAATTTTGGTTAACCACCCGGGACAGAAATTGAAAATTCAGCACTGCTATACATGCCCAGTGAAGCTGTGACCCACGGGAAGCAGCTCTCCCCAGGCTGACCCTCGATGGGCAGGCACAGGCAAAGCAGACAACCAGTTCCTCTCTCCACAAAAGGGGTTTATTAAAAAAATAAAAACAAAGCAAACAAAACTGGTTTATTCCGAAACAAAGTCTTTCTGGTCATTCTCTTTGGGAGGCTGTATCAGGGATACATTTTAATGATATGTTTCTTTGTTAGGGAAAACAGTAAGAGAAAGACAGTGTGTTGACGGGAAGTGAAAGGTATATTACCTGCCCCTTGCTTGATGACGGGAGCCGATGGAGGAGGTGGCTTCTTGGGTCTCTGAAAAATTAATCAAAATGATACCACATGAGATTGTTGGCAGGCCTGGCCTCTCACATAAGGACCACAGACAGTGTTTTCTAGATGTAGTTTGGACAGTCCAGAGAAGCTCTCCAAAAAAATTGAGCAATTCTCTCTCCAGGGATGTCAGGTTTTGGCACCTTTAAACAGGCACTAAAATAAATTCAGTCTGCAAAACAAAGCTCTGATGGACAAATGAAATACCATTTCCCCCTTTCTAAATTTGTAACAGCCTTCTGGAAAAGCGCGGCTCAGCAAAAATGGCCTGAAACCAGCAAGCACAATGGTACTCCTACGCTGAAACCGCATTTGCAATTAAGATTTAATCTGCTGAATAACCAAGCGATTCAGAAAGAGTCACTGGGATGGCTCTAAATTAGATCCGCTCTGGATGTGGGACCTGCAACAACATGCAGGCTGAGGGGCCCCTGTGGCTGGGTAGGGTTCTAAGCTTTCTTCCCCTTTTCACCCCAAGGCTGGTAGGCCATTTGTGAGGTTCCCCCACAGACCAGTCATACCCTGGAAACTGGAATGGAGTTTCTTTGCATATCAGCCACTATTTGTTTTCCTCTCACACCCCATCATTCTGGAGGGAATGAGGCAGCAATGTAATCAACGGCATCTCCTTGCTCACCCAGGATTCGCTGTAGGTGGGAGACAGGCTGGACTTGGCAAATGTCCTAGGGCCTAGAGTCCAGCCAGGGCACAGTTCTTGGGCACCATTCTTGCACAGGGGAAAAGGGGACCAAAGGCAAGGAGAGAAACATCTCATCATCAACATCATTAAGGAAAGTTGGAAATGGGGAGGGTTTGAGCATATGATCCATGTTGCTGCTGACACCTGTCCTGACCCTCTCTGGGTATCATATACTTGTGACTTTAAAAAAGCTCCATGGACTCTCTTCTGCATGCTGAAAAAGTACTGATGTGACCAGCAAAAGCACCCGACCATCCTCAGCCCGACCCACCAGTGCCTCCCGGTGCCTGATGCAGTACCAGGACACAGGAAGAAATGGTTTTAAGTAAAACCCACAGAATACGAGACCCACACAGAACTGTCTCAGGGAGCATCACAGCACGTAGGCTCTGGACCTGACATTTCGACTCTGCTCTTTACTAGTTGGGTGATTTGGCCAAGTGACCCCAAGTAAGAGTATAATATGGTGGGCAAGAGGCGGGGATTCAGAATGTGGCTGCCGTTACACATCCTGGCTCAGTTTTTAGCCGTGGACCCTGGGCAAGTGACCTCACCTAGATGAAATTTCTCATCTGTAAAACAATAATATTACTTCCCTCTTAGGAGGAAGCGGTTTCACAGAGGGAGTCAGTAAGCACTGCCTTGCCCAATCCTCGTGACAGCTCTATAAGGAGTGATATTATTATGCCCATTTTGCAGATGAAATAATTGAGGCTTCAAGAGATGAAGTCATTTCCCCAAGTCACCAGGCTAGTAAACGGGGCAGGGGGCCAAGAGTCCAGTCCAAGGCTATCTGCCCCACAGGAATGCTCTTAACCACTGTGAAGGGGCCATCCTGCCAGAGGGCATCCACAAGACAAACCATCTCACGGCCATAAACCACACAGAGTTTACAAAAGCACAAGAAACTGTAGTATGTCAACATTAAGGGGAAAAAAAAGGGGTATTGAATTGCAGCTACAGTATGAGCTCAACCATGTTACAATATATTCAGAAAGGGAAAAAGACTGGAAAGAAAGAAATTTATAGGGCTGATCTCTTGTAGGATTATGAGTGCATATGTGTTTCCTTCTTAATATTTTTCTGTACTGTTTATATGCATCCAAACTTCATTATAAAAAAAAAGAAAGAAGGACGCTCCAAGGGCCACCTCCGCATGGGTACAGGCCCTCCACCCAGAGCTTACGACTCTTCCCCTGTTGCCAGTCCCTTCCAGCTCTCTACCCTGACTCCTTTTTCCTTCCTCTCTTCTCTGTCTGTAGAAATTAGACTGGGGGCAGATCTGTGTTTACCTAATGAAGTTGAAACTCTGCCAATTAACCTTCCTTTACCTCTGGATCAGAGTAATTTCTTATGCAGGAAGCTGCCAACACCCCGTGGCCTAATTCTTCCCAGCTCAGCCCCAGCAATGCCCACCCCCTGGACGGCTTCCTCACTTTCAGTTGTTGGAACATTTTTCTAACCAATTTCACATGAGCCTCCTCTTACTGAGGCCGCTCCCCCAGCGACCCTGCCTCAAACCACAGGGCCTCAAATAAGAAAAGACAACTACAAGTCATCATATTTTCCAAGATTACTGTGCAAAGAAAAAAAAACCCTTAGTGTTGTGTCAGATTTGGCATGTAATACACGAAGTGCAACAGGGCAGGGCGGAGGGGCACCGAGAGAGGGGACGGGAAGTATTGTGCTCCCCAACAGCGTGTGGAGAGCGTGGTCATGCCAAGTGCCTGCTCGGAGGGCGGAGGAAGCAGGCAGGGGTGTGAGGCTGTGTCGGGAGCCCTAGCAGCTGCGGAGGCAGGTGGGGCAGTTTGGAAAGGAAGCAGCGGTTTGTGAGCTGCCTGGCTAGCGTTCACCAGGCCTGATCAACGCTGGCCAGGTGCCTGCTTTGCTTAGTAGCAGAGGAGGTTTACAAGTTGTCCTGCTTGTTTTTTTTTTTTTTCCTTGACTGACTTTGGCCCTGATTCCATCAAACTTAGCCCTCCTGCCTCCTTAGATGAGAAATGATGCCACATTTTTCAAAGCAGATGTACTCTAAGGTAATTTGGAACAAAAACCAGGGTCAGGGTTCCCTGTAGCTCTAGACCACTCCACAAACGATTAATAAAGTATTCACATGAGCTGACAATGATCTTTCTTCTTTTCTTTTTCTTTTTCATTTTTTTGGTCGTGCCTCACAGCTCACGGGATCTTACTTCCCCAACCAGGAATCGAACCTGGGCCCCGGCAGTGAGAGCACCGAGTTCTAACCATTGCAGCACCAGGGAATTCCCCTGATTTTTTTTTTCTTTTAATGCCACAGGAAGACAGGGCAGTGAGAACTGAGAAGGCAGAGTGGGTAAATCGGTAGCAAAAATGTGGCAGTAGAAAATTCATTATGGGAGTTCATGATTCTCAAACAAAAAGACATAAGCACATCACGCAACTGATTTTCCAGGTTAAGCAGTAGGTCAACGCCTTCTCTGTTGAATTTACCAGCATTAACTAGCTCCTGCAGGTACGCAGACAGAAACATCCTTTCACCTCAGTCAAGTATTTTAAGTCATGAATTTGTTTTAACATCTTTATTGGACTATAATTGCTTTACAATGGTGTGTTAGTTTCTGCTTTATAACAAAGTGAATCAGCTATACGTGTATATATATGTATATCCCCATATCTCCTCCCTCTTGCGTCTCCCTCCCACCCTCCATATCCCACCCCTCTAGGCGGTCACAAAACACCGAGCTGATCTCCCTGTGCTATGCGGCTGCTTCCCACTAGCTATCTCTTTTACGTTTGGTAGTGTATATATGTCCATGCCACTCTCTCACTTCGTCACAGCTTACCCTTCCCCCTCCCCATATCCTCAAGTCCATTCTCTAGTAGGTCTGTGTCTTTATTCCCGTCTTACCCCTAGGTTCTTCATGACCTTTTTTTCTTTCTTTAGATTCCGTATATATGTGTTAGCATATGGTATTTGTTTTTCTCTTTCTGACTTACTTCATTATGTATGACAGACTCTAGGTCCGTGCACCTCACTACAAATAACTCAATTTCGTTTCTTTTTATAAGTCATGAATTTTTTAGAGGCACTTGTTCTATTTATTCTCCTCCCTCCACAGTGAAAATAAAACACTCTAGCTCTAGGCCCAGGTGGCATCATCCTGCTCAACTGCCAGGTCGGTGCTAAGAACAGAGGACGTCAGAGCTCTGAGTGATCAGAGGGTCCCCTGTAAGCTGAGAAAACTGAGGCCTAGAGGGGGCCATGTTAACAGCTAGGTGGGAGCTAAAATGGCCCCAGGACTCACATCGCTCAGTGTTCAGACTAGCAAAACATGAAAATGTTCTTAAGAAAGTCAATGGGCGAACGTTTTCTGATTTCTGGGAGAGCAGAATGTCTTCCGTGGTCTTCACACGTGCAGGGCACACAGGCCTGGGTGCACGTACGTGTGCATCTCCCTGCGTGTAGATCTGTTGGCTTGGACACAGAAGCAAACACCATCCTTCAAAGGATACATGGACTAGATTTCCTTTCTTACCGTTATTACCGGGAAGGAAATAGATCTGAATGTTCTGGAGTGAAGACAGCAGGAAGGCAAGTTTTGCTTCCTGCTAAAGGATTTCATAACTGATTCTGCCCTTTGTTTGGCAACTCTGGCCAGCCCCAAGCGAAGGAGCACGTCAGCTGGCTCAACTGTCCTCCCTGGCAGGAATTAGGATTTGCCACTTGGCCCCTCAAGCCAGTTTGCCTTCAGAGCTCTGGGCCCAGACATGTGACTTGTTGAAAATAACCAGAGGAGCAGACTCCTCATGGCTGGAACCCTTCAGGGGGCTTTGTGAGAGGAACATGGTAAGGTTCTGGAAGCAATTTTCAGCTTGATTTTGAGTCTTGGGAAGCCCTCCTCCAGGCATCTAGCTAAGTTCTCTGGAGGTGTCTCTGTGTGAGGCCGGACAGGGGACACAAACGGACAGTTCCTGACCAGGGTACCCCTCATGGCTCTAGAAACACATAGGGGCCTCCACTCTGCCCTTTCCTCTCCTGTCCCTGGTGGATTGGCAGCACGTTTGAAGAGTGCGTCTGGGGCTATGCCCCTCTGCACCCTACAGAGTCCCCAGCACAGGAGATCACCGGGGGCTACCACAAAATCTGCTCTTGGCAGGGTCTCTCTCTCTTCCTCTCCTTGGCCTCCGGGCTGGTGGACTACATGCATGGTCTCCCTCTTGGCTGGACCCATCTAGACTGCCAGCCTGTCGGGCGGTCACCCAGGCTTTGGTGTTCGGTTTCTCTCTAAGATGCTCTCTCAGTTCACTCCCTTGGCTTACCTCTTCATGCCATCTACCCCACCCTGAAAGTGGTGCCTCGACTCCATGCCCAGACCTCACACGCGGATGGATGGATCTGGGCCCCCCTTTGTCTGGGAAGACAAATCTGACAAGGGACCTGGCTTCTTTCTGCCCCTCCCTCTACCCTTGCTCCTCTTTCATACTACCACAGGAGCGAGCAGCTAGTAAGAGGGGAGGGACAGAGGGAAAGGAAGGTACACCTTGTCACCAGACGACCAAAGGACAAGGGATTCCTGAGTGCCAACCATATACCAAGCATGCTGCTAAGGACTGAATATTTGTCCACTGAATGGACACAAAATTCTTATGTTGAAACCTAATCCCCAATGTGGTGGTGTTTGGAGATGGGGCCTTTGGGAAGAGATTAGGTCATGAGGGTGGAGCTCTCATGAATGAGATTACTGCCCTTATAAAGTAGACCCCAGAGAGTTCCCTCACCGCGAGGACACAGCAAGAAGACAGCTATCGATGAACCAGGAAGTGAGCCCTCACTAGATGCCAAATCTTGGACTTCCTAGCCTCCAAAAGTGTGGGAAATTTCTGTTGTTTATAAGGCATCTAGTCTATGGTATTCTGTTATACCAGCCTGAACTAAGACACACACTGTTAGAGCCTATGAAGGAGAAGCTTGGGACGCAGGTTTGCCTTCAAAGAGATCACGGTTCAGATGGCATGATGAGAGAGAATCACTTCAGGCAAGCGTATATTGAATGAGGTGCTCAGTTGGGAGAGTAAAGGCTATAAGTACCAACAGAGAAGGGAGAAGGAGTGCCATCCAGGCCATGTCAGGGAAACTCAGCTAGGGCTCTGTCGTTAGGCCATACTTGGGCAATATCAACACCTTGACAACCCCCATCTCTGCAGGTGAAATTCAGAAAATTAAATGTACAGACAAATAATGTCAAAGGTGAGTTTTATTCATAATGTTGCTTATTATAAGCACAAATTTGTTCCTTTTTAGAATACTAAAAACAGGAAAATAATTGATTGGGCATCTTCAAAAATGAGAAGAAGAGTGGTTCTCAAAAGGCTGAAGGACGTGACTAGGAATAAAGAAAATTTTGGCCGAGGACAGTGCCATAACTGGGTTGTCAGATGATGGGGACTAAGGTAAGGGGCCTCCTTAGAACTTAGTAAAGAGAATGTGGTCTGAGTTAAATCAGCAAAATTCACCTACAGTGGATTAGCCATTATGGGAATCAAGCAAGCGACATCCTTTCCTAGGCAAAGAGGTAACTTACCTCAACGTAATAAAGGCCATATGTGACAAACCCAGAGCCAACATCATTCTCAATGGTGAAAAACTGAAACCATTTCCACTGAGATCAGGAACAAGACCAGGTTTCCCACTCTCACCCCTATTATTCAACATAGTTTTGGATGTCTTAGCCACAGCAATCAGAGAAGAAAAAGAAATGAAAGGAATCCAAATCGGAAAACAGGTAAAACTGTCACTGTTTGCAGATGACATGATACTATACATAGAGAATCCTAAAGATGCTACCAGAAAACTACTAGAGCTAATCAAGGAATTTGGTAATGTAGCAAGATACAAAATTAATGCACAGAAATCTCTTGCATTCCTATACATTAATGATGAAAAATCTGAAAGAGAAATTAAGGAAACACTCCCATTTACCACTGCAACAAAAAGAATAAAATACCTAGGAGTACCTACCTAAGGAGACAAAAGACCCGTATGCAGAAAACTGTAAGACACTGATGAAAGAAATTAAAGATGATACAAACAGATGGAGAGATATACCATGTTCTTGGATTGGAATTACCAACATTGTGAAAATGACTTTACTACCCAAAGCAATCTACAGATTCAGTGCAATCCCTATCAAACTACCAATAACATTTTCCACAGAACTAGAACAAAAAATATCACAATTTGTATGGAAACACACAAGACCCCGAATAGCCAAAGCAATCTTGAGAAAGAAAAAAGGAGCTGGAGGAATCAGGCTCCCAGACTACAGACTATACTGCAAAGCTACAGTAATCAAGACAGTATGGTACTGGCACAAAAACAGAAATATAGATCAGTGGAATAGGATAGAAAGCCAGGAGATAAACCCACACACATATGGTCACCTTATCTTCGATAAAGGAGGCAAGAATATACAATGGAGAAAAGACAGCCTCTTCAATAAGTGGTACTGGGAAAACTGGACAGCTACATGTAAAAGAATGAAATTAGAACACTCCCTAACACCACACACAAAAACAAACTCAAAGTGGATTAAAGACCTAAATGTAAGGCCAGACACTGTAAAACTCTTAGAGGAAAACATGGGCAGAACACTCTATGACATACGTCACAGCAAGATCCTTTTTGACCCACCTCCTAGAGAAATGGAAATAAAAACAAAAATAAACACACGGGACCTAATGAAACTTAAAAGTTTTTGCATAGCAAAGGAAACCATAAACAAGACGAAAAGACAACCCTCAGAATGGGAGAAAATATTTGCAAACAAAGCAAATGACAAAGGATTAATCTCCAAAATTTACAAGCAGCTCATGCAGCTCAATATCAAAAAAACAAACAACCCAATCCAAAAATGGGCAGAATACCTAACCAGACATTTCTCCAAAGAAGATATACAGATTGCCAACAAACACATGAAAGGATGCTCAACATCACTAATCATTAGAGAAATGCAAATCAAAACTACAATGAGGTATCACCTCACACTGGTCAGAATGGCCATCATCAAAAAATCTACAAACAATAAATGCTGGAGAGGGTGTGGAGAAAAGGGAGCCCTCTTGCACTGTTGGTGGGAATGTAAATTGATACAGCCACTATGGAGAATACTATGGAGGTTCCTTAAAAAACTAAAAATAGAGCTACCATACAACGCAGCAATCCCACTACTGGGCATATACCCTGAGAAAACCATAATTCAAAAAGAGTCATGTACCACAATGCAGCTCTATTTACAATAGCCAGGACGTGGAAGCAACCTAAGTGTCCATCGACAGATGAATGGATAAAGAAGATGTGGCACATATATACAATGGAATATTACTCAGCCATAAAAAGAGATGGAATTGAGTTATTTGTAGTGAGGTGGATGGACCTAGAGATTGTCATACAGAGTGAAGTAAGTCAGAAAGAGAAAAACAAATACCGTATGGTAACACATATATATGGAATCTAAAGAAAAAAAAAATGGTTCTGAAGGACCTATGGGCAGGACAAGAATAAAGACACAGACCTACTAGAGAATGGACTTGAGGACACGGGGAGGGGGAAGGGTAAGCTGGGACGAAGTGAGAGAGTGGCATGGACATATATACACTACCAAATGTAAAACAGAGAGCTAGTGGGAAGCAGCCGCATAGCACAGGGAGATCAGCTCGGTGCTTTGTGACCACCTAGAGGGGTGGGATAGGGAGGGAGGGAGGGAGAGAGACGCAAGAGGGAGGAGATATGGGGATATATGTATACATATAACTGATTCACTTTGTGATACAGCAGAAACTAACATACCATTGTAAAGCAATTATACTCCAATAAAGATGTTAAAAAAATCAAACATGTATTAAAAAATAAAATAAACCATGATAAATGTCAAAAAAAAAAGATACATCCTTTCCTATAAAAGTTTGGAACGTACAAAACTCCCGCGGAACAATCTTAAGGTTGGTACTCAACTGTAATGGAGAATGTGGGAAATCTATTTGATTGAACCGCGGTATGTCTGGAGATGGACAATGGATGGCAAGGGGCTGATCAGCCATGAAAAGAGAGAAAAATGGAGAGTTGCTGAGGTCACAGGTACGGGGCTCTTGCCAGCATCCTCTGGGCTTAGGTGAACTCAAGATACAGTTCCCTTGGCTCACTCTTCCCCCTGGTGCCTGAGGGGGCCTCAAGTTGGACATGCTAGACCCTTCGTGAAAATAACTAGCTCTTCTTCTTTTCATTCCTTGCTCTCCCTGGAAATCACCAAGTAAATGTGGTTTCCTATAGAATCTGGCTTTTAAGGAATCAGGCTGAGAGGGAGCAAATGCCCAGGGCAGGCAGACCTATGTGCTTCCGATGGGCTGACATTTCAGTTCCTGTTGCGATTAGTAAGCTGCCAGTCTGCTCCCCCGGTAAGTCTCTGTGAGTTTGCAAATGTGAGCCTGCATCACAGTTACAGGCATCCTTAGAAGTCTTTGAGGGCAGGGTTCTGTATCCCTGAGGCCGAGAGACAGACCCTCCACTGTAGAGCATTCACTGGGGAAACGCCTCTGGGAATCTCAGCAATGCCCTGGTTTTCAACATGGCACAAGCTCACAAGAGCCCCTCAAATCAGTGCATGCAAGAACAGTACCATTTTCTGGTGATCTGAACACTTTCTTTTAAAAGAACTGGATCCTGAGACTTTCTTAAAACACTATCTTCCAGAAACATCATCTTTCAGGACACCTGTTCTATTTTTTTTTTTAATGACAGGAAGATGTTGTTTCTGCAGTTCAGAGAGTCCACGTTCCCTGCTTTCCTTCAGTCCTGACAACAAAGGATGCACGTCGCTTCATCAGAGCTCTCAGAATATTTAATCTTTCCATTCTAATATTCAATTTTACTGTCGAGGCTCAAAATAAACAGGCAGCCACTGAATCTAGGTTCTCACATAAATAGCTTATATAATTGCTCTAAAATCTGCACCAAGAGATCGACTGGTGCTCTCTGGGAATATCTTGGGGAAAAGCCCCAAAGTCTTTACTACCCCGGTGACAGAGAATGTGCTGAGCACCCTCTGAAAGAAAGACCTCGAGGAGTTCCAAAAGGCCCCGTAGTAACCACCTGAATCTGCACCGGAGCAGAGAATACACCTGCTTCGTCAGAATGCTTCGGTGATGCCTACTGATTCAAGAGGTCTGCCGTTGAATAATGCTGTTTGCTCCTGTCTACCCTAATCATCACACATCGTCCTCTTTTCTGGATGAATGACTGCAACCCCAGCTACTGGCAAGACAAGATGACATCTGCTGACACTGATGGCAGAATAATGTTTCAGACTCTGTCATTCACACAGTGCATTTGTGTTAATGATTCTAATCATCTTTACACAGTCAACTCAGCACACAACAGCCCTGTCTCCAGTCATGGTGTCACAAACTCACCAACACTCCAGGTGCAGTTCTAAAGGCTGGTGTAACAACCAATGCAAAGCTGGTTGGCGGGTTTTATAGGCCAGAGGGGACGAAAAGGATATAATACTTTGAATCTGCTAAAAGCTAAACGTCACATTATACAATTGCTTCTCAGCTGTAGGTATTACTTTGTCTGACAGGTATAACTACTGTTTCCCTAAAACTGAGTTTTCTGCTACTTAGGAACAAGGTTAAAAGACCTATCAAAGAGATGGTGGTTGCTTGTCTGGGGTGGGAAAGATGCCCACGGGCCCCAAAGAGCACGCATGCCTCTGAGCAAACCAAGACGAGTCCGCTCATCACTGACAACGTCACTCTCTTAGCAGGAGTCCTCCTGTAATACCTTATGTAACAGAGCAGAGCTTCTAGAAAAGTATGCCATGGAGTCTCTCTCACTTGAGTGAATTTATTGCCCCCCTGAAATATGGCTGGGGACTAGAAGGCAGGGTGCTACAACGTAGGCAACCACAGGCTTTGCCCATTTGTTAAAAGAATTATCCAGATTTTACCTCAGCCTTCGAAATCATACTACTTCCATCAGGACCAAGGAGGCGGCAAATGTCTGGTAGGAGGGCGTGCTTGCTAAGGTGCCTTGGCTGAAGGGAGAGGCATCACCATGAAGGTCTTGGTATCCAAATGCTTTGGATGTGAACACCTTTTACCAGGCTCGCAAAGATGAGGGAGAAGGGTGAAGCGGGTAGTCTGGGTGGCTCCCTGCTGCCCAACACTAAGCCCGCAAGGACAGCGACCATGTGTGTCCTCTTCACTTCCCATCAACCAGCACGGCAGCTAGCCCAAAGAAGGGACCCAACAGATACAAAGTGAATGAATGAACAAACATAAAACATCACTGTCAGGCAGCAGATCTTCCCCCCTCCCAAATATGCAAAATGACATGAAGGTTATGCCATCCTGTACTTGCTTGTCTCTGCAAATATATATTATAAGGCACTAGATTTCTTTTTAAAGGCTATTCATCAAAGTTCTTAGATGCATCTGGATCCCCAGGGAAGCTCACCAAGGTAACTCCGTGCTGATCTGATGAACTAGAGTCAGATTTCTATCATTACTGAATGTTTTAGCTGGAGCCTTCCAGCTAAAACTTGTGCTAATAGTCATTATTACAAAGACCAGAATAGTTAACACGTATGGGGCGTTTGCAAAGGACCAGGCGCTGTGCTAAGGAATTCATATGCATCATCTCAGTCAATCTTCTCAACAGTTTAACAAGGTAGGTATGATTATTCTTGCAATTTTATAGATGAGGACACAGTCGTTACTCAGTATTTGTGGGAGATTGCTTCCAGTACCCCCCGCAGACAGCAAATTCCACAGAAGTTCAAGTCCCTCATATAAAATGGGCAAGTATTTGCATATAACCTATGCACATCCTCCCCTATACTTTAAGTCATCTCTAGGTTACTTATAATATCTAATACAAGGTCAATGCTATATAAATGGTTGCAAATACAATGTAAATGCTATGTTAACAGTTGTCATTGCACAGCAAATTCAAGAAATTCAAGTTTTACTTTCAGGAACTTCCTGAAATATATTTTTTAGTATTTTTGACTCAAGGTTGATTGAATCCACAGATGCAGAACCCGCAGATACCGAGAGCTGAGTGTACTGAGGAAACATTCAATGAGTTGACCTTGAACAGAACAGCTAAGTGACAGGGCCAGGATTCAAGTCCAAGTCTATTCAATGCCGCAGCCTAGAGTCACAACCACCGCACTCCATAAATGTTTGCCAAACCTCATTCCTGTGTCTTACTGTTTTAAACATTTACTATATAGTCATTACTAAGTGCTAGCGTCTGTTTTTCTCGAGGATGAATTCTGTCAGCTGATAACCCACCACGGCAATCATTATCAACAAAAATGGGTCAAATGATTTTGCTTGGTGGAAAATGTCTTTACTGAACGGTGAGCTCTTCTCTGTTCTGTGGATTTATTCTCCTCCGAAAATATGGCTGGAAACTAGAAGGTGGGGGTGTCATCACTTAGACAGATACCTGTATCTACACTAGAGCTTCCCAAACTGTAATGTGTAAACAGATCACCTGAGGATCTTGATAAAATGCAGGTTCTGAGGCACCAGGTCTAGGGTGGGGTCAGAGCATTTCTAACAAGCTTCAGGTGATGCTGATAAAGTGTGGTCCACGGACCAGCAGTAAGTCTCAATGATCTAGAAAACACTGGGAAGCAGAATATAGATTCTCTGAACCTCAAACTTAATTCCTAGAGGGAATAACAGATGTGGAACAGAGCATCCTTCAGCTAAACAATACAAGAAAGAAAGCTATCAAAAAGCCTAAAAGGTGTGGCCCTTGGCTTCAAACCAACCTACAGGCCATAATCTTGGTGGGAACCTACACCATGTGGCTCCTTGAACAATCATATCCATTCATGTAAGCAGTGCATACACCATCAATGCTGTTTAGTATCCTTGGCAACCAATCCACCAGTACTGTAGTTACCTTTCCCGAACCTCAGCTCCATGGGAATGGTGATGGGTCAAGGTTCACGGTCCAGTAATGGAGCCCCCATGGGCATGAACAGAATGCAGGCTGGGAAAGGTGGGCAGAAGTCACCTGAAAGCCTGACCAAAGAGCCCTGAGGTGTAGAACTGGCTGGAAAAGACCAAACTGCTGCCCCCTTAGAATGTAAAGTGCTTCTAACTTTTCAACATTTTTTGTTATATTGTCATCAGAGAAACAACACGCCTGGCGTGAGGCGAACAAAGATGGACTGGCTCATTTAAACCACAGCGTTGTAAAATGGGTTCCCACAAAGAAAGAAAGCACAGATCAGAGGTGTATATATATATATATATATATGTAGACACACACGGGCATGCATGTGTATTTATGTCCACATACATACACACACACACACACACACCACACACAGAGTTAGGAAGCTTAGTAGGCCTCACCCTGTCTCCTCAGCTTAACAACGTGCTTTTCAGCCACTTCCACAATATTGGCCACTTTACCCCCAAGGACGTGCTACGCAGGATGCAGGCCATCCACTTACTAATGGAGCACCTAATGGTTCTTGCTGTTTATTTGGGTGCTTAGACGTTCCAGGTACTGCACCAAGTGCTTTACCCACATTACCTTGTTTAGTCACACAACAACCCTTAGAATAAGGCGCACTGATGAGGAAACTGGGGCTTGTGGAACTTAATGGACTTGTTCACACATATCAGGTATGGGGCAGCCGAGGGCTCAGAACCCGGGTCCATCAAACTAAAATGCTGGGGTTTCCCTGGTGGCGCAGTGGTTAAGAATCCACCTGCCAATGCAGGGGACACGGGTTCGAGCCCTGGTCCGGGAAGATCCCTCATGCTGTGGAGCAACTAAGCCCGTGCATCACAACTACTGAGCCTGTGCTCTAGAACCCACGAGCCACAACTACTGAGTCCACATGCCTAGAGCCCAAGCTCCACAACAAGAGAAGCCACCTCAGTGAGAAGCCCACGCACCGCAACGAAGAGTAGCCCCCGCGCACCGCAACTAGAGAAAGCCCGCGTGCAGCAATGAAGACCCAACACAGCCAAAAATAAATAAAATAAAATAAAGAAAAAAAAACAAAGAAACTAAAATGCCAGGGCTCTTCAACAATAAACTTCCCCACCCCACATCCCCAGCCCCATCATGGAAGCCACAATTCTGACAGAAGGCAGAGCACTGAGATCCAAACCACAGAGACTTACATTCCCCTCCTTTTCAAAGTCCGGAGGAAGTAACTTCACGAAGTTGTCGGGGAACACTCCGCGTCTGCCATTGAGCTCTCCTTCCCACCAGCCTACGTCGATGCAGTCCTAGGAAACAGGAGAGCAGAGTGAGAAATGGGGTAAGCACCCTACAGGGAGCTCTGACACCCTTTCTAGAGAGATGGAGGAGCCTTCCTTGAGGCTGCTATCAACGGTTACTAAGACTAAATCAGCACAAACCCCAAAGTCGGACGGGAGAACAAAAGCTTAAGTGCGCTAGAGCTGTCCGCTGGGATTCAAAACCCAGTGTTGCCTGTAGATGCCTTAAGATCAATAAGATCTTTTGTTTTTCCCTTAAGGATAGGAGGATACGTATTTTCTTCATTTTAATTTTCCTGAAATAAAATTATTTCATTAACTGAAAACGTGGGTTAGAAAACATCACACGCACAAATGTTCTCTCTGATTAGCCTGTCACAAAGCTTGTCGAAATTAAGAAGGGCTTTGCGACAGGCAGGCAAGCGTAAGAAAACTCACAGTGTATGCAAGCTCATTAATGTACCCTCTCCTTTCCGTGCTGATGGGGCACAGCTGTCATCATGAAGAGTCCTTCCCCCCCACCTTACAGAACTTAATGTTTGCTCACTAAATGAATGAATAAATCTCTTCATTCTTCCAGATCAAAACTGCTTCCCTTTGAATAATCCCTATTCTGTTCATTCACTTGTCAAACGTTTATTGAGCACCTACTCTGTGCCAAGTGCTAGGGAGAGAGTGAGAGCTCAGCCTTTGCAAGCTTCCATGCTGAGCCTAATGGCCTCGTGGCTCTCCCAGGCATTCACCCTCATGCCACAGAACCGCCTCTATTTTTCCCCATCCCCAACTGCTTGGAAGTTTGATTTGCTCTAGTCTGATAATATATCTCGCATTTGTGCTCTGGGTCCAACTCCACTTCTCCCACCTCAATCCAAGACCCACCTGTCCTGCTGTAAACCTCCTCACTTGGGCATTTCTTCCTTCCCAGTGTATGTACAGCATACACACCACTGTCAAGTACAGGTCCTTGAGTAAAAACCCAATTCTCAGACTGTGGTCAACAATTTCCAGCTAAAGCCTGAAATGAGCGAAGGCTTTCCAAAAAATGCTAGTAACACAGAGGACTTTGAAAATAAATGCTCAGAAAAGTGAGGAATTCCTGCTCAGGGCCCACGGAGACGCACTCATGGCCCTCCACAATACCAGTGGGGCTGGAGAAGGGGTGACGAGGCCTCAAGCGGCAGATGTGCAGCTGGCCTAGGCCCTGGTGATAAGCCTCTGGAGGCCCTGGCTTACGTGACTCACTATGTGCCTTGCTAGAGCATCCATTCCAGCAAAAAGAGAAACACATCTGAATTGTTCACCATTATACCCCCAGCCCAATGCACAATATAATAAATATTTCTGGAATCAAAGAAGACTCTTCCTAACCCTGAGCTCTGTGATCTCCCACAGCCCAAGACTAGGATTACTGCAGGACAAGATAGCCTCCATCTACCCCAGCCTGTGAGGATTCTATGGAAGTTAACACAGGGCCACCTCAGGTGAGAAGTAAATGCTCAGCATCATCTTTTACCCCAGTGGTATCTGTTATAAGGATAGACTGACCTGAGTCCTTAATCACACTATAAATTCTAGTCGCAACCAACACCAAAAGACAAAGACACCTGAAGCATCAAGTTCAGATCTACTCAGAACAAATCAAGGTTCAGGAGACTTACAATATGAAAGAATGCTTATCTTTCCTGGAAAGTGCCAATGAGGAGCCCAGGTAAGTATTCTGTTCCTGCCCACGTCACGTCACACCCTAAACAATCTAGCAGTAGTCCCTAAGAAGGGACTCATGAACATGGGTGGTGGTGGCAGAATCTGATGACTTCTGACGTTCTTCCATCCCCGAGAAACTGTTATGGCATCAACGATATCAGAAAAACTTATGAAGGAGGAGGGGGTGGAATTTCTTTACTCCTAATCCTTGGAAATTAAGTCTTTCAATCCAGAGCCTCTGTTTCTGAGGAAATGCCTGGCATAATTTTTTTCCTCTTCTTTTTCTGGACAAGTCCCTCTCATCTTCAAAGCCCAACTTGAAACTCATCTTTAGGAAAGTGACTATAATGGAAGCTTTACCTTTTCTCTGACACTCAGAACTGTGTTAATTTGCATTTCACGATATCCCATTCAACAAACAACTATTACATGTAAAGTATATTTAAATTCATTCTGTAGGCACCAAACATTAAACATGCAAAAGAACATGATCCCTAATTCCAGGGAGCTTAGAGATTTGTGTGAAACACACACACGCACACATGCACACACATAACATACAAGGTCCTTTTTTTATAACAGGTATCAACCATGAGATCTAGTACCAAAGAGGAGAGAATCATTAACAGCTTTTCAAATAATCTTAAATCTTTTCATGTGTGAAGGGTTTGCTTATGTGAGGAGTGGACTTTTCTCCACATTCATTTCAGATCATCTGATACAGAATTATGTCCATAAAAGGCAAATATTGTTTAGTGCTATATTTCTTTTGAAGGCTTTCTTCCAAGCTTTCTAAATGGTTCAAGGCTATGCTTCCCATTAGCCTTACGCAATCAGTAACCCAAGAACCACTGTAATGAAGCCTCCTGCTTCATATGTGAGAAAAACAGCAAAGAAAATTTTAATAAACAAATCAAAACAAAAAAAGCATATGCAGAATAACTTCAGAACTTATGCACGCCTACAGGGGAAAACAGTGCATGTGACATTACATTTATTATACCTCCCATCAGTGGTGAGTAGCTCGAACGGCTCATCTATGTTCTGCTTTTTAAGGAAAACATGAACAGTGCTAATCATTGTGTAATTCAAGGTAAGAGAGGGAAAGCATGAAGATAGAACACAGTATGTCTAATTGTTCTGACTGGTATAAGAACAAATACAAAGCTCACGGATGAGATAAGTATGTTGAAGAAAGAAAACTGACAGTGTGACAGAATACTAAGAAAAGTGAAAGGGAGTCTGCTGCAGGACAGAAAATAGCCACAGGGTCAAGATGCCTGGAGTGGGACAGAGATTTAGAGAACTGAGACTTCTTTTCCCCTAGCAATAGAAGCTAATTTAAGGGAAGCAGGAAGAATTCTGACAGCAAAATGAGAAATGAAAATAAGTCATCTTCAACAAACCAGACAAAAGAACTAGGCTTTTGGCGGCAGAGATGAAGAGAGAATTATTTGTATGAGGGCTCTGCTTCGAGAAGTGTGAAAGAACAGCAAATGCAATTTATTTAATGAGGACCTAAAACATGCAGGATAGGAGAGGAATTCAGGAGGAAAAAGAAAATCATCATGTCCTTATGGGGCTCCCAAGCTCAGAGCCTAATGGGAGAGGCAGACACAATGAATCAACATGGCACCGAAACACCGGCAGGAGTCCTAGGCTGGATTAACAGCAAGTGGGACCAAGAGAAACCAGGCAGCCTGAAAGGAGAGAACGAGGGCAAAAATCAAGGTAATGAGAAAGGTCAAGGGTGGGATCACCAAGTGTGAAGGAAGGGAAGAGGCAGAGTGGGAAGCTGGGGTCATAGAAGAGAACATTCAAGAATTGGCACTTAGAGTGAAGGCAATGTTTGGCTCCCAGGAGATTCCAACCAACCTCTACTGAAGAGTGATGTGAGGGGTGAGGCAAGATGGCAACCATGAGTGACGGGGGGGGTGTGGGGAGAATGGACAGTCAATGATTTGTGAGGCCAGAACATCATCAGGATGGAGCTAATGTCCCCAAGGAGGATGGCAGGAGGTGGGTGAAGGCAGGACAATGAGGCAGTAGGTGACCACTAAGGAGAGACGCAGTGCTGGCAAAATACTGGAAGATTTTAGGGTGACCATATAATTTATTTCCAAACCTGGGACACTACTAATAATTATACCACAGGCACAACCCACGATGGTTATGCCAAGATCCACCCTAGTGGATTTTGAGATTCCAATAAGGATGAGGAAAGGGCAGCGTCTGCAGGTGATGGGATGGCCTTTAAATGAGGCAGGGGTTTGCAGGGGGAAAGAGTTAAAGATCAGCATGTAGATGGAAGTTTCCAGAACAATGATGATTAGAAATAAGATCTATTCACATGTAAGCAGAGGAAAGTAGACCTCGGCCCTTATCAAGAGTCAAAGAGTATGGAAAGAATTATATTTCTGACATAGAATGTTCACTCTTCTATGATTAAGCCCTCAAAATGGTTTCTCTATGCCTCATCGCCAGGCAGATATTAGCGTAAAATATATTTTTCCTTGTAAAATACAAATAATGTTTTTCCTTTTAAGGAATGAATAAACAGAGCCTTAGGTGTGCTGTACTCCAGCCTCAATGTTCTGCACTATCTTGGGTTAGCCAAGATATCTCAGAGAGAGGAGAAGGAGAGCGAACTTGGGCCATCAGATATTTAAGTGGTCCACTAGTGATAAAAACTCTGGGTCTCAGTTCCTTGATACACAGGAGATGTTTGAGGTGTAAAGAGTAACACAACTGCTGCTGGTTTGTCGTCATTACTGTGATTCTAGGGGCTGGTCCCAGAGACCGTGAGGGATAATGAGGCCAGGAAAGTGTCTTAATTAAGCACACATACATCTGTCATGCGACTCAGCACCATCTTCCGGTGAAACCCCCTGGCAGCAGCTCACACACTTGGAGGGCTCAGGGGAGGGATGTGAAGCCCCCAGGGTGTGTCTGAGGAGGGAAGCCCGGCCCAGACCTCAGTGTCAGGCCTTAGTCCGCTCCATCCTGCCACAGAGGCCCTGGGGAACATGGCGGAAGCACTCCACCACTGCACACAGCTCTCGCACTGGGGGTCAGCTGAGAGCCGCTCCCTGTCATCCAACCTGGCGGCAGGGAGTCACCTGTGAGCTCTGCTGTGTCTGCCCCTCGTCTAGGCACTTTAAATCTTTAGAAAAGACAAACTTGCCACTTGCCTTGTAAATTGCAAACCCAGCTGCAACCTCATATGGGGCTCCATTTCGTCAAGAGTGCAAAGCAACATCTTAGACCAGTGCTTCTCAAAGCTGGCTGCACATTTAGAATCACTTCTGGCTTTTTTTTTTTTTTTTTTTTTTTTTTACTGAAATCAAGATGCTCCCTTTTTAAGGTGGGGTAAATCATGTAAATTAAAGAGAAATTTAGGAAAAATTTTTAAGGAATAATAATTTTGGGTAGGCAACTGTAAGGAAGGTAACAATCATGTGTGCCAAGGCTACGTGATTCCTCCACAGGCCCCAAGGTGAGAAAGTGACGCCCTGGTTTTCCAGAAATTCTTTGCCAGTACATATTGCATAGCTATAGGTACTGTTTGTTGTTACACTGAGTCCTGGGCAGAAGTTTTGTCCCAGAAATTCATTATGCTGCAAAGTCGCAAAGCCATATCGAGGAATGCTGAAGTACTGAAGCCACGAGAGCCAAGGCACAACGGTTCTGAGATTTACCAACAGCCCTGAAAATATCATCATAAACACAAAAGAGATGGTCATGAGAAGCGTTGCTATGGATACCATGCTCTGACTTGCTGCTATGGCCAGCGCCATTGAACAGGCTGAATAAGCCACCATCATCACGGTAAACATCATGATGAAGAAGGCCTCCACCTGTGGTTTCAGTCCTAACGGGGAGTATGTTATACTAGTAAATATAATACTTGGTAACATCCTCATGGGGAGTAAATCAGATAACAGTTTTCCAAAGAAGTAAGATGACACTCTGTAGTATCCACTGATATATTCATGTATGAAGAGCTTCTTCTCGACCACCAGGAGCTCCACGGCCGACACACTGCTGAAACACTGGTTGGTGGTCAGGAAGAAGCGCACCCTGGCTCTGTTCTGCATTCCTGTAGGATCATTTTTTAGATCGTAGAAAATGGCACCTATAACCAGTCCCAGGATGACTGTTACAATTATCTGAACTATAGAAGCCTGGAGATCACCCAGTAAGTTTTTGAATGAACGTCTGGAAATCCATCTGAGCTGATGACAGAAGGAGGTGGCATAGGTGATCTCCTTGTAGACTGAAATATTCTTCTTCTGACCCCCTGAGAGTTGATCTAACTCAACTTTTGTCTCCTTGAAGAAGGAGGAGTTGGCATAAAACTCAGTTAATTTTCCTATGAGCGGAATATCTTTCTTGGAAGGCTCTTCAGTCTCCCTGGCTTCACCATCTGTGTCTTCTCTGTTTAACACCACAGCACAGGAGTCTCCATTAATGACGTCCAGGAAGAAGTCTGCAGGGTTATTATAGGGCTCACGGTGGTAACCAGTGGATGGAAAGTAACCCAAGGCCTCCTGAGCAGGCCCGTGGAACATTAATCTTTCTGAGGCCAACAAGGTAAGGCTGTCAAAGAACTTGAAGACGGAATAACGAGGCTGATGAATGGAGAAAATGGTTGTCCATCCTTATTTAGACATTCTCTTCAGAAGCAAAAGGACAGCATTTGCTGTGCTTGAATCTAAGCCAGTTGTGGGCTCATCCAGGAACAAGATGGATGAATCAGTAATAAGCTCCATTGCAATACTAGTCCCGTTTCTTTCTCCTGCAGACACACCACGGGGGATCAGGTGAAAATGACAATTCGGATTCACTAGGTCTGGGGCTGGTCAGAGATTCAGCATTTCTAACAGGTTCCCAGGTGATGTCAATGCTACTGGACCACACTTTGAGTAGAAAGGTTCTCAAAAATGGTAAGCTCCCTGAAAACAAAGGATCTTTTATTTATATCTCTGTATCCACCAAATACCTAGCACAGTGCCTGGAAAATATTGATTATGAATACACGTTGGCTGAATGGATGAATCGATGGATGGCCCAATCTGCCCCCACAATACTAATCTACTTCCCACAATTTCCAAACATCCGAAGTGACGTCAAGTTGAACGAGGAAGAGGCAGGTCTAGATTAGCTATATAAGAAAGCTTCATCTATTCAATCAGGCTTACCGGTTGGTCTGTACTGAATATTTGTTCATAATTGTAGTAACAACTCAAAAAGTACCTTGAAAAGGTAGGTCACATTTTCTAAGACATCATAAGTGCCCTGTTCGAGTTTGGACAGGAACGTATAGCTCAGAAATCGCCATAGCAAACCCCCAAATGATGGGTTCACCACCTGGTCCTCTTGAAAAAGAAAAGCACTCTGCTTGGTCACTTCCCCTGGTGGTCAGCTGTCCCCACACTCCCTAGTACCGATTTCCCAGAAATTATCCAGCATGGCTGTTTTCACGACCTTCTCTGATGACTGAAATATCACTAGAGGAGAAAGTGAGTGTTGTTTGACTTCGGTATGGCTGTCAAGTGAGCCTCTGAGTGCCCCGAGGGGGGTCTCACACCCTCGACATCCCACGAACAGTACGAAAAGTGCTGTTTAATATTTACTAATAAACACCTTCTGCATGGAGCTTCAGGGGGACTGTTGAGAGGAAGCTCCATGGAAGCCGAAGCCCATGAGCACTCAGTTCTACCGCTGCTTGTTAACACCTCCCGAAGAGATGCAATCATTCTGCATGGCTGGGATTTCTGCTCAGAATTTCCAGCATCCCATAAGGCAGTTACTCTAGCAGGCTCGTCAACATCACAGTTTATGAGGTAACAGGAGGAAAAGAGAACCACGGTCTATCTCAGCGTCAGAAGAAATGCCTGGCAGACCACGGTTAATGAGGGAAGCCGAGGAGACCGTCCCAGGGACAAGCCCACTCAAGAAGATGTCACATTCCAAATATCAACATCTGGGATAGGTGAGGTTTAGGCAGTCATTCACTGTTTTGTGATACTGGGAAGTCATGACCTCAAAGAGATTGTCCACTTGTAAAAAAAATCCTGACTTTTTATTGGGCAACAACTTACAGGCTTTGCTATACTAACTGCTGACTTTTTCATTTTACATATTGTATAAATGGTAACAAAAAAAGTGGATGAGTAACATACAAAAAGCCGTAATCAAGCTTCCTTTTAGTTATGTCGATATTGATTAAAGCATGTCGTGATGCCTGAACACTGTATTCAGAAATGACCACATGCCTTTTACAAGCTACCCATACCGTACCTCACAGTTTCCTGCTTCTTCGTACATCTGGTAATGTGTGACTGCATGTTCTCAACAGCCATGCACTGCACGCTACATTGTTGAAGGACTGAATTTTGTTGTTTTCCTTGCAAGAGTGTGGAGTTTCCTTACGGTGGGCATGTTACTTGCAGGTCAGCTTGACCTGTCAAGGCTTGGTTTTGCGCTTCATTTAGGGTGGGTCTAGGGTAGCGCTATTCCTATGGCTAACTTTTCTGAGTTGTCAATTGGATGCCAAGTGTGTTCAACAAAGTTCTTCCATTCTGCTTGGCCAGAACTCCAACATCTCCTATCACTGGTGACCTCTGGGATATCCACTCAGCTCACAGCCCACCCACACACCCTCCTCCCCCCACTTATTTTCGGCCGGGTCTTGCCTCACTGATACACAGCCTAGTACTTGGCCAAAGACTCAAGGGACCCTTATAGATAGACTTTTGGAGCTCTTTCTTTGCACAGCTCGTGCTCCTCTGCAATTCCCTGCCCTGAAAATTCCATCCACCTCGGCAGCCGTGAGTTACAGTCTCCGTTGATTCTATCCAATGGGTCTTCTGCTCTCTGTTTAGGCTCCAGTGCCCTGTGCTGCAATGTAGAAAGTGCCCCCAGGCAAAAAGCCAGGGCTGACAGGGAACTCACTTTATGCTTCCCTTCTCTCAAGGATCACATCCCTGTGCTGTGCATTGTCCAATGCCTCAAAACAGCTGGTTCATGTATTTTGTCCAATTTTAAAGTTGTCTATGGCAGGAGGTTAAATCTAATGCTCTTTACTCCATCATGGCCACAACCAGAAGTTATATTCTCGCCTTAAAAGACTGTTTCTTTAATTAGAGTGAATTTATTTTATTCTAGATAGAATAGAACTTTAAGCTCTATCTTTAAAAGTCTGAGCTATTTCAAGGTCTAATTCCCAAAAGAGGTCCTAGAGAAAGAATTTCTGAAATGAAGGCACATACAAGGGATTTTAACTATCCTGGAGTTTCCTGTGCTAGTCATATACACTCTTCTCTAACAAGGAAGGCGGAATATTCCCTAAGGAAAATTAGAGTTACTGTTGAACATCTTTATATGGAAAAGTTAAATACAATGCAGTAAGGTAGTGCCACCCAACCTTTTCCAGATAATGGCACACCTATAAAATGATAATATTTTGATGACATGCTGCTGGAGGCCTGATGTTGTTGGACATCATCAACTGGGAGGCAGTGGGGGTTCTTCCACCCACCTAAGGCCCTTCCCACCCACCCAGGAGAGCTGAGGGGATCACTGTCCTATGCTCCTAGAACCCACTCAGAGCACAGGGGTTAGGAAATGCTACAGAAGTAACGTTTGAGTCCAGATGTCACTAAGAAATGAGAAAAAAGTTGAAACCCAATCTCAGTCCCCCGAAAGAGAACAGAGCTTTCACAGGCATCTTGAGAGGCAGGCAGACAGGAGTCAGGGAGGCCTGAGGGGACTTTAATAGGAGACAACCCAGAGCAGAAGCCCCAAAGGCCTCCGGGCTCATAGACTGTTTCCCTCTTAGAAAAAGATGTTTCTATCCGGAGCCTCTTCAGAGAACAGCACCCAACAGATGCTGCCATATTGGCCCAACTCCAGGGTCATCATTCACACTGGGCATGTCCTGGAGTTGTGGGGCATGGCCGTACGGTTTGTCACAATGTATATATAAGAACTGCTTACTGATTTCGTTATTTCATTTGCAGCTTATACAGTCCTAAGTCTTAGGAAATGTTTATGCTTTTAGCCTTTTTTTTTCTAATAGTAGAATGAAAGACTTTCTACCCCCTTAAATTCTACTTCAAAAATCAGTAATCATGTGAAAAGGAGATGTTTGCAGGGAGGGCCTTTCCTGGGTACTTATAATCTGGCTTTAAGAATGACCAGAGACATTAGGGCAGGTGGACAAGTCATACACCAAATGCAAATCATCAAGGTGGCACTTTTGCACTTTTTTGTCCATTTAAATATAATCAAGCATGTGAAATTATGTAACAATATGTTTTCATAGAAACTTCTCATTTTCTACTTGTTACGTCATTTACACTGCAAGGACCACTTAATGCTAAATTTTAGAAGCTGTTTCTAACGGCGCCTTCAGCTCATCCAAAGCTTATGGCTAATGGCATAATTTACCTCTCAAGCTGTCCATCCTATAGCTGAGATTTCATTTTCATTTATGTTTAGGGAAATATATTGATTCTGCATCCAAATACATGCCTTTCTTCCATTAAAAGGATAGTAGATATAATACAAAATCATTTTGCTTCATTACAAACACAGCAGCATTGATAAAGCATCTTTCATTATGTTTTAAGAGCTGTTCTTAGCTCCTGCACCACCTCTAAGAGATACAAAGAAGGCTGTTAGGGTGAGGGCGGAGGAATCTTCATTTCCCAAATAAGCATCAGGAAGGAATAAGAAGCGAAGGGCATAGCCATGATCATTGTGAAGGTCAAGAACATCCAAGCCAGCTGCAGCAGCTACTGGTGAATTCTTACCTTCCATCTCCCTTTCTTACAAGACAAATCTACATTTCTTTTAAGTCTTTCTTTTAGGAAAGCTTATTCCTTGGCATGAAAATTTGTTTGGAGTCTTTTTCTCTATACACAGCAAATTTAGCTTCTAGGCCTGTGCAGTGAGTGAAAAAATATAATTCCCAGGTCAAATCTCGGTTCTCAGGCAGCTCATCTAAGTCCAGGCCTGACTAGTGGAATATGGCTGCACTTGTTCGCCACCCTGGGGAGAAAGTGGCACAGGGGTACAGAGGTGGGGTGCAGGGGACGGCTCTGCTATGGGAGATTCATGGTCTTGTCTTACAAAGTATATTCCCAGGAAGACTCAGAACAAAACCAAGGTCCTTGAAATTCATGCAATTACGTATCAAGCAATTATTTACTAAACACTGGAGCTCAGATGACCTTGTAAGAAAAAGAGACCAACCAACGAACAACATTCTCTCAATAGTATCTTTGCAGAGCAAAGTTTTTAATTTTGCCAGAGTCCACTGCAGCAGCTCTCTCTTTCATGGATTGTATAACAACTCTCTTCTCCTATGTTTTCATAATAACTTTTTTTTTTTTGCGGTACGCGGGCCTCTCACTGTTGTGGCCTCTCCCGTTGCGGAGCACCGGCTCCGGATGCGCAGGCTCAGTGGCCATGTGGGATCTTCCCGGACCGGGGCACGAACCCATGTCCCCCGTATCGGTAGGCAGACTCTCAACCACTGCGCCACCAGGGAAGCCCTGTTTCCATAAATAACTTTTTAATGTCTTATGTTTTCTATGCAGATCTGTGGTCCATTTTGAGTTAATTTTTGCATAATGTGTTAGATTAGGTAAGGGCTTTTTTTTTTTTTTTTTTTGTCTAGGTATGTTCAATTGTACCAGCACCATTTCTTGAAAAGATTATCCTTTCTTTCTTAAATTTTCTTTGCACCTCTGTTGAAAATTAATTGCCTATATTTTCATGGGTCTGTTTCTAGACATTCTATTTCAAGGGCTAGCAAACTACATCCCATGGGTTAAATCTGGCCTGCTACCTATTTTTGTACAGACCTCAAGCGAAGAATAGTTTTTACATTTTCAAATAGTTTTTAAAAATCAAAAGAATAATATTTCAAAGAATATGAAAATTACAGGAAATTCAAATTTAAGTGTCCATAAATAAAGCTTTATTGGAACTCAGCCACACCCATTCATTTACACCTATGACTGCTTTTGTATAGTTGAGATAGATACTATATAGCCCATAAAATATAAAATATTTTCTCTCTGACCCTTTCCAGAGAAAGTTTGTGAAGCCCTGGTCTAGGATATGAGGATCCTTATCCATGCCAAATCTCGGGGGTTCTCTGAATGCCGCTATAAAGAAAATACTGTAAGGACAGAAGCTTTAAATAGAACCTCTGAAAGCCCTGAGGAAGGCAGAAAAGGAATGCATGTAATAGCCAGCTACCCTTTCGAACTAGGACTAAAATATAAAAGCCTTAAGTAAAACTATTCTTAAAAGGATGAATTTTACTGCACCATGTAGTTAACTATAAAATGGGGAAATTTTAAGTCCAAAAGGTATTTACTTTTAATGATATTTTCTTAAATATCTCTATGAGTCATAAACTGAGAAAAAACATTTGTAATGTGAAAGATGACAGGTTAATGTCATGAATATAAAGTATTTTTATAAAAATCAATTGGAAAACGACACATAACATTTTCAACTTGAGTAATCATTTAAAAAAATGCAAATGCCTATCAGATTAGCAGAGATTAGAAAGAATGATAATATCTGGGCATGACAAGGATAGGGAAACATTCTCATAGGCTCCTGGGGGGAGACTAAATTGGCACAATCTTTCAGAACATCACTTAAATGCCTTTAAAAGGCACTGAAGCATCAATACATTTAGCAATTGATCATCAGGAAATAACAACAACTGCTAACATTTATACAGAACTTACTAGGAGCCAGGCATTCCAAGTGCTTTACCTCCTTTAACTCACTTAATCTTTACAACACCAGGAGGTAGGTACCGTTATCATCCCCATTTCACAGATGTGGAAACAAACTAAGGCACAGAGAGACTGAGCAGCCCGCCCAAGGTTACACAAGTAGCAGAAAGTGGCAGAAATAATTACATTCATGAAGATCTACAAACAAGGTGATGACTACATGCAACATGGTGTAAAATAGGGAAGAACCAGAAACAAGCCAAATATAAAAGAGGATCGTGGTACTCCATACATTGGGATGCTAAGGAACCATTTAACCGTGCTGCCAAAGATAGGCAAGATATATTGGGGGCAAAGGGGGTAAACAAAAGAGTGTATATGATATGACCTTATTTTTATTTTTAAGCTGTAATTGTGTGTGTGTGTGTCTCTGTGTGTGTATAAAGTCTGGGAGAACACAGCTCAGATATTAAGAGAGGTATCTGACGGTGACGCAGTCACAGGTGATTCTGACTTTCCTTCGTATTTATCTGTTTTGTTCTCATTCTCTAAGAGTAAGTTTTACTTATTTAATTTTAAAGTATTACTTAAAAGTGCATCCCATGCCATCTCAGAAAAGTATATTTTAATAAAATGCAAATGTGAATGTAAGACCTTTGAGATACTTTAAGAAGATAGGGGCTACACAACTACTGAATATAATAAATTACTTTCATCCTAAGAAAAGTTAAAATAAATAATACAGGGGCATTTCAGGGAAACTACTGACCTTAATTTCAGGAGAGTTCAATATACCAAGAGAGAACTCCCAGTCAATGGGCATTTGTCTTTTCTTCTTCCGATCATAACTTATCACAGCAATAGCTGTAATTTTTAATTTCTAAAGCACTTTCGGCCACAACATCTCACTTAATCCTCACAACAGCCCTCTCAGAGTAATAGAAATAGAAAGAGTGGAGAGAGAAAACAGAAAGAGTCTCTCTAATTCCTTAAGACACCTGCAGGGTTTTCTGTGTGTTGCAGGAGAAAAACATCCCAGGATGCTGTAGCAAGGCTTACTAATGTCCTGCCACTAAAGCACAGCACTTGGGAGAGAGATTACAATTAGGCTGAACGAACACAGGGTCCCTTTAGACAGTTTTATATAATTTGAGGAGGCATGTAAAGTTGAGAATCTGTGTCAACTGCAAACTCCTCTGTCTATGAGAAATCTGCAATCATCAAAATTTCTGGGTGGCACTGTTTTGACTGTCTACTGGTAAACTAAAGCGAAGTGTTCTCCCACCGCCAAGTCCTACTTTCACCAACCTCATCTAATTTAAAAACTGTGTCTCTGTGATGGTAAACATGCTCAGGAGGAAGAGTTTGGGTTTTTTGTGTTTTTTAAAAGATTTTTTGATGTGGACCATTTTTAAAGTCTTTATTGGATTTGTTACAATAGTGCTTCTGTTTTCTGTTTTGGGTTTTTGGCCCCGAAGGCATGTGGGATCTTAGCTCCCTGACCAGGGATGGAATCCACACCCCCTGCATTGGAAGGTGGAGTCTTAACCACTGGACCACCAGGGAAGTCCCAGGAGAAAGAGTTTTGATCAAATGTGTTTCTGGTGTCGGGAATCTTCCCATCGGTCCTGGTGTCCAGGTTACTTTAAAGAGGAAGACAAAACAGCAACAAACTGTATTCCTTGGGATTTCTAATGCTCTGAGGAGGAGATATATTGTGACTGCTGTCCCCAGTAGGGACATATGCAGTCTAACAAGACAGGCTATACTGCAAGAAATACATCCTATGACATAAATGACTCATCTGCTGAACGCTGACATTTTTCAAATGTGTGTAAACCCAGATGATCCCAGACCTACACCTAACTTCTTCATTCACTCATAAAACATGTCCTTCTAATGGCTCTGTCAGTGTGTCATCACTTTCAGGGTGACACCTGCTAATTTACTCCTCATCCCTGAAACCACATTTAATCCTACACTTTAGCTCTGCTAAAAGCTTCAGCAGTTGAGAGAGAAAGGGTCAAGGCCAGCAATCTACATAGCTGATCGGCTTTCTTATACCAAGCTGAGAACACTTCATGAGATTTCTAAAGCCGCTTTCCTGTGGGGAGAGAAGCAAGGAAGTCTGGAAACATTTTGTTCATGAATAAATGTTTCAATTAATAAATTAATGGGAGGGAGGCAGGAAGGGAAAATAAACATTAGAACAAACAAAAGAACATATCATCACAGAATGACTTAGGAAGGAGCTAGGGATGCCTTTTCTTTCTTTCTCTCCTTCCCCCCCCCC
>NW_021703779.1:16879871-16970022 GCF_005190385.1 Monodon monoceros
CCCCCCCCCCCCTTTCAATGGTGACAGCAAGCAGAAAACTAACCTGGGTCCGGAAGAACAGAGGAAAGCAAAGTAGGCTGTGGGCATGGGAAGAAAGAAGTGGGAGAGGAGGGCTTTAGGCACAAAAAGAAGCAACGTTAGCCCTGAGCTGAGCTCGTCATGTCCTCTGCACTACCAATCCATTTCTGTAGATGTGACAATGGAATCAGAAAGTCCTGCATGCTCCTGACCCTACGAGGTCAGAGACATGGACACAAAAATGTCGGAAACAGATGGATGGGGGAATGGCGTGGTAATATTGTTTTCCTAATAAAATAATGATAATGTCATTAATTTAAAAAGAAAATTGCACAGGCACCTGCCCTAGATATACCCGGTAACAGAGCGTGAGTCAATAAGTAGACAAGAGTCACCTCGGGGAGTGACTGAGCCGCACCTACCGCAAGCATCCACAGCCCCACAGGAAACAGAGCAATCCCGCCCTGCCAGCTCCCACGTTCAGGGTCAGGAGACCCTGCCCTGGCTCGGCCACTGATTACTGTGAGGCCTTTGGGAAAGTCACTTCCACGCTCTGGGCCTCTTCCTCCTTTGCCATCTGGACAGAACACCATGGTCCCGCCTAGCTCCCAGGGCTGCTGTGAGCATGCGTGAAAAGGCAGGGTGCTGAGGGGTCCCGGACTCTTGCTGCCAGTGGCCCAGAAGGGTCCTGCGCTGGGAAGCTCTGGTCCTGCAGGAGCTATTACTATTTTTTTTCATGATTCAGATTATTTTTTAAGTTTATTTTATTTTATTTATTTATTTTTGGCTGCGTTGGGTCTTTGTTGTGGTGCGCGGGCTTCTCATTGCAGTAGCTTCTCTTGTTGCAGATCACGGGCTCTAGGCACGCGGGCTCAGTAGTTGTGGCTCGCGGGCTCTAGAGCACAGGCTCAGTAGTTGTGGCGCATGGGCTTAGTTGCTCCGCGGCATGTGGGATCTTCCGGCACCAGGGCTCGAACCCGTGTCCCCTCCACTGGCAGGCGGATTCTTAACCACTGCGCCACCAGGGAAGCCCGGAGCTATTACTATTAAGTTAAATGCTCAACCACTGTCTGGGAAAGGAGGGAGGAAAACACGTTGAGGGAGAGCTGGAGGAAGCTGGTGAGTTAGAATCAGTCCTAACTCTGCCCTCACAGCAGCAGGTCTAGCTCAGACATTTGGGGTCCCTGGTTTGATACATCCCTAAGAAAAGGCGAAATTCCTAGTTGGTATTTTTTCGTAGTGGTGACCGTCTACCTTTAGCTACTCCACTGGGTTCCCTCTTTCTTGAGAGGCGCATATATCGGTTTTCTCCCCCGAACATCAATGCTGTCCCCTTCTCCTTCCTTCCGACTCCACCACACCGTGACTTTAGTCAATAACATTACCTTTCTCTGTGTTTACCTTGATGTTGTCAAATAGGCTTTATAACCATGAAGAAAGGGGGTTTCTGTTTGCTTTGTAACCGGTCAAAGACACAGCCACTCAGGGGAGCCTCTTGATAAGAAATACCCGAAGATCTTTGTTTACAGAGGGGTCATGTGAGAAGCCCTTCCTCCTAGGTTACCGGGGGCTGGGAGGAAAGGGCCATTGCTCTGAGGCCAGCAGGCTGTTGGCCAAGGGCAGGGACATCGGCCCTCTGCACAGCTGGGCTCGCTCTGCCCCAAGCGGCAGTGGTCAGGGCAAGGCGCATGCTTCACAGTAGAGCCTCGCCTGACCCCTTCTCCAGGGAGCTTCTCAGGTTGGAAACGAGACCCAGAGGCTTCTGAACCCTTTCAACCACGCTCTGAGCACAAATCAGGAAGGCAGGGATGGGGGTGGCAGGAACACAGACGAAGGAGCTATTTTTATTTTTTTAAGGAGCTATTTTTGAGTGACTGGAAATAAAAGCTAAACACAGGTGTGTTCTGCACCCGTGGACATGTTCCCAAATCCACAAGAATTCTATTTTATAAATAAACTAAAAAAGAAACCATTCGGGTTGCCACATTTCATCCTAGTTTCCAGGGACACACACAAATAGTTCGGGCCTTTGTGCATTATTTCAGGAACCGAGGAGGGCGTATAGGCACCCACTAAAGGTGTATGACTCATTTTCTAGAAAACTATACGAAGTGACAATCTAGGGCTAAAAATGAGGGCAACGTCTGCCCTATGACTCCTGCCACAGCTCATAGAAGCAGGGCAAAGGGAAACCACCTTAAATGATTATAAAATGAAACCACCACCAGAATTTGGGGTAAATCGAGAACGTCTACAGCAAAAGCCATCAAATTTAGAGAAGAGCTATTTCATCTCAACTCATAATACAATAAAGAGGCATATCAAAGTGCATATTAAACAAATTGTGGCGAAACTATTCACTCTGCAATATGAAAAGCACACAGTCATCTAAATGAACTTCTGGGCGATACCTAAACTCAGAGCAAGAGTAAGACTTTTCTATAAAGCAGGGTTTGACAGACTCAGATTCCATCCTTCCCACCCTCAGCAGGCAAAATATTTATGGCATGTTTTCTTTCCAAATTCTTGCTGAAATCTCACCCATTGTGAATTCTTACCCACTGCAAATTCTTACCTATTTTAGGTATATATATTTTTTATCACTGTTACCTACTTGATATCACAGCATTCCAGCCCCAGCTATAAACTGGGCCCAGCCACAAGAGCCCCTGCATTCCCATTTCTGAGGTCAGAGAAAGAGCAGAGATGAACTGACAATTCCTAGGATTACAGGTACCAGTGATGGACCCCTCCCTGCGAGAAGCACTTATACCAGCATCTTAGTACATCCTCACGGCTGCCCTGTGAGGTCGGCTTTAGGGTCTGTGGCCAGACCACGTGGCCGGATATCTAGCCCAGTCTTACAATGAAGGAGAGAAAGTTACCAAAGCCCTTCGCTGGAACAGAGAGGTTACACGAGCAGAGGCTGTTATGGGATGATAAAAGGCAGGCGCTAGGGTGATAGGGATGCAGCAGGTGGAAACTGGAGCTGGGGAAAGCATCCCTCCATTGGTCAGCCCAGGGCTCTCCTGTGGAGCATGCTCTGTGGAAGGTGCTGGAGAAAGGAGGAGGGACGAGGCCCTGGAGGTGCAGACCAGGGCCTGGCTCTGCCAGGGACAGAAGTGGCCGGGAGGCAGGAAGGCAGGATCCTCGGGGGCTGGCGCTGCTGGGCTTGGGGGTGGGGGCAGGGTGAGACCAGGAGGAGCAAGTGCCAAGATGAGCCACCCGGGCGCTCTGGCCTGAGCAGCACAATTAGTGTGCGAGCCAGGACAAGGGACCAAGGGGACAGGGAGGGTGCCAAGTGCTCGCTTTGCAAGTGTAATTGTGATATCTGTAAGCTGCTTCACAGGTCCAAACTGCTTCTAAACACATTCAGCTGTGGAACTGGGAAAATCAGATGCAACCCTCAGGACACTCCTGACAGCAGCCTTCCACCTCCGCCCCGTTCCTTTCTCCCTACTGTGTAGATAGGACCGGGAGAGAGTCCCTCTCTGACTAAATAAGCTCTTCAAGAAATTTCAATTCCTTTTATTGGACTGGATGTCAGCCTGGCAGGGAGGAATGGAATAATCAGAATGAACGTGTTCTCATCGTATATAATCAAATGACAAGGACTGGAATATAAGATGCTAAGGTAGAAATACATGTGTTCAGACAAGAGACCATCCGTGGTGGGCTTTTCTTTCCCCCAAACCTTAGTAAATGTTATTGTACATCCGGTTTTCAACGGAAAAGAGGGTGCTCCCCCAAACAGAAACAGGAAAATGAGCCCCCCCATTACAAAGAGTGGCAGCTGTTTAATCCTCTGGTCACTATATCATCAGGGGAAAAGTGCTCTACCCCTTCCCCTGTGGTAGTAGAACCAAGTCTCTGTGCCAGTTATCAGAGTATTTTTATCATGCTTCACAGCCATTTCATGTATTTGGTTAAGGGTCTGATTTAAAATAGGAAATGCACCGTGCCTAGGAAAGCATCCCGGAGGAGGCCCGCCCGCAGGACAAGGGGAAGGGTGGCAAAGAAAGAACCGCTTTGCGTCCTCAGCTGAAAAGCACGAGAAGGGCAGCGTTTCCCCTCCTCTGATTTCCTCCGGCCACATTCAACACCTACAGAGATGTACTGAAATAAGTTCATGGGAGAATATTTTACAGGTGAAAAGATGGATGAGTTCTGGGGCCATCAGCAAAGCAGGGAATAGGGTACTAGTCCAGAAAGTCACCCTAGCATTGTCCAGCACACCACTTTCGATGGAGAGGGTGAGAGCGCCAAGATTTCTCCCTAAAATAATCTGACCTTTGGCAATCTCCTTAACCTCTGGGGTCATGCATTCCCTGGCATCTACGGCTCAGGCTCTGAAAACACACAACCTCCATAGCCATTTCTTAAAGGTAACTGTCCTTGATTATAAGGTCATAAAGGGAAATCCTACCAATCACTTATGGACACACTCGGGGCCGTGGGATGGGGGATGGGCAACACCATGGTCCCTTGCCTGTCAGTAACGGCCAGAGACAACAGGACCCAGGGCCTGCTTCCCACCTTAAGCCCCTGTTCTCTCTCTCCTTTCCCTGCACCCTCCACCCTGTCAATGCTGTCCAGCCCCGCATGAACACAGGCAGCCATGTGATCCCCCAGTCACGCCCGTGCTAAGAGAATTCCACATTGCTTGCCACTTACCTGGATACAAGACTAAAAGCACCTTATACATCCTAAAGACTGCTCAGCTTTTTGTCGTAGTCAACCATCACAAAAACCCTATACTTCAGAGAAAAGGCCATATATTCCAGGAATTACTTAAATAATGGATCTTTCAACCACCCACTTGGTGAGTACCATTGCATGAAAGCATACACAGCACATGGTCCACGCCCTGTTAAGCTGCGTCACTTCACACAGATGTAGCCTAAAATCACTGTCTGTAGTGATAATAAAATCATCCGAGCTTCTCAGCCCCAGCAAGACGGGCAAGACTCTCTCAGGCACGCTACCTGTCGTTGATCTGTACAGTAAACATTCTTTAAGCCTTTTCTGCCTGTGATGTACGACCTCGCCTTTTGGAAGCCCCTCCTTGGATACCTCATGGCACAGAGCTTTGCAGCCAGGGCTGCTGTGGAGGGCGGGCTCTCTGACCAAGCAGGCCGTCTTCCGCCTTCCGGGTTAGCCCTTCTGGGACAGGGCCATGCAAATCTGCAGCTGGCTCCAAGGCAAACGGAATCTACTGGAGTTTCAAGTTCATTCATTCACCTGGCTACATGTGGCTTAGCCTGATTGAGAGGAAAGACGTAAGATTCTTCCTTGGGAATGCAGGATCATGAAAATTAACTGCTTCAAGGGTTAAAATATAAGCGCGTACTATCCAGTCAACACCTCAAAGTGGTTCATAGCTTAGAAGGCAGGAGGGAACCTTTGTTTACCTTATTGATGAGAGTGACTATATCTCCTTCTTTGATTGTCAATTCATCGTCGTTCTGTGCCTCATATGGAAATATTACTTTGCAGTAATCCTTGGCTGTAAGAAGAAAAGAAAACACAACCCTTAAAATGCTTTATCTAATGAGCTGGTCCAGGAGGAGATGTTACATTAACTTCAGAGAAAAGCACGCTTAACAGAAAGAGCACAACTACTGTGTAAAGAAAGAAGGGTCACCCTCGGAAAACTATCCAAGATCGCTCATTTTTGGTTCATGCATATTTCTTCTCATTTTTCCCTCAAAAATCATGTGACATCATGAAAGCAACTGACTGCTTTGCTTCTCTCAGGCAGAAAAGCAAAAAAGGTTTCCTTGGTCTCAGAAAATAAATGTGTATTTTTGAATACTCTTTATTTTACATACCATTTTTTTTTTTTTTTTTTTTTTTGTGGTACACGGGCCCCTCACTGTTGTGGCCTCTCCCGTTGCGGAGCACAGGCTCCGGACGCGCAGGCTCAGCGGCCATGGCTCACAGGCCCAGCTGCTCCACGGCATGTGGGATCCTCCCGGACCGGGGCACGAACCCGTGTCCCCTGCATCGGCAGGCGGACTCTCAACCACTGTGCCACCAGGGAAGCCCTACATACCATTTTTTTAAAAGATATTCACCATGTATTTCTTCTTTAGGTCTTTTTTAAAAAAATTAATTAATTTATTTTTATATTTATTTTTGGCTGTGTTGGGTCTTCGTTTCTGTGCGAGGGCTTTCTCTAGTTGCGGCAAGCGCGGGCCACTCTTCATTGCGGTGCACGGGCCTCTCACTATCGCGGCCTCTCTTGTTGCGGAGCACGGGCTTAAGACGCGCAGGCTCAGTAGTTGTGGCTCACGGGCCCAGCCGCTCCGTGGCATTTACATACCATTTTATATATTCTTCAGGTGAATGCATAAGTAGACATAATCTACAAAGAGCAAAAAGCTTAAGTTTTGCCCTCACTGTCTTCCACACATCACTGAATCAGAAACAGGGTATCTGTATGTTACAAAGCTGACACGGCACTCAAAAGAGACAGATGTCAATGGAGTTGTATGTGAACATGTGTCAACCACAAATGGCCAACAAATACTGACCAAATGCTCTTTGCACGCGTGTCGGGGGGAGAACTTTTCAAATATGTCCCATGGTCTCTCTGTGGGAACCTGCCTACTCAGGAACCTACGACTGTTCATCGGCAAGGAAATGCACCAGCTTTCACCAAAGAGAGAAAAACACTAAGGCCACTCAAAAGCCATTCAAATATGCCCTGAATTATATGCTTTTGAAAGGCTACCTGATATTAAAACCTTCTCTATGTACACAAAGGCACCTGTTTAGAAGACACTGAAAACATTTGTAAGGTATTTGGGAAACTAAGACTTAGAGAATACGTTTAATGACACAGGACAGAAGGTGGAAAGAAAAATTCAAGAGAATTAGTATCTACCTGGACAGGTATTTATTAGTCCGCCTCAAAGTCAACAACCCTAATGGCTTTGAATGGCGTTAAATATTGCCCAACGATTAGGCCATTCCTGCAGACAGATTACAGCCTAGAGCTATATACGTAAGTATCAATTACAGTGTTCCTAGAATAATTTTTATCACTAAAATGTGGGATTCTTTTTATTGTGGTTAATGTCACATCAATCAAAGAGAGTGATATATAAAATCAATGCAATAAAAAGTCTATAATACAGACACACTGTGGTCTAGCGTTGGGATATGACAGAGAATAGGGAGGGGAGGAGAGACGAAAGGGGAGGGGGAAAGAGAGGGACTTACTTTGTTTACAGATGCTTTTGCTTTCTGTCCAATGGCTTGAAGATATCAGTTACACCCCCTATCCTAGTGCTGGAAACCTTCTGTCTTAGGTACTCTGGGAAGCTGATGCCTTTTGCTCCTTAACTCATGCTAAGAGGCACTAGTTCTAAATCCCATCAATACCAATCCGCCCATATATTCCTAAGCCCACATAGTTCCATCCCTCTTAAATTCGTTACAGCAAACCTCCCAAACTCTGAATTGGCCCAAATGTTCTAAAGGGAGGGAAAAAGTTAAGCATCTTTAAATTGGATAATGACAGCTCCTTACCAATTTTCCTACTGACTGTGCTAGTGAAATATGACTACCCAACCTCAAAACTTACAGCAACACTGAAATAAATACAGTATTACTGAAGAACTGCCCTGCAGAGTCCTGGCTTTAAGAATAATTTGTTGGATCAAAATCATGGAAACGTTTTACACAGAAGATAAGACATCCATGGCCAACAAAGAAGAGGAACAAGTCATGTTTTTATTCCTTTCCATCAAAAAAAGTCAATTACATAGAGAATGGACTTGAGGACATGGGGAGGGGGAAGGGTAAGCTGGGACGAAGCGAGAGAGTGGCATGGACATATATACACTACCAAACGTAAAACAGATAGCTAGTGGGAAGCAGCCGCACAGCACAGGGAGATCAGCTCGGTGCTTTGTGACCACCTAGAGGGGTGGGATAGGGAGGGTGGGAGGGAGGGAGATGCAAGAGGGAAGAGATATGGGGACATATGTATATGTATAACTGATTCACTTTGTTATGAAGCATAAACTAACACACCATTGTAAAGCAATTATACTCCAATAAAGATGTTTAAAAAAAAAAGTCAATTAAGTGTGGTAGACATTGTTGGTTAACTTCCCGGCCACCATTCCCCATTCCCTTCCCAGTTCATAGAACCCTAATTTGCTCAGGCATTGTACTCAGGAATAGGGAACACTCCCACAGCCCTAGGGATGAGTCAAGTACGTCTAGGCAAATAATATTTTTTATAATCATTTTAAAAATTGAAGTATAGTTAATTTACAATGTTGTGGTAGTTTCAGGTAGACAGCAAAGTGATTCAGGTACACACGCGCGCACACACACACACACACACACACACACACATTCTTTTTCAGATTCTTTTCCCATATAGGTTATTACAAGATATTGAACATAGTTCCCTGTGCTATACAGTAGGCCCTTGTTGGTTATCTATGTTATATGTAGTAGGGTGTATATGTTAATCCCAAACTCCCAATTTATCTCCCCCACCCCCACCATCCCCTTTCACAACCATAAGTTTGTTTTCTATGTGTCTATTTCTGTTTTGTAAATAAGTTCATTTGTACCATTTTTTTAGATTCCACATATAAGTGATATCATATGATATTTGTCTTTGTCTCACTTACTTCACTTAGTATGACAATCTCTAGGTCCATCCATGTTGCTGCAAATGGCATTATTTCATTTCTTTTATGGCTGAGTAATATTCCATTGTATACATGTGCCACATCTTCTTTATCCATTCCTCTGTCGATGGACATTTAGGTTGCTTCCATGTCTTGGCTATTGTAAAGAGTGCTGCTATGAACATTGGGGCACACATATCTTTTCGAATTAAGAGTTTTCTTCTGATATATGCCCAAGAGTGAGATTGCAGGATCATACGGTAACTCTATTTTTAGTGTTTTAAGGAACCCCCATACTGTTCTCCATAGTGGCTGTTATCAATTTATATTCCCACCAACAGTGTAGGAGGGTTCCCTTTTCTCCACACCCTCTCCAGCATTTATTGTTTGTAGATTTTTTGATGATGGCCATTCTGACTGGTGTGAGGTGATACCTCATTGTAGTTTTGATTTGCATTTCTCTAATAATTAGTGATATTGAGCATCTTTTCATGTGCCTGTTGGCCATCTGTATGTCTTCTTTGGAGAAATGGCAAATTTAGGTCTTCTTAGGCAAATAATGTTAATTTCTCTCCCCTTTGTTGGTGATTGGTTGAGGCGTGAGCATGTGATCCACTTCCAGCCAATGAGACGTGAGAGGAAATGTGCTGGGGGGGCAGTTAGATTTTGTTCCCAGATAAAAAAAGATACATGAGGAAAATAGTTGCCCCTGCCTTTTTGCTTTTAACACTGTTTCATCCTTGTTGGAAGATAGTACACAGTTTGGTGCTGTTGCAGCCACATTTCACCCATGAAAAGAAAGCCAAAAAAATCAAAGAGGAGGTGACCCTAAGCCCTGACATTGTTGAGATGTCTGTTGAATTAACCAACTTCAGGGCACCTGTCTCGGGATCTTCTGTTATCTGACTTAATATAACTCTATTGCTTATCATTACTTTGTGGTCAGGTAGGTATTTATCACTCAAAGCCGGCCTGACATGAAGGTTCCCTGACATGAAGGAACTCAGTAGAAGAAAGAGGACACTTCCAGTAACCTCCTCGGAAACACTTCACTATAATCTGCCTCCCCCACCAAATCTTCTTGCGATGTATCTTTGTCATTCCCTTTCCCCCAACCCTTCCCTTGCTACCTTAAGACCTGGCCTCCTAGTAGGAGGTTCATAAATGACTATGGAATTGACTTGTAACCAACATAGAAAACATTTACAAGAAAGTACTAACATGCCTTTAAAATGTTTCACAGGGCCATTTTGTTTTATGCCCACAGTTTTCCTATAAGCTAAAGGAGGGTAGGTGTCCCTCTGTCTTTTTTAAAAAACAGCTTTAATGATGTATGATTTATATACTATAAAATTCACATATTTTAGTTGTACAGTTTGAAGAGTTTTAATACATTCATATAGTTGTGTGGCCATCACCATAACCCAGTGTCAGAACACTTCCACCATGTAGCTCTGCTGTTTTATATGTGAGGCCTTAGACACAAAACTACCAATTTTAGATAAAAGGAGGAGATAAAGGTGCCAGTGGCTACCATCAACTACCTCTCTCTGCAAAGCAGGTTCCCATGCCATACCTCGCCCCTCTTTGTATCCCCAGAACCTGACACAGCTCCCACTCAATGTTTCTTGATCATCCTCTAGCAACACCTAAAAAGTAGAGGAAAATCTGTGGGAGAGCAAAGTAGGAAGAGAAGATTCTGGGCTAGAAGTCAGGAGAGTCAAGACTGGGTTTGGCCCCCCCGATCTTTCCCAAGCACACAACCTGAGGCAAACACACCGTAGCTCTGGACCTCATGTCCTCACGTGTAAAAGTGAGGCCGGCCAAGGAGCGCCAAGAGGAGAGTTTGGCTAACTTTAGCAGGACACTTTCAGCAAATTTAAACTTATTCCAGAGCTCCAGTATAAAACAACTAAAAACAGAGCTGTCTGGTTAAATTAGAGAGTGGGGCTGGTCCATCTCCCACCCAGGTCCCCAGAAACATCCCAGTGAAATGCTGGAGGCGTCAAGGAGCACACTGGGCTATACCTTCGTCCTCGCCGGCTCTGACAGTTCAGAGCTCTAGTCATGAGCACCGTAACTCAGAACACTCCTGACCAAATATGGCAACCCTTCGCCTCACATGTTAAGTTATTATGATATATTTGAAAATAAGAATTTGTTTTTACTTCTGAAGCATTCGGGCCCTAATTTAGCAGTATTGGAAAAAAGGAACATTATGTTGGTTTGGATGTTCCAATGGTTTTAAGATACTCAAAAAAAAATTCAAATGCAAAAAACTTTATGAACTCTGAAAATACGATTTTAACTTTATAGTATATGGAACGAAGATGTTCCCCACTTTAATTCAAACATTTATTGAGTCACCACCATGAAAAAGATATTGTCAGTTCCTGGGCCTGTGATATACAGGTCAGTCCAAACACGCCCTCCCACCCTCGCACGGAAGTGACAACCTAATGCCTGGAGAAGGGCGAGGGGAGAAGAACGACAGTAAGAAAAGACAAGTACACGAATAAGCATCAGCTCACTATGACTGAATATTGTCATGGTGTTTCAGAGAAAGGCAAGACTGCATGCAGGAGAGAGATCACAAAAGAGGAGGCATTTGATATGCCTTGAAAGAAGAGTATAATTCCAAATCCTTTTTGAACGTGCGAAGATTATAAATTTTAAATGAATAGCAGACAGAGGTAGAGAGGAAAGGACTGAAGCTAATTTTTGGAGGCAGTCATTTTCCATCTATTCGTCAATTAGATGGATTTAATTAGTCCAAGATCAAACAGGAATGAATACACACAGACACATAAAGAAATAAAGGCACAATTTATCCAGTAATTAAGATGATTTTGCCTCTATTTTTTCTTTAGAAAGATTTTAAAATACTAATAAATTAGCGTAAGACTGAAACCTTAAGTCAGTTCGTAAGCTTTTTTGTCTTAGAGTCCCTTAAGAATCTGATAAAAAAGCAATGACTCTGTCTTTCCAGAAAAAGGAAAACAAAAACATAGACACGTTCAAAGGTGCAGAGAAAATGTGGTGTACAAAATCAGATTCAGAACCCTGAATCTCTTGCCCAGTTCCCAATCAAGAGACCCTTACTAAGTGATGATTGGCATTCAAATTTTAAGATACACCAAGAAGTCCAGTCATAATTCACACCACCTCCAAAGAAAACACAAAAAAACAAAAAACCCATTATGTCAATCTCTAAATTTCTAGAAATTTACATGAGATTAAAAACAGATTGTTCACAGAATTGAAATCACACGACCACATCCGATGACACCCTTCAGCTGGCTTTATAATCTACTCATACAACAAACAAACAAACTTAAGAAAATACCCTCACCTTAAAAAAAAAAGCAGAAGAAACAGAATAAACATATCAGCAAAGAGAACATATAAACACACACCAAGAAAATAACATTCAATTTAGAACAATTCTCTGGGCTCAATTTAGGACATGAAGATCAAAACCCCATGTGTCACAAAGTCTGGTAGGAAGCCTTCCAGAGCTTTCAGCAGGGATGGAAAGTACCAGGTCATGCCTGGAATTGAAAATTTTCTTTTCCTTTGGGACACCAGAACAAACACATCAAGCTCAGTGGTGTCTACTTTCACCAACATCAAAATCTGAAAATTCTTTCATGAAACTGACAAATATTATCAGAGACCCTACTGGTTCATAAGCCCTTATCCAGAAGCCCTGGGGACAGAATTTTTCAGATTTTAGAAAGGAAATACATTGCACATGCCATATAATATGTAACATCCCCAGCTGGAGTCTGGGGCTGCACCCAACCATCAAATACATTAAAACTTTGCAGCCAATGGATGATTCGTCACCCCGAGTGGGATAAATAAAGACTATACCTAAATGCTCATTAGTCCAGGACAAGTTTTCTCACCCAAGGGGTGATAAAACCTTTTGGTTTTCGGGAGCTTTTTGTATTTTGGAATTGCAGTAAGGGTGCTGACATCTATCATGTTCTGGGGAAAAGAGAATAAGTTAAATAAGACTAGTTATCTGGTTCCCAGGGAGCTTACAATCAAGGAGAGGAAATAAGGCATGTATACACAGAGCTCTGGACAAGGCAGCAGTGAGGAGAGAATGAGAGTGATGTGTTTGCCTTAAAGCCTCAGAGATTCCGAAATGGGGAAACTACTTCCCAAAGGAGAGACTCAGGGTCCCTTCTGGGAAGAGCAAAACGGCACTGGCCCCTGCCTGGACAATGTTCTAGGACTTTGACCAGAGGAGGAAGAGGAGGGGTGTTTCTCAACCATCCCCGATGACAAGAATGATGTAGGGCACCTGTTTCTTCTATGCCTGCCCAGATCCCTTCCCTAGGGATTCTGAGGTGGGACCAGGAATCCAGCAGCTCAACCAGCACCATGTCCCCCAACCCCGGGTGATTCTCATCAGCAGGGATGCTTAAGAAACACGAGTCTAGGTTAGTGGTCCTCATGCTTGAGTGGGCATTGGCATCAGGTGGAGGACGTGTACAAACAGAAATCCCAGGGTTTCCGATTCCACAGGGCTGGAGCAGGGCCTGGGGATTTGCATCTCTAACAAGTCCCCAGGGGATGCTGACGCTGCTGGTCTGGGGACCACACTGATCTAGCCATGGGTATTAGCAAAATGTCAATGCCAGGAAGGAACAAAACAACCGTGGGGACCTGGAGGGTGGGCCAGCGTGGCGGCAGTGCCGAGGCTGTCTGTGCTGTATGAGAGATTTAAGTGAGAAATGCAGTTCTGCGTCAGTCTGAGGACCCAGGGCTCATGGGGAGGGGTGAGATGAATACATTTGTTCAATAAATATTAACTAAGCGTCCAGTGTGCGCCCGGCAGCAGAGATATAGGAGTGCCCTCCTGGGGCGTACGACAGTCTACACCAGTGGTTTGCAACTGCTGTGACTTGGCTTCCCAGGAGACACTGGCAATGCCTGGAGACATTTATGGTTGTCACAACCTGGGGGGAGGCAGTAATAAGTATAATTGACATCTAGTGGGTAGAGGCCAGGGAGCTGCTAAACATCCTACAATGGACACAGGACAGCACCCCAACAAAGAATGATCTGGTCCAAATGTTAATAGGGCCAATGTGGAGAAAGCCTGGTCTCTACCTAAACTCAGACAGGGAAACAAAACACAATGCATTCGTCACTACATTGTCAACTCCGGTCTTCACAAAACGCCTTCCTCCACAAGAAAGCTGACTGTGACCCCTCTGGTCTTGGATGTTGCTGGGAATACGACTTGCAAATTATTTCACAGCCATGAGTTATGCCACTTTCTATTCTCTCACTTTGAAAAGAGAAAACAATCTTTTTTTAAAGAAATCAAAATCTGACAAGCAAGGGAAGTTTTCCTGTTCTCTAGTATGGAGTAGATCGTGGCTCGTCTCAATGGCACCTTCTCCTGCTCAGATGGGGAGAAGCGCTGAGTCTTTGGAAGGAAGGAAATCCACCAGGATAGCAGAAAGGGAGCTCACTTTTTTCCTGCAAGCGGGCTGTATTTGAAATCCAGGTCATCTGCAGCATGGGTAGGCTGGGCACCCTCGCAGAAGGACCCCTCACTCTGAATCCAGACAGCAAGGTCTGTGCTGGGGGCACTCGATGTAAGGTGCATCCTAGGGACAGTGGGGACCTGAGACACCGAGCCTGGGGGCTTTAGTACATAACAGGTGCGGGAGGCGCTAAAGGGCTGGGTAGGAAACATGTTTCATATTGGATGTGCCCAAATTCCCAGGTCTGAGGGTGAGTGAGCTTTGGAGAAGATAAGTGAGCAAAAAACACCTATCCTGGCAAAATAGATTAAAAGAGTTCCTAGGTAAGGCTGATAAAAATCCCAACATAAGGGAGTTGACCCTTTTTTCTCCTATTCAAACATGTGGTGACAAAGCAAAAATTAGCTCAGACTGAGAAAGTAAAAATCTGCAAATGCGGATACAAACGCAGATAGAGCCAGCTGCAAAATGAACCGGAAATAGCATTTCTCCCAAGCACACACACTACAGCTGGAAAGGGTCCTAACAACCCTTCTCTGAGCGACGACTGCTTTCTTACTCTCTGAGAAAGTCTGTCCTCTAAGGCCACAGACTATCAGAAACTTTGCTTTTTTATACTGTATTAGTAAGAATGAAATGTTTCACCCTTGGCTGAAAGAAACAAGTCACTGTGACACAGAGAAGACTTGAATCCCCACACAAGTGCAGGGCCTCATGTAAGGGGTTCTGGACACAGCCCTGCACGTCTATCTTAACTTGGTGGTGGTCCAGCTCACAGAGAGACCTGATGTGGCCCGACTCACACAGCCCTGTTTTGCTTGGGGCCTATCAAAACACTGCTGCTTCGTTTACACTTCACGCACTTCCATTTCTCCTCCAAATCTGTAACTGCTCAGCTTTCTTTTGTTTGGTGCGATGCTCCACAGGTCCTCCTGGGCAGTCTCCTCGTTGCAATGAGCCCATAAACTTGACTTTGTCAGACTAGCCTAGTTTGTCCCTGGCGCTCTTGGGCTGACTGGCCTGGGACAGTGGCTACAAAGAACAAGGGTCTGTCAAGCCCCACAGAGCAACCACTGGCGACCCTCCAGAAATCTGAAATAAGCTCGAGGGTCAACAAATGTGTTCTTTTCTTCCCGGTGACTGTGAACTTGGGAAAGGAGACCCGTGGCTTCTACACTGCTTTTACAAGACTCTGTTAGATAGAGAGCCTGGTAAATTGAAACCATTTCTAATTCTCCATCTGCCCAACCACCACTGTTGCCAGTGCCCACTGAGTCCATGGCACTTTTCCGGACTGGATGGTGGGGATGTCAGGTAGAAGACACAGCCCCCTCCACGAGGGATCAATGATAGCCACAAGGCACTATGTGTCACCATCACAGGGGACAACTCCTAAGAAGCAAGTCAAGGGACAAAGTGATCAGAAAGGTGGTACAAGTGTCTGGTGATAATGTGAGGGGAGGTTAAACAGAGAAAGTTTAGCCTTTGCCCCCCAGCCATCATTTATTCAGAAGCCTGACCTGCCTTTGTACAAATTCTGTCAAGGACTATTTTTTCCCCAACCCACCTGCTCAACTGGTCCTCTGAATCTCTAAGACTGAACTGTTTGTTCAAGAAGATGCTAAATAATCACTTCTCTGGGCTATTTCTCTATCCCACCGAGGCCACAAATGATCTGCATCAACTGTAGTAAGAAAGAGGGGAACTCCAGATGTGGGGAGCTGGAAATACCTCAGAGCACTTCATTTATGAATATTTAAACAGTTTTCCTCTTGTTATGAAAATTACGGCAATCTGCTCCTCAGCCCACATTTCCGATGAATTTCAGTATCATAAAAGCTTCACTGGGGGAGGGGAGATGATGTTAGCTGTTCAAATAAATCCTGATCAGCTGAGTTTCACTTTCCCTCAGAAGATATCAATCCACATGAACATGTTTTGAATCATCATAACTTACTTGTGACGTGAGCTTGTATTTGAGCGCACTAAGGAGACAGCTATGTGGGAAGGGGCTTCTCTCCTCTGTACCGCTGGGCAAGTTTCGTTACGGGTGTGACTTCCATCCAGAAGGAAGGAGGCTGTGTTGTTCCCAAGCTCCGAGTCGTTTCTAAAAGTGGGTCAGCACTCTCTGTCCTTCCACCTGAACTTGGGTGTTGCATCAAAATCCAGAAGCAGCGAAAGGTTCCAAATGGAAGGGGCTTTCTAGTGAACTAGGGTGCCTCGTGGAAATCGTGGGAGAACCATTACCCCCAGAATTTGCTCTTTGCAATGAAAGCCAGAGAGTGTGTGAGGCGTGAGATTAAACTGCAGCAATTCTTACTCTGGGTCCATGAAAACACATCTGTCAGTAAATATCTCTCAAGTCTTCACTGACAGTGATAATTCTTCCCGACCTACCACCCGCTTACACACATATTTATATCCATGGCATCTTTGCCAAATGACATCTTCTCATATTCCTAACTCAGTCGTTCGCATCTTCCTTTTGTCTCTCCCATCGGCTGTTCAATTCTTTGAATGCAGAAAGCTTTCACTCTGAATTGTAAAGCTTTCGGAATTAAATCAGAGTGAAGATGCTGGGAGAAACCTGAGGGCTTCACTCTAGTACAACCCTCTGACTTCACAGACAAGGCAGACCACGAAGAGCACAAGGCCAGAGAAATAAAATTATTTGCCCAAGGTCACACAGCTAGCTAATAAGAGAGCTAGTCCTGGAATCTGTGCTTCCTAACTCTTAGCCAAAACACACCACCCAGCCCTGTAAAACCACTCTTTATTAACAACTCACCCCCACTCTGTGATGCACCTAGAGATGGACGTAGTTAATAGATACTTGTAGGAGTGAAAAAGGCTTGGGCTAGACTCAGGATCCTCCCACACGCTCAAGGGAGCTGAGCATGATGAGCTGTGTTAAAATCCAGGCCCAGGAAGCCCATCTTAGATCCCAGAATTACTTTCAAACTATGCTGTCCAATATGGTGGCCCCCTAGGCACATGTGGCTATTGGGCACTCAAAATGTGGCTAGGCCAAGTTGAGATGTGGCATATGTGGAAAATACACGCTGGGTTGTGAAGACTCATATGAAAAGAGAATGAAAATATCTCATTTAATAATTTTATATGGGTTACATGTTGAAGGGATAATATTTTCGATATACTGAGTTAAATAAAATATATTTAAATTAAGTTCACCTCTTTCCTTTTTCTTTTTTAAACCTGTTTCTTTTCTGGCTACCAGAAAGTGTAAAATCTTGTATGTGGTTCACATAGTATTTCTACTGGCCAGCTCTGCTCTAAAACACCTTCCATCCACACCACCTAATCCTGCCAAAAAAGACTCGAGTCTCCTGCCTGCAGACATTACAGAGGGTAAAAAAAATATATCACGGATGTGCGCTTATCCGAAGGTCAGTTCTTGAGGCCAGAGGATTGATTAGTCACCTAAGCATGCCCTGCAGACTGTCCTGTTTTGTGCCACAACCTTACAAGTGACACTCAGGTACCCCCTGCTTAGTCTCCCCCCAAAGCAACTCACCGGTCACCCAAGGTACTATTTACTCTGCAGAGAGAGGAACAATCTATAGGGAATTTCTCTTTCACTTCTCTTGAAACTCTTTTCCATTAAAAAAATTTCTCTGTTTCTCAGATTATTATTTCCGCAAACAAGAGTGAGGTTGGTGAAGGCCACTGGTTGTCACATGTCACGAGGACAGCCTGTCCCAGGGACTCCATTCCAGTTACGTTGGAGGTTTGATGCGTCTTTCCCTTCTCCTGCCCACCCCCCCACTCCACCCATCCCAGCAAACTTGCCTAATAACCTGGATCATTTATAAACCTGTCAACAGCCAGAACTACAAAATGAGTAGTTCAGTGGAAGGAAGGATAGGCTACTGTCCAACAACAGGAAATGTTATCAGAAGTGGTTTAACTGTGAATTCTTGAAAAAAAAATTTCAGGCCGCTTCAAGAATCTTGAAGGTTTTACTGTCTAAAGGTAGGTTTAAGCATGCAAAACCTACAACCCGCATGAATAACTGCGGGGCCAGTTTGGCTTTGGGAACATCTAGAAGCTCAGAACCCTTCCTGAAGGGTGGGCCCTCGACCAGGAGCACCAAAGCACCTGGGAATTTGTTAGCAAAGCAAAATTTCAGGCCCCACCCCAGACCTGCTGACTCCGAAATTCTGGAGGCGAGGCCCAGCTCCCCAGATGATTCTGGGACACACTCGAGTAAGAGAACTGCTGGATCAGAGCCTTAGACTAGTGCGCTTCCCCCCCGTTAGCCACAGTCTGACTGTACCATTAACAGACTGAAGGCATGCAACCTCATCCGAACCTTAAACATTAAGACAGAGCTCTAGCGGCTGCATCTATAACATCCATGAACGTATTTATCTAAACCACCATTTTGGGCTTGGCAAGTCCCATAAATTCATTTTTTAATGCCTAAGGCAGTATCCCTTATTTGCTCTCAAAACTACCTGTTTTGCACTGCAAAAGGAGTTCCTGGTATATTTTTCTGCAACAAAAAGAATAAATCTATGCTTGCTCTTATATTAGTCATAATTACATATGTATGATATATCTTCTCTCAACCTTTGGCTTTCCAAACTAGATTAGTAGCCTGTCCACATTATCCTCATAAGGAAATCTGAAGCTGGAAAAAAAAAGGTTAAAATCCCTAGAAGGAACTGAAGCACTTATTTATGACTAGAGCATGTTCAGAACGTTCCAATTATTGGAAGAATGACTAAAGGAATTGGAGAGTTGCCAGATTTAGCAAATACAAACACAGGATGCCCAGTTACATCTGAATTTCAGATAAACAGCCAATATTGCATGGGACATACTAAAAACAACAAAAAATTATTCATTGTTTATCTGAAATTCAAATGTAAGTGGGCATTCTGTATTATCTGGCTACTCTCGAATGGGGAATACTGACCTGTGGGAAGCTTTGGGGGAGACAACTGTCCTCAAATACTTAAAGGACTGTTAGGAGAACAATGGGCTAATATCAATATAGACCCAGAGACTAGAACCCATGGGTAAAAATTACAGGAAGAGCATATCCGGCTCAACAGAAGAAAGACATTTGTAACTATAGGAATTCAAGTAGAGATGTGCTGAGGAGAGTAGCAGGAAAGTCATCATTTGGGAGTGTCTGTTGAGTGGTTAGGCTAAAAGATAAAGCCTCTTTGATTTGAAGGCCTATGAATCCCTAAATTGCTTGAGTTGCCATCGTCTAGAGTCTTCCTGCCTCGTGAACTACGCAAACTGCTCTGGGTATACACAGATAAGCCCTGGCTCTGCAACGTGGGTGAGAAACAAATGGCAAGAAAGCATCCTGGACCTCCTTGGTGGCGCAGTGGTTAAGAACCCGCCTGCCAATGTAGGAGACACGGGTTCGAGCCCTGGACCGGGAAAATCCCACATGCCATGGAGCAACGAAGCCCATGCGCCACAACTACTGAGCCTGCGCTCTAGAGCCCGTGAGCCACAACTACTGAAGCCTGTGCACATAAAGCCCGTGCTCCGCAACAAGAGAAGCCACTGCAATGAGAAGCCCGCGCACCGCAATGAAGAGTAGCCCCCGCTCGCTGCAACTAAAGAAAGCCCACGCGCAGCAACGCAGCCACAAATAAATAAATAAACAAACAAATAAATTGATTTTTTAAAAAAAGCATCTTGTTCCATCGAGGAACTTGTGCCCATCCTACTGGTAGAGCCTAATGAAACACCTTGGTGTGCACTTTTTCCCCATGTGCTTTAAAAAAGCCATTAAGATTATGTAAGGAGTTTTCAAAAGCGTTTCAATGATTATAAAATCCTTCACTGCTTTCAAACATAAAACAGATACACAAGGAAACTCACCCTTTGTCCTGCTGTCCATTTCTGTTTTTGACGAGTCTGGAGTTGCTGCAGTCGGAGGTAACTTCTTGCCAATAGTCTGAGGGGAAAAAAGATGATCTTTACTCATCAAGATGATTCTCTCCATCAAGCAAAGGAATAAAAAAGATCAAGATCACGATGACGAAATGCTCCCAACTGGTCCTAAAAGCCTCATACTTAAGTTTTGGTATTGCTCTCTGTATTGGCTGCCATTCTTCCATTAGGCCTGGACCTCAGTGACAGATAGGTGGGAAAACCAAGTTAAAAAGGCTTTATCCTTGTAGGCACTCCATATCTCTTATTTCCATTCTTCCTTGGTTCTTTTTTTTTTTTTTGCAGTACGTGGGCCTCTCACCGTAGCGGCCTCTCCCGTCGCGGAGCACAGGCTCTGGACGCGCAGGCTCAGCGGCCATGGCTTACGGGCCCAGCAGCTCCGCGGCATGTGGGATCTTCCCGGACCGGGGCACGAACCCGTGTCCCCTGCATCGGCAGGCGGACTCTCAACCACTGCGCCACCAGGGAAGCCCTCTTCCTTGGTTCTTATTAGAAGGTTGATTACTTTCAGCAGAGAAAACAGGGACATTTCCCCTCAGTTTATGAGAAGCTGACTCAATCTATGGCCCAGAGGAGGTGTTCAAAGTGTCTGCAGCTTGGAGGGAAGGGCAGGAAGAGGGAAGGCACAAAAAGACAGAAAGAAGGAAGGGATGGAAGGATAGAAGGCCAGAAGGACAGACAGATGATGGGCAGGTGGAAGGACAGGCAGAAGTCAGAGTGTCCAGGGCAACTGTGCCTTGTCGTGTCTCCTTCTAGCCATCTAAAAGCCAACTTGCTCCAAAGGTGGAACAAGCAGGGCCAGCAGCTCCCCTCCTTCCCACCAGCCTTTCACCCTCCAGGGCTTTGAAAAAGGCCAATGCTGCAGACCCGAGGCAGCTATTTAGTAGTTAAAAAAAAAAGAGTCTGTTTTGAGTTCATTTTCTTCCTTTCATTCATAACTAATTCTATTATCATCCATCCACAGAAAAGACTGGATATTGTCTCTAACTAAAGATACTCCCCCAAACACAGGCAACTCAGCGGCTCAAAGCAACAAAAATGAAAAACGAGACGAGCAGCAAAATGATGGTTCCAAAGGTGAGGTCTGTCCCCCCTCCTGTCCTTGGACATCACGTTTGTGTGATGGTGATTAACGCCCGAGGAAAACGTCGACTGATACCAGGGAAACAGCTCTCAGAACCAAGCAGCTGCGTGAATCTCCCCGACAATGAGTTTCCCCAGTGAGAATTTCGGCCACTGGGAAGACCAAACATATCTCCTCCTTGAACACATGAAGGGGAATGAACTGCATAATTGACATGCTGGCACGGTGGAATTTTTCTTCAAATACGACTGATTCACCACAGTTTTTAATTTGAAAAAGTTCTTCATGCTTCAAATGTTGAAACTAACATTAAATATGAATAAATCACAGAAAGAGTGTAAGATAAATCTAATCCTCAGCCCTTAGTGAATTTTTAAAAACATTTGTGACAGAAAGCCTTTACATTTTACACGGTGACATTTTTATTTAGTGCTGCAGGGCTTTCTGTATTGGATAAAAAATGAAACCCCAAATACTATGCCGCTCCTCAACCGCCACTAAATACTCAAACTAGTAACACTGTGATTCCGAGGAAACATCAAGGAGGAAAGAAGCTTGTTGTTATCTGGCCATAAGGTCACATTTGATGAAAAACTGTTCTGAGAATCATCTTGAAAAATCAGGAATTGACAGTAAAAACAGATGCACTCAGTGTCATTCGCATTCCTGCTCACACTTCCAACAGCATCTCCATCACTCTCTTTGTTTTCCCCTTTTGTGGACCAGAATAAACCATCGCTGCTGTTAACACATTAGGAAGAAGAAAACAAAAACGATTCATCCTTTAGTTGTTGCTGACAGTAGAGAGAGGAAAATACAGCGGTAAGAACTATGTCCAATCCTGACTTTGCTTCCATTCCTGAAAAAAAAAATCAGACATCCGATGGTTTGGGCCTTAAGCCAGATGCCTTCCTTTAGAGAAACTTTCACAGGTTGTATATTGTTACGACACCCCCTTACTTGGTAACAAAAGGAAGTGTTGCCCTCCATCTCTGATGTCCTGGTTTACCAGTGCGTCCAAGCTAACAGACATCAAGAAAGGCCACCAGCTAAATATACTTACTTCTGAGCAGAAAGACATAAGAAAGCAAAGCTTACTCTATTATTTTTTTTCTTGCTATTTGAGAAAACACAGCGCACTGGTCTCTGCGTGGATCCCAGCATCGGGGGGTGGGGGTGAAGCTGATATTGCACTCTTCTTCTGGGGATGCTAGACCTTAACTCCTTCCTTCTTCCTCATGGGCCTTGAGGAAGGTCTAGAGTAAGGCCAGTTCCTCCCTTCTCAGCCTGGTCTTCCAGGCGTCCCAGAGATGAGAGCTGTTCAGGTGTCTCTCTCTCCTCTAGGACCCAGACCCAGAGAAGTATGGTTCCCAGACCTGCGGCACTAGCCTCACCTGGGAACTTTGTTAGGAAGTCGAATTCCCAGGCCCCGCCCCAGCCTTTCTCAATCGGAAAGTCTGGGGATGGTGCCCAGCAGCTTCTGTCTGAACACACCCTCCAGGGGATCCTGGTGTACATTCAAGTTTGAGAACCACCAACCTAGATGTAGGAGGGATTCCATTAGCATTAACCAAATCCCTTTTCTGGGATTAACAACTCTGGCGCCTATTCTCATACCTGGACAAATTATAAAACATCTTTTTCACTCTTCTTCCTCTCTTCTCTACCTCCTTCCACTAAATGCCTTCCCCCTTCTCTATTCTCACTGGCATAAGAACTTGTCATCGCTACTGAATGAGTCGGTTCAGAGAGGCAATGAAGTTTAGTAGAGCAGACAATGTGACAATATCACTGAGGGAGAAGGAGGGGGGCAGAGGTGGCCATGAGACCCTTCACCGAAGGAGTACTGAAAGGATGAATGCACGGATGGATGGATGGACAGATGGATGAATGGATGGTAAGACCGCTTTGAACCAAAAATGGAAGACTGTATCTAGCCTCTCTGGGCTCAGACTACCGTGAAGGCCAAGTGGGCAGATCCCCATGACGGGGTCGACCTTCAGGGACAGCCAAGCCCTGTGGCTCCTCTGTGGCGCTCCCCTTTACTGGCATTTGGGGCAGGACATTTCTTCACTGGAGAAGACTCTCACACACCTAAGGACAGTTAGCAACACTTTCTCCTGCTCACTAACAGCCTGTAGTGCTCCTTCCTCACTGCATCCACCCCAAACACCCCACCCCTTTCCAAACACCCCATTTGAGAAGCTCTATCCCTTGCCCTTCCTCTAAATATAAGAACAAAGACAAAGGTAGTGAATTATTGCGTTCTCACCAGGCTTCCAGCTTCCCGTACCTCTGAAAACATGTTTGATCCATTGGGCTAAATGTGAACAGAAACCCCAGCTTTTAAAGGGCATGCATCATGAGAGCAATGCCAAGTTCCAGTACACACATAGGTCCCACATAGCTGAAGGTCAGCCACAGTGCAGGCCTACGTGGACGGACAAATTGGGGAATCACATCCATGCATCTCTCATCCACCTTGCAGGCAGTAAAGAAGGATGCTAGGCTTGCAGAGGCTATGGAAGAGCATTCGGGGTCTCCACTTGTGGCTTCCTTGGCAGAGCTCAGAGTTCCTGCCTTCCTGGGTGTCACAAAGAAGGTGTTATCCAGGACAAGCACGGGCCACACACTTAGGGGCTGTGTTGATGCTGCTCAGGACACAGCTCTTTCAGCTCCTAAGAGATCTGCAAACAGGCCCATTTTACCACATGCCTTCGATGGAGGGACTCTTGGGCTCTGCTCCATAGCTCAGCCCAACATGTCCTCTTCTACTCCATGCTGTGGCTAAAGACTTCCTAGGACCCACATCCGCGATACTCTGCTCTGATTGCCCCCCAACTCAGAGGCTGCTGCTTGATCTGGGAGCGCATGTACATATGGACCTGAAATGTATGAAATGTATGTATGAAATCTATGGAGCTGAAAGCTCTACAGACTATTACTATCAACCCACTTCAACACACAGTAATCACCAAGTTGGTGTCAATTTTTGTCTCTCCTGTCACACCCTAATCTCCATTTAAAACCTGATTTTTAAAAACTAATAATTCAAAAAATTCTTCCCTTTGAATATGTAATACCAGAAGTCCCTCTGCTGTTAGCTCTCTTGACAAAAGTACTAAGTAAAGTTTTGGGGGGTTTTGTGTACAGTAGGGGCATCATATATACTCCTAGCTCTGTAAGATCTGATAACACAGCCTCAGGACAGATAACACACATATGATTTCAGTTAGTAGAGCTAGTAATTTCTTTTCTTTTCTGTGCCAAAATGAAGAAACTAATGCTTGTAGGAAAGACAATCACTGGATTGGACTCCAGTGGAATCCAGTTCCCTAATGACTAATATATCTGTTTCTCTTCGCAACTGCTGGAGTGTGAGACCAGGGTCCTGCTCAAACCAAGTGCAAAATCACTCCTCTGACTTTATTCTAATTCAGATGCAAGCTCCTTTGAGTGTAAAAAAGTTTCCAGTCATAGGACAATGCTAAGGAGAACAAAGTTTATGTCCTATCTCTGAAAGTCTCTTCTCCAATAATACTACAGAAAACTCTGAAATCACAAAGGCAACCAGGTTCGCTGCGTAGGGGGAGGAGTGAGAGAGCTCCTTGCATCCTAGCAGTTGGTGAAGCCCCCCTGTTGGTAGACCAGGCTTTCTGATGCCTATTCTAGAAGAGGGTGATCTTCTGAGAAGCTATACGGAGACATCACTCGAATGCTTACAAAAAGCCAAACACAAGACATGACTTTTCAAAAAGCTGGTAAAATACAAGATAAAGGACGGCTCTTTGAAGGCACGAGGCACGACTTTGACTACATTTGGTATCTGACAGTACCTTCCTTTTCTGTTCAGTACAGATTTGTTAAATACCAGTTCGATGTGAGACGGCGAAGCAGATGGAAAGGCAAGAGGACGCTGAACATCACTGCACACACTGAAACAGCAATTTGCTGGGTTCTCCAGAGTGGTGTTTTTTTTTTTTTTGCGGTACGCGGGCCTCTCACTGTTGTGGCCTCTCCCGTTGCGGAGCACAGGCTCCGGACGCGCAGGCTCAGCGGCCATGGCTCACGGGCCCAGCCGCTCCGCGGCATGTGGGATCCTCCCAGACCGGGGTACGAACCCGTGTCCCCTGCATCGGCAGGCGGACTCTCAACCACTGCGCCACCAGGGAAGCCCCAGAGTGGTGTTTTGAGGGGTGCCCAGCCATTCAGCATGGTTATCCCAAATCCCGGTCAATATACAGGAAACAGAGAGATACAGGCAACGGGAGAGAGCGATGAGAAGAGAAACAAAACAGTAACTGTATATGACCATATCCACAACCTTTCAGCTTTCCTTTTCCACCACAAATCAGAGAGCTATACAAACTGCTATTAAAACTCACTGTCAACTTTTTATATTTATTCTTACATGCTCCTTTCATGAACATCTATGACTGATGGTATTAGGAGACGTCTGCTTGGTGCTCAGCAGGGAGCGGTACGAGCAGGGCAGAAGCCCCTTATGTAGCCAGCTCCTGTCTGAGCCAGAAGAGAACTAGTACAAAAGAGTGTCCATACAATGGAGTGCCTGCGCACTTCTAATGGAAGGCTTTCCTACTCGCTGGGAAATTTACATTAGCAATTGTCAATTCACCCGCCTTTGGTTGGCCCAGCCTAAACGACTTGCTATGGACAGAAGATATGTCAGAGTAAAATACAACTCCAAATTCTAAAAATCAAATGCATGGTCCAGTGAAAGAAAAAATATATTTGTAGCTCCATTCTACGGACAGAGGTATTACCTCTGCAATACCTCACATACCACTGTGTTAATTCTGACGTCTCCAAAGGGGCATGCTTCATATAAGTAAGTCTCCTTTAAACTTGGCTATAAGAAAAGATAAAATGTAAAAAGCTGTCTTCTGATTATTAAGTTGGGCTTAAGACTTACGGTTATTCATATAATGTTTATTTCCCTGGTTGTCTTGAAATGTTAGTGATAATTCAAGTTACATTAAACCTCCTTGCCCAACCAGAGTTAAAGACCTTGTCAGATTCACAGCTGCTTTAGAAGTATTTGTTAGCTGTATTCCACTTAGAAGTTTAACGGCTTTTCTCCTCCTTTCTCTTCCGAAACAGTGCACTCCTTGAGGGAAGGACCTAGATGTTAATTATTCTCTTATCTCCACAAAGTGAAGGGTTAGGAAGTGTTTGTTGAGTGCAGCCAGGAATTTGGGGGCACCATCCCCTCACCCTTTGCCCTACCATGAGCATCCTACCACATCACAACAGGTAAATGAAGGCAGCTGTCCTCCTTGACAAACCAGACTCCTCTTGGAGCCCCACTGTTTGTCACTGTCATGTATCAGCTCTTCCAGCCTGATCTCTGGTGACAGCACATTGTCCAGGATGTCTTCCTAGACCTCTATGACCCCTGCCTTACTCCCCTGTTCTCATGCACATGACCCCGACCTCCGATTATTTATTGGTTGCCATAAAGAAGAATCCAATCTCAGCCATGTTTCTGGTGGACTTTTGTCTGCCTATGATGTCCAAATACTCTTCGCAGCCTGCTCCCTCACATTTTCTCAGGTTCCTATTATGATCAAAGGACCCTCACTTGGAGGGTATATTGTCATCCAGGTATGTGTGTACATACACACACACACACACACACACACACACACACACTCCCAAGATGTTCCACCAACCAACCAACTAAATACCAAAACACCTAATGCCACAATCTGGTAAATTTGGGAAACACAGGATGCTTGGTCTAATCCTTGCATAATAGCATATTAAAGGCTCTGAGAAGTCCTGCAGTTACAGATTAATTTTATCCTTAACATTTTCTCATTGTTTTCTAAACTTATCCGCACACAGAAATCCTACTTCTTATGATACCTATCGACACATCACGAGAACGAGCAGGCCTCAGAAGAGGTGGGTGAAGGTCACCGCTTCCGCTTCCTAAATTCTCTTGGCTCATCCTCTCTGGCTCCTAGACTCACAACGTGGAACCCACACTTGACTACTCTCTTACTGCACCTTCCCATATCAAACCCACCACCCAGTCCCTGCTTTCAGTTTCATCCCCTCCTCTTTGACCCCAGCCTGTGGGCTTTGTAACTAACACAGGAACTATTTCCACAGTTTTCTAGACGAGGATCCTATTCTCCAATTCAAGCCACTTCATTAGCTCTCATGTACACTCAACTTTTAATCACCCTCCACCACCACCCCTTACCATATCTATTTCAAAACACTCAGAATATATACTGCTTCTCAATGGCTATTCATGTAATTCCCAAAGCCCTGAAGACATTCGAGGGTTTACTTCTGATAGCTGCAACTTGGCAGCTCTCTCAATGGCTGGCATCTTTCTCTTGTGCTCTTAAGATGAGTAGCCAACTTTGACTATAAGACACTTACTTCCATCTTAGATGCTTCCATTAGATCTTCTAGGGTTTACTCTTTCTACCTGTCCAATAGATACTTCAGTATCTATCATTTTACTGAACATGTATATATGAAGTCTGTTTTATATTTGTGTATTAAACACACATGCACACTCTCTCTCTCTGACACGTGTGCCTCAGTAGAAAGATGTACCTAAGAATTTGAGCCAATTTCTATAATTTACCATGCACTTTAACTTCTGCCAGGATCTGATCATTTGGTTTATTTGTTTGCTTTTTGAACACCTCAGGAGACCATGTCCTAGAAAGCTGGAAAGAACCATCCAACACACGCACTCACTGGAGGAATAGGATTTTCTCTGTCAAAGCAAAATAACTTTTTGAAGGTGTAGTAGGGGCTTCCGCTTGTGCTGGGGAAATGCAGTGCTGAAGGAGGAGTCAAAACCTACTTAAGTGCTCAATGAGGTGGAGCATGTACATTCAGACAACATTAAAATCATAGGAGGCAGCTCTCCAAACGTCTGACAGTATATGAAAATGCTGTTTCTATTTTCCCCCACTGTTCCCAAGAGAGGAGCCTGCATGCTATTTTGTTGTCGGATCATCTTATTCACAGAGGATAAACAAGCCAGAGTAAATTTCCATTTCATATACTACTTCGGCAAAACACAGTTCGCCAGTACGCTTTCAAAAGACTATTTTCTGCTCTTACGACAGATAAAAGGAAATCTCAAGCCTTTCTTCTACCAGAGGATTAGTTTTATCTTTTGATTAATAATGCTTTCCTTTTAGATGCATTTGGAGAATTTAAGAAGAGCGTGGGTAAGGAAGAGAGAAGGATGGTATGGGAGCAGGGAATATCACGGGGCCAGTTTGAGTTCTGTTCATCCAGTGCTTTAACATGAAACTGGCTGTACATACACGGACCAAGTCCTAATTTTCTAATAAAGTAGTGGTATGAATTCAATTAACATACAAAGATCCTTTCCAGCTCTACAATATTTTGACTTAGTCAGTCCCAACACAGTCCAGGCTATCCCCCTTACCTGGGATGGCACCTTTTCCTGCAGTATATTTGAATCCCATCTCACCTTTAAGGTGCAACTAAAGTCCAGCTAGCTAAATGTTTTCTACTGACATGCAGCCCACATTTGATCATGACATTCTTCTGTGTATGAGATACTTGAGGGCCAAGCCACGTTTATTCAGTTTTCCTTTCTGCATTTAAAGTGAAGGCTTGCCTCAACCACTCTTCCTCCATCCCTCCCTCCCTTCCTTCTTCCCTTCCCTTCCTTCCTTCCTTCCTTCCTTTCTTTCACTCACTCACTCACTCATTCATTTATTCAGCATTCTTTTCTAGAACTACCATGAGCCATGATCTATGCTGGAAGCTGCATATACAAAGATGAGATGGGTGGAGTCCTGGATCTCAAATAAGTTCAAAATTTAGCTGTGGAGACAGATTAATTAACAAAGCATCACAGTCCAAGGGATAAACACTACAATAAAAGTGTGCATAGAAAAGAAAAAAGGAGCCATTAACAAGTCTACATGGAGAAATAAGCCTCACAGCAATGATGCAGCTTGAGTTAAATTCTGAAGAATTAGTAGGAATCTGCCAGGTAGAAAATGGTAGAGAGAGTATTCGAGCTAAAGAAAAGCAGGAGTGAAGGTGAGAATGTAAGCAGGGAATGGGGGCTTCGCAGCACAGAACGGGGACAATGGAAGGGGGGATCCTGTAGGTGGGGTGAAAGGAGGAAGAGCTGCTTGGGCCAGGAGGCCAGCAAGGTAAATGGAAGCCAATGTTACCGTTTGTGCTTTATCTTAAAGGCAACTGGTAGTTAGCAGAGGTGTGGCATGATCACATTCGTGACTTTAAGACCAGTGATCCGGTGGCATTGGGAAGAATGAAGAAGAAAGGAAAGGGCATGTGAAAGTCAAGGAGATAATTAATTAGGAGGTCGATGCAATGATCCAACTGAGGCAGTGAAACCAAGGATGCGGAAGAGAGGCTGGAGAAACACGCAGACTGCCAACCTGTCCATATTCCACAATCACGACAGGGGTAAATCAGTGACTGTGAATTGGTGTGAACATAGATGGAAAAATACCCAAACTCTGTTATGTTCTTGAGTCAACATATATGTATTCTACAGAGGTATTGAGTGCCAATGGTGTACAAAGAACATTAAGTTCAGACCCTGACCAGAGAGGCAAAAGAGCTCAACAGGCTCAGGGAGGCATCATGGAAAATCTATCCTAATGACAGGAATCACAGTGGATGTGTTTCTCAGGTCGCTGATGCTGGTGTGGTGACATTAGTGAAAAAATAGTAGGCCTGTGATAGTGCTGAACAGTTAGCTTACTGCTAAAACACTAATCAATCTACCATTTGAAAACAAAAACATTTTTTTAAAACAGAGGCACATAAGAAGCTCTGGACATGTACGAAAAAGCATCTTTCTAATCTGACAAATTTCAAGTAAACAGTTTAGGCAAATATGTCTCCAAAAATGTCTTAAGCTAGAGACAAAAATGGGAAATTTCTTTTCCCCAAAAGAAACTTCCAGAGAAGCTTTTCTCTCCTTCAGAGTAAGGAAAGGAAATGAAACAGTTTCAAACAGAAAAGAGGTGATACTTGGAGCAATGCTTTGTTGCTTGGTTTTCAAGTAAAATTGCTACTTAAAAGGCTAGGGCATACAATGGAATATTATCCAGCCTTAAAAAAGAAGGAAATTCGGACACATGGTATATAGCATGGATGAACCCTGAGGACATTACACTAAGTGAAATAAGTCAGTCACAAAAGGGCAATACTATATGCTTCCTCCCATATGAGACACCCAGAGTAGTAGAAATCACAGAGACACAAAGGAGAATAGTGACTGTCAGGGGCTGGGGCAGGAGGAATGGGAAGTTGTTGGGTACAGAGTTCCTGTTTTACAAGATGAGAGGAGTTCTAGAGACAGATGGTGGTGATGGTTGCGTAACAACGTGAGCGTATTTAATGTCACTGAATTGTACACTGAACAATGGTTAAAATGGTAAATTTTATGTTATGTATATCTTACCACAATTTTTAAAAAGGCTTAGGGTATACTCCTCTTTCCCTACAAGCCTCTCTTTATGTAGGAATATTGACTGAAATGGCAAAAAATTGCTCACAAGGCTCTGATATCCTGCTATTTAATATTCAGCACAAAATAATCAGGGGGTGCAGACAGCAGGTAATGAGGTGAGTTAGAGAACAAACCCATCTTTGTCCAGAAACTCACCTCAGTCTTACTGGGAAACACTCCTTACACCTCTAGGAAAGATAACCTACTGATCCCATAAAGACAATCTCTAAATCTGGCTAATGCTAAAGAGCTCTGGCTTTAATCCTGTATGACTCATTCTTTACTTTCATCAACTGTTCCACAGACTCCCAAAGAATAACACTTATTCCTTTTTTGAATCATCTGGACTCCCCAGTTTTATAGAAGAACGGAAGAGAAAACAGCATCAAAGGTTAAAGATTCAATGATATTATCTTTATATTTTATCTTTATTAGAAAGAACAAGTTCACATCACGCACTTATGCAAAACAGGGACTTCCAAAGTACACTCAGAGGTCAGGTACACATTTCTTACATCTTCTAGACCTCCAGAGGAATACTTAGAAAGATGACCCCAAGGTGCTCCAACAATGGAGATTCTCAAAAAGAGATCAAATTGAACTCAGGGTACTTCAATGACTAGTTACTAAGACATTTAACAATGAGGGGTGAACCCAAATTGTGTGCCTTCCATAAAAATATCCTAGATGCCAACTGCTGGAATTCTCCCTCACCTCCCCCCCGCTCCGAACTTGCTTTGAATCTCGAGAACAGCACTCACCACCCTCTGCCTTGTGATTATGGCTACTTACGTATGTGTCTGTTTCACTGACGGGGACTTTAAACGCTGCAGGAGGGCAAGGGCAGTGTCTTGGTAATCTCTGTATTCTTTGATGTGCCTTGCACACTAGAGGTACTAAATATTCATAATTTACTGCAGTCAACAATAAATTCAACATTCAGCCAAAACATTTAGATTTATGGGGAACGTACTGTGTGCAATGCATTTTCTAGGCATGAGTGATATAACAATGGGACAAATCAACCTGTTTCCTCTTTCACGACAGCATCTGGTGGTAAGAGGGAATTAGTATTGAGTAGGAATTCCCCTCTAAGATCAGACTTAGCAGCTATGTGATCCTGGGCAAGTTACTTAACCTCTCTAGACCTCAGTTTCCTTGCCTGAAATGGAGATAATAGGTACCTCATAGATTTTGCTAGAAAGATTAAATGGAAAAAATGTATATAAAGTGCTTAACCATTACTACTGTTATTGAATTTTACCGAATAAAAACAATCATCATAATGCCTCTTTATGAATCTAGTTACAAAGAATGACTGTTTCAATTACAACATCTTTTAAAAACAGCAGGTTAACTGTCACTCCTTTGCTTGGGGATTGGAGACCATGAAGCAACTTTTACAAGACAGTCGCACAGCAGAGACGGGCTCAGAGGAAAGTGATAATTCTGAAGAAAGATCAAGGAAGAAAAGCAACAGCCATCGCCATATAGTCGCTGCTCAGGAGGCAAGGCAGACAAAACAAAGTAAAGAGGAGAAACGACAAGGCCCAGAGCCGACAACCCACAGAGCTTTCAGGTCAATAAAGCTTCGGTTAAGGTGGCGCCCAACAGTGAGTGGCCGGAAGACTGTTCCAGAAGCCCCTCAAGTACGAGCCCATGCCGACTGCTTCTGGCCGCGTCCAAACTGTTATCTACTGTTAACGATGGAAAAACAACAATGCGTGTGTCTGGGGAAAACGGCCCGTTGTCAGAGAACAGAAAGCCTTTTACTGAGCATTTTGATACTCAGGAGCAAACGCACCACCACAGAAAATCACCCCACGCCATCTCTTACAAAGCTCGGCATCCATTCAATAATGGATGAAAAAATCCTAAATTGCTCGGCCAAACAGATACTCCTCCCAGGCAGTTCAGGAATCAGGGCCAAATGAGACCATAAACTCACGTGATACAGATTTCTAAAGCCACTAGTGGAAATTACTGACAGACACTTAGACGTGAAAAGCTGGATTCACAGGCCTCTACCTGGAAGGGGCCAAGACTTCCTGCCAAAGGCTGCTCTTAAAGGCTTCTTTCAACACCAGCAAGGAAGGGACAACTGGAATTCTGTTCGGATCCTATAGGTAGTACATTAACTTCAACAAACCTTGAGGAATGCTTACTGCTACACAGCCCACAAGGCAAAACGGTTTTCCCACGTTATTTTTACCTTTACGTTTTCAAGAAAGTGCCGTGTTCTCGGCTATAATATTGGAGATTTAAACGTAGTGTTGACAGGAGTCAATGCAACCACCAGATTCCAGATCTCCCAGATCCTCTAGGTATCTAGAGCCTCAAAACGGAACATTCTACAGCCTTCTAAAGAAATGTCTACTGAAAGTCTGTAATGACATGGGAAATTATATATAATGCTGAGTGGAAAAAAATACACAATTATGTGTGCGAAAAAAATTATGCGTGTGGTATGATCTCAACCGGTTAAAAATGTATGGCAAAAGGAGTGAAAGTAAATATGAAACAATGTCAACAGTGTAGGCCCCGGGGTGATTCAATTATAGTGCTTTTTACTTTCTTTTATATTTTTCAACTTTCCAGTGTTTCTACAAACCAGTGATTACTTTTACAATCCAAGTTTTAAGAAAATAGCACACACTAACATAGGTGGAAAGGATGGCCCACCTCTTCACATTACTAATGCCTTTCTTCAGGTCTGACTTGATTTGCAACACCTCCTAACTAGAAATCACATGCAGCTTCCATTAGCGTGTCATTATATTTCCTTTTCCAAGGCATTAGTAAGGATGTTAAGAACATCAGGTGTAAAATGAGTCATGATGGTAACTCACAAGATACCACCCGTATATAGAGAGCATCCCCGGTCATTTATCATCACACCTGACTTCCAGTTATTCATCATTTCACATCCTCAGTGATTAAGTGGATGATATAAAGTCATTTTCAATTAATGTTGCTCCAAAGAAAGTATTGAGTCATTTTATCAAATGTTTTCAAAGTCAAAAATATATATTTCCTGTTCTTCTAATTAAACCCATGAATTCCTATTCAGACATGTGAAGGGGACTGAAAAAAGAGTTGAATTTACTTTGTAACTGTTTTTATGTGAGCCCTCATTTCCCAGTATTTGAAGAAGTACTGGTTTAAGAGGTGTGACCTATCTGTGCAGGGTCCACAGCTTAACTGTTCTCAGTTTTCTACCAGTTCTCTAGTTCTTCACAAGCAAAAACTCGTTTAAACACAAACCAAAGGAATTATTAGTTTCTCAAATGCGAGAAAAACCAAGTGTGATGAGAACCAGGCCCCCCAAATTGTGAGCCCACTTAATGTGAACATACTTTCAAAAATCAAGCCTGACATTTTTTTTTTCTCATCCCCTTTGTGATGTGGGGTTTTTTTTTAACATCTTATTGGAGTATAATTGCTTTACAATGGTGTGTTAGTTTCTGCTTTATAACAAAGTGAATCAGTTATACATATACATATGTTCCCATATCTCTTCCCTCTTGCGTCTCCTTTTTTTTAAATGGGATTCAAAGGCTTCCCTGGTGGCACAGTGGTTAAGGATCCGCCTGACAATGCAGGGGACATGGGTTTGAGCCCAGGTCCGGGAATATCCCACATGCCGCAGAGCAACTAAGCCTGCTCTCCACAACTGCTGAGCCTGCGCTCTAGAGCCCACTCACCACAACTACTGAGCCCGTGTGTCACAACTACTGAAGCCCACGCACCTAGAGCCCGTGCTCTGCAACAAGATAAGCCACCGCAGTGAGAAGCCTGTGCACCGCAACGAGGAGTGGCCCTCGCTCACCGCAACGAGGAGTGGCCCTCGCTCACCGCAACTAAGAGAAAGCCCGCGACAGCAACAAAAACCCAACACAGACATACATACGTACATACATAAATAAATAAATAAATAAAAATTTAAAAAATTTTTTAAATGGGATTCAAGTTTGGGGTGTGGACAGATTGAATAGGTGTACTTTTAAGAGGAACCTTTTTGTAGAATAACTTCTGGTCCGTTGGAGCAAAAATTCAGTTCAGTCTGTGCTTGGCTGCCAGTTATATTCATTCATTCATTTATTCTAACTTTAGTTTCATAGCAAGTGTCTGGAGGAAAAAGAGTTCTCTTAAGGCTATACATTCTCTTTAGGATGCCTGATGAGTTTTAGGCAAAGCACATCTTCACCATATGAACAAATGGTATGTCTTTCACTACTCACTTGGCATGGTCTCTCTTTCCTGTACTGAAATATTCCCCCATTCTCTTTGTCTTTCTCTGTAACATATACAAAGACTCCAAACCACACAAAATAGAGGGGAAGAAAACCCTCATTTAAAAAACAAAACACGGGCTTCCCTGGTGGTGCAGTGGTTGAGAGTCCGCCTGCCGATGCAGCGGACGTGGGTTCGTGCCCCGGTCCGGGAAGATCCCACATGCCGCCGAGCGGCTGGGCCCGTGAGCCATGGCCGCTGAGCCTGCGCATCTGGAGCCTGTGCTCCGCAACGGGGGAGGCCACAACAGTGAGAGGCCCAAGTACCACAAAAAAAACAAAACAAAACAACAACAACAAAAAACATGAAATCACCTATTTTAATCATGTGTTTCCTTAAATGGCACTTTTTGTGGTTATATGCTATTTTCTAAAGGCATATTTTGGTTTTTTATGGGGGTGTGGGGAAGACAATATGCACAGAAAATATCCCAACTGATGCATTTTCTGGTCTTGAGAAACTCCTTGCCCTTTTCTATTACAATGGAGAACGTTCATTTCAGTGCTCTCCACGTTTGAGTTCCTGAGAGCAGCAATTCCTCTTCGTGCCTTCCACAAAGATGCGCTATAGACTCAGCACAGGGAAAATAATACAGATTCACGGAAGATGGTGACAAAGGAGGACAGAGACCAGTGATGGTACTTCTGGAGTTTATAACCCATTCCCTACTCCTGAGTTATTATACTTAATCTATTTCAGACAGGTGGGTTTCAGATGGCCATCTACAGGGGCTTTCAGGGAAAGATTTCCACACCCTTCCCATCACAGGACAAGGAAGAATTTATCAGCGCTCACTATTGGCTACTTCTCCCTTATTCCCAGGCTGGCACCATGTCTCAAATTAAAGGGGGCTCCCCTTTTTTCAGCCATCAATGGGACCAGAGAACGGTCAACCATCACCCCCAACATAATTCTTCATCTCCTCCTGAACTCTGTTTAGCCTTCTCTCTTTGCCACGGTGACCATCACTGTTCCACACTCCCGACCAATTACCTGAGTTCTAGTTTCTTGACCATCTTCATTCATTGCCTCTGTCATCGCCTCTTAGAGTACCCCTGCCTCTTTCTAGTCATTCAGTTTCATGACAAGACGATCAACCCATGTTAGATCTTCGTTTCACATAGAATTTCTAGACTAATGTCAGGGTTGGGCTACCCACGAACATACTGCTCTCTGGCCCCATAAAACCACTTTTAGTACTTGGAAACTGTGATGCCTTCCTGACCTGGCTATATCTCTTCTGGTTTCTCAAGACCTTTTGTCATCTCTTATCTGGACTGCTTTTCTCCTCTCCTGCCTAACGACCTATGACTGAAGGCTCTAGCCAGAAAAACCTGGAGTTGTTTGAGCTCTTGGGCAATGAATACAAAAATTACACCAAAATGTCAGAGATGCTATAACCCTTGACTGTAAGCACAGTAAGGTCACCCATCAATTACACTCTGCTCACCGCTATACTGCAAATCGACAATGTGACATGCATCGCTTAGGCAGATTACTTCCATGCGTGGGCATAGAGTTACCAGCTTTGTAATGTTTCAGCCTCTTCTGAGTCAAAAATAGCAGTATCTGTATTCACGTCACTTGAAAAAACAGGATTCTAAATTATGAACAAGTCTACTTTCTCTGCTTCTAACAACACCTGAATGCAGAGGGGATACTGGGGTTTGAAGCAAAAGAAACTAAATCTAAAATTGAGACATATAAGACAGAAGACGTGTCCAGCTCTCCCAATGCAGTAACTGCTAAGCACTGTACCAAGAGGACGAACCTGGACAACTCTAGGATCTTAAAGTCTTGACATTTTACATCACTACTTCTCTTATTATCAGTTTTGTTAATTGTCTAGAAAAGGTACCCAAGAAGTTTCAGAAAAGCTGCCTCTAGTGAAGGAAAAAATGAGAAACCCAACTAAGAAATCAAAATAAAAAGAACAGACTGAGCAGATGCTACCAAAACAAATGGAGCAAAACATATTAAAATCACTGGTAGGTGAAAATGCTTAGCAAGTGAAAGAAGAAAAAGAAAATGAGGCAGTAAATCCATCTTTACCACTTCTAACTTTTTCATCTTAAATGAGCAAAACAGAAATATAGCTTCTGAATGATAGAGACTCCAAGTATCTGCCTTCAATTTTCCAAACATTGTCTATTTTATTCCTAAAAGTTCAAGGATGAGTTTAATTGGGGTGACACTCCTGAGTCACAGGCCATCTGTGAAATGGCTTAACGATAGCCTTTTGATGAAGAAGTGGCTTTTAAGGCAATTCTGGAAAACTCTTAATTTGTAAACTGTTCATTTTATAGCCCAAGTTGAGAGAGAGAGAAATCTCTATTAGAGGTGTCGGTAGGGGTTATTGTACTTATGCTTCCAGGTGTTTCTAGAGCATTTATGGGTATACATTTATTTAGGATCTTGCCTCCAACATCAAGAGCCTGAGCTGAGAATAAGGCTGTCATGTCACAATTTTTAAATGGCCTCAGATGCCACAGAAAAATACAAAACAGGTTGCTGACTAACTGAACGATCTCTGTGATCTAAATTCTTTCAACGGAAGCAAAGACAGACCACCATGCAAAGTAAGCTGGAGAGCTTGTTTTAAAGTTGCCAGCTTTCATAGAGCATTAAACTTAATCCATCCCATTGTTCTAGTTGCACAGAACATCATTTTACAACCAGTGAGAATCTCTGAGAGAAAAAGACAAGCTAGGTACTGAAGCATGATCATTTTAACGGCCACACAGAAAATTTTAAACCCTTAAATTTCAGGAGTCAAAAGCATCTGCAAACTCTAGGATTATAAATATTATGAAATAATTGTTAATACGTGAACAAAAGAGGGCCACAATGAAATACGTACAGACACCTCAGCCCACCCCACTGAAGAACGTCAATTGAAGCAAATGAACATGTCGGCAAACAATGTACAAAAAGAAGGACTTTCATTTCCTGTCCCCAAGGAATTCCAGAGCAGAAGTGAGGAGAGCAAATCAATCATAAAACTGGCTTTCCCCACAACGTAAGATGAAACGAGTACTATCATTTAGAATTAAAATAGCGCAAAAGAGAAATTCACCTTTTCTCAAAACAATGGTTTTCAATCCGCTCTCCATAAGCCTGTGAGGGGCTAAGTGAGACGCCGCAGTCCTGTCACCCTTAAACCTCTGAAGCCAAGCAACACCAAGGCTCTCCGCTCATCTTTTCTCCAGGAGCTGCAGGAACAGGGGGAACTAGTCCTTCCTTGAAACAATTTGCAATCTCTTGGGATCGTGTAACTGATCTGCTAGTTCATGGGGGTTCTCAGACAGAAGACCTCTTCCTCAACTCCTCATTCTAAGAGGAGAAGAATAATATCCTTTCCTATTAGTGATAGGCAACACGAGCACACGTTAAACACCAATTCCAACCACAATGAGATACCACTTCACACCCATTAGGATGGCTATTATTAAAAAAAGAAAAAAGGGACTTCCCTGGTGGCCCAGTGGCTAAGACTCCATGCTCCCAATGCAGGGGTCCTGGGTTTGATCCCTGGTCAGGGAACTAGATCCCACATGCCACAACTAAGAGTTCGCATGCCACAGCTAAAGAACCCACACACGGCAACGAAGATCCCACGTGCCGCAACTAAGACCTGGCGCAGGCAAATAAATAAATAAATAATTAATTTAAAAAAACCCCAAAACAGAAAATCTCAAGTGTTGGCAAGCATGTGGAGAAATTGGAACTCTTGTGCATTGCTGGAGGGAATGTAAAATGGTGCAGCCACTGTGGAAAACAGTATGGCGGTTCCCCCCAAAATTAAAGAGAATTACCAGATGACCCAGTGATTCCACTCCTGGGGGTATACCCCCAAAAACTGAAAGCAGGTGTTGGTATGCCAGTGTTCATTGTAGCATTATTCATAGTAGTCAAAAGGTGGAAACAACCTAAATGTCTATCAATGGAGGGATGATTTTAAAAATTGCGATATATCCATACAATGGAGTGCTATTCAGCCTTTAAAAGGAAGGAAATTGTGACACATGCTACAACATGGATGAACCTTGAAGACATTATGCCAAATGAGATAAACCACAAAAGGACAAATATTTTATGACCCTACTCTCATGAGTAGTCAAATTTGGAGAGACAGAAAGTACAATGGTAATTGCTAACGGGAGGGGGAATTGGGAGTTAGTATTTAATGAGTACAAAGTTTCAGTTTGGGAAGACGGAAAAGTTTTGGAGATGGATGGTGATGATGGCTGTATAACGATGAGAATGTATTTAATGCCACTGAACTGTACATTGAAAAAGGAATAAAATGGTATCATATTATATATATTTTACCACAATAAAAAGATTCTATATTTCTACAAGAGTAGACAGAAAGCTTTTATGGGGATTTCCACTGGGAAGTAAAGCTGAGCGTGGGGCTGAGAGAGCCTTAGTTTTGTTCTGCTGGAATCTTTTATCATATACTTGGGTTAGTTTCATTAAAAACAAAACCAACCAGAATTAAGTCAGCTTATAACCTGGAAGCTCCTATTTTGAAAATTCAGCCAGAGGAAATAATCAGGGAAGGTACAATAATGTATATATAAGAATTTTTTTTTTCTCGTGGTACGCAGTCCTCTCACTGTCGTGACCACTCCCGTTGCGGAGCACAGGCTCTGGACGTGCAGGCTCAGTGGCCATGGCTCACGGGCCCAGCCGCTCCGCGGCACATGGGATCTTCCCAGACCGGGGCACGAACCCGCGTCCCCTGCAACGGCAGGCGGACTCTCAACCACTGCGCCACCAGGGAAGTCCCAAGAATGTTGTTTTTAATAGTAAAATTGTGGAAGCAACATAAATAGTTACCACACAGGGATTGGTTCAATAAATGGTGGTGCATCTTGACAATGACTGATCATACACCTCTCTGACAGAAAAGGGGGACCCATAATATGTTAAGTTTTAAAAACAGGTGACATTTAACATGACCTCATTATTGTATGAAGAGTGAGGTGTGTACTGCATGCACATTCAGGCTCAGATAAAAGTCTGGAAGGATACATAGAAAATGTTGACTACGATTATTCCTGGATCAGGACAGGAATAAAGACGCAGATGTAGAGAATGGACTTGAGGACACAGGGAGGGGGAAGGGTAAGCTGGGGCGAAGTGAGAGAGTGGCATGGACATATATACACTACAAATGTAAAACAGGTAGCTAGTGGGAAGCAGCCGCATAGCACAGGGAGATCAGCTCGGTGCTTTGTGACCACCTAGAGGGGTGGGATAGGGAGGGTGGGAGGGAGGGAGACGCAAGAGGGAAGAGATATGGGAACATATGTATATGTATAACTGATTCACTTTGTTATAAAGCAGAAACTAACACACCACTGTAAAGCAATTATACTCCAACAAAGGTGTTTAAAAAAAAGGGCAATTTCTATTTATTTCTTCATATTCTTTAACTTTGAGTTTTTATTATTATAATAATTTTTGCAAAGAGCTCCTGTAGTCAGAAGTAACAGAGTTATTTCCACTTTGAGAAACAAACAAGCAAAGGGGGGCACTCAGCAGTATAACGTGTAGTTTACAGGTCACTAACTTTAAGGGTTGCAGGGGCCACCCTTCCTGCCCCATTTCCAGGCCCTAGTCTGATGGAGCCAGAGAGGCCATTACCAAGACTCCCACGTTTCACAAGTTACATTCCATCAAGCTTTCACTCATTTCCCAAATGAAGAGTCACCATCTGAATTTTGCATATAAGTACCTAATTCTGTGTTTTACTTTTCAGAACTCAGATCAGTGACACCCAGCGATAATAACAATCAGCAAGTTTCAGATATCTTTCAATAGGAAAATTCTCTCAAGCCACTTCAGAGGAATATAGTTTTCTTTTAGCCAACTGCTCCCTTCTAGGCAAGCAACAGACACCATTCAAAAAACTTTCAAGAAGTCCTCCTACTCTTAAAATAATGTGTTAAAACAATGTGTTTCCTTTCTGTCATGCTATTTTCCTTTTTTTGAAAATTTGAAAATATTATAAGTTAAAGGCAACAGAAAAAGACATAGATATATTTTACAGATACCATCAACTCTCCCCTTAAAATTTTTTTTGCAACAAGAAACAGGAATGTGGAAGACGTATGACGCATTGTAAGCTTTACTTACCCTGTGGTTTATTTAGGGAATTTTATTTTGTGTTTGGAAAATGACAGACTTCTGCTTTTAGGTAGACAAATATGAACAACTCACAGAGAGAAAGCAGAGCACCTATTACTAGCAAGCTTTTAGAGAATCAAATAATTTAGTGTCTCTATTTTACTCTGTATATGAGCAAACGAATATAAATGTCCAGGACTGCAAAATTAGCCAAATATCTTTAACTCAATAAAAAAGCACTTCAACAGCACCCAGAAATCACTACTCACAGCTTCTCCATTCGCAAGGAAAACTCCAATGTCCATGCCCCCCCCAAGAGTGAAATGCCCCACAGCTGGCGCGCTCTGCGTGGATGTGTTCTTCTCTCGTAAGCTAACCTGAAGAGCAAGCTGGATTTGTTTACTGCACAAACATCTGCAATTGCTAAACATCTCGGTGACATGGGGTAACAGTTACTGCTTGTGCAAACTGCCCATCCAAATTACTCTCTGCAGTATGAGCACATGAAAACCCAAGACACAGAGAAATTGGAAACATCTGTAAAAATTAATGGCCGAATTAACCAAAGTGGGGGGCTGGTTAAAACAGCTAAATAGTTCCAGCGCAACATTTGACTTGAGAAAATAATCCTCCACATTATAGGTTGCTCCTTAGCCTATCCACAGCCCCCCTCTGTGGGGGGTCCCCGCTGGTAACCCCTTCATTGTAACCTACCAATGCAAACCCATCACAAATCTTGTTAACAGAACAGTATAGATAAGATACACGTTAAGAGAATTTATTCCATCTCTAAAAGAAAAAAAAAAGAAGAAAAATGAAAAAGAAATACCTCTTCTCCCATCATGCAGGCAGCCTCCTCTCTTCAGTTTGAAAAGGTCCCAGAACTACTCTGGAAGCCTCCCACTTCCTTCCAACAGCCAAAGGCATGGAGCCTGAAGGACCCAGCCTAACCCTGAGTCATACTTGGGACCAAATGAGCAACGGGGAGAACAAAGCTCGCATTTGTTTATGGCTCAGGAAGCCAGGGCCGATTCATGGCTTGGGTGGCTTCGAGAAAAGTCCTCCTTCCTCGCCTACGTCGCCACAGGAATCTAGGCTGCCTCCTCGGACCCACAGGTGTGACCGCTCGCACAAGGAACACACTCAAGGAGCGTTTATTTGGCAGGACCCAGCAAGCACTTCTGGTTAAAAACGTCAGAGAGAAAATAAAAAGCCCCATATCTTTCAATAGATACTGTGATGGGAAGCAAGAGATGTCTAAAATATGGTTTGTATACGAAAAGCCCATCGTGAAAGTGCCTGTATTTTAAAGAAATAAAATTAGTCGTACCACACAAAAATTACTCATTAAAAAAGGAAAAAAACTGAAGAAGGAAAAGCAGCCATGCCTTTATAGAAACACTTCCCCTAGGAAAAAAACAGCAAGATTGCTGCCAGCCATGTCATCGGTAGTAACCTAACAGATCGGAATAAAGTGTTTGAATAGCAATCTTGTTTTTCGCCCACATGAGATACCATTTTAATTACCATTGTAATGAATTCAGAGCCCAGTGGTTAAGAGTTCAAAACTCTATACGCAGGGTGTCTGAGATCAAAATCCCAGCTGGGCCACTTCCTAGTTGAGTGATCTTAAGCAACTTATTTGGACTCTGTTCACCTCAGTTTCCTTATCTAGAAAATGGGGATAATAGCACCAAGATACAGGGTTGTCTGGAAGGTTAAATAAGTAATATATGTAAAGTGTTTATAAAAGTGCTTGGCACACAGGAAGCAGCCTATGAGCTACTATTACAAACTCAGGACCACTTCACAAAGCGGGATGCCACGTCAACAGTATCCTCACCTTACCACAGTTCTCATGTACAGAGACTCTGATAACCGGTTTTAGTTATTAACTATGGTTAGTTTTTAAATTAAGCTAATTTAAAAACCATTTATTCAATATTTATTAGCCACCTGCAGCGTGTAAGGGGCTTTGAATAAGATGCTGTCCCAGTCCTCAAGAAACTTGCAATCTGCTTGGATAAATAACACATAGATCTGTTTACGTGTCACACAAGAAAACAAATGTGGGAAATGTCACTTGGCTGAAAATGGCAAGTGTGATCCAAGTGCCAGAGAATTAGCATTTTGAATTTAGAGGACAGATAAGAAATCACCTTATCAAAACCTAATTAGGATGGGAGGGATGAGACAATCATCTGTGCAGAAGAATTCCAAACAACAAAGGTAGATACTCTGCCCTAAAGGAGGTGAGCTTAACTCCCCACTCCTTAAGAGTGAGGCGTGTATAGTGACTTCTTCCCAAAGAGTTGATGTAGAAGAGGGGAAAAAACAGACCAGCTTTACAGTGGAGAGACCTCAGCCAGGTGACCAAGGTCAACATCAACAGTGAGAAGTCATGTTCAGACCATGTACCCTTGATCTGATGGGATGAGAACGGCACTTCACCTCTGTGGTTCCCCCCCAAACCCATCACTTCAGTCTTATCATGAGAAAAACATCAGACCAATGTCAACTTAAGGACATCCTACAAAACTCCTCAAAATCGCCAAGGTTATCAAAAACATGGCAAGTCTGAGAAACTGTCACAGCCAAGAGAAGCCTAGGGAGACAGGGCGAGCAAATGTACTGTGGTCTCCTGGATGGGATCCTGGATAAGAAAAAGGACTTTAGGTAAAAACTAAGGACATCTGAGTAAAGGATGGATCTTGGTTAATAATCGTGTAGCAATATTGGCTAATTGTGACAAATGCGCCATATTCATGTAAGATATTAACAACAGAGGAGACTGGCTGTGGGGTATGTGGGAACTCTGTATTATTTTCACAACTTTTCTATAAATCTAAAACTATTCTAAAATTAAAAGTTTATTAGAAAACAAATTAGGAAGATGAGCCTGCTGAATATATATATACATAAATAAATATATCTTATGTGATTTATAGACACACATGATGATGTTCATGAGTGTGTATAAATATATATGTATTTAACAATGCCCTCCCAACTTAATTTTTTAAATCTCTTTATCCTTAGCCTAGCTATGAACACAGATAGTTGAATGCTGACTCCTGGCTTTTTGCTTTCCATAATACACAAAAGAGTTTTCTTTGAAAGGAAACTTGGCTCTTCTGTCAGTTCTGCTGCCAACCCAGGCTACGGCGGCCCAACTCAAAGAGTGTGCATGAGGTGGGCCCATCTGCCCCTTTCCAAGAGCTACTAGCTACAAGAGCTCCAAGCCAATTAGTCATCAACCACAGAGCCCCGGGACTGGCAACTCTCCCAGCTACTTCCTCTCCCATCTCTAGTCCACACTGCCTGGCACCTCCCCAGTTCTCTCTCTAAAGTGCCAATCTGATCATGACACTGCCCGTTGGAACCCCTCCACCAACGTGCCAGCCCACCCAGAAGTGCAGCTAGTGAGTGGGCTGGCAGAGACCTAAGGGAAGAGGGTCAGGCTCCCCTCCAACTCCCTGTCCCCAAGTCCCCTGCAGCCCAGCCAAACCCAGCCCTCGTCCATCACCACACTCTCCCCTTGCCCATGTGCATACTGCCAGTACCAGGAATCCCCAGTTATCTTTTAACACTTTGCTCAAATAACACTTTCCTTGAAAAGATCTCCCTGACACGCCATCCCCTCCTTCTAGACCTCCAGGAAAAGTGAGCAGCTCCTTCCTCCCTATTCTCCTTGATGCTTTGGACAGAGCTCTGCTGGTCCTTTCCCCCTGCATCATAATCACTTTGAATACGTACCCACTTCTCTCCCATGCAGGGACAATCTGAAGCGCTAAATGAGAGGTCTGTATGTGACAGCTGATCCAAGGTGTGATGTGGGAGTGGAGGTGTTAACTCCATTCCAATTAACTACACCAGACCCCCGCAAACAAATAACCTGCCAGGCGAAAAATGTGCACACATTATGCTAATACAGCCTCCAAACATGCTACCTAGCTAATCCCTTTCCAAATGGATTGCCATTCCTTAGCTCATTTATCTAGAAATTCCAGAGCTGCCACTGCTGGTCCATAAAATACATTCAATAAAGCTTCAGTGAATGAAGGAACGAGCCAATTAATGAACAAATGGAAGAGGAAATCTATAGCCAGACTACAAGCAGACCCCAAACAGAATGAGTCTTCCTTTATGATTGTGATTGGATTAGGACAAAACATATTTATGCATCCAGTCACAAAATATTTATTGAAGGCCAACTATAGTTTTTAATAATTTCCAAGGAACTGTAAATACAATGGTGACTAACAAAGACAAGGTCAAAAATGATAGCACTTACTTTCTTTTTTTTTTTTAAGACTTTATTTATTTTTAGAGCAGTCTTAGGTTCACAGAAAAAGAAAAAGAAGGTACAGAGATTTCCCAGATACCCTGTGACTCCTTGCATGCTCAGCCTCCCCCGCTGTCAACATAAGAGTGGTACGGGGCTTCCCTGGTGGCGCAGTGGTTGAGAGTCCGCCTGCCGATGCAGGGGACACGGGTTCGTGCTCCGGTCCGGGAAGATCCCACATGCCGCGGAGCGGCTGGGCCCGTGAGCCATGGCCGCTGAGCCTGCGCGTCCGGAGCCTGCTCCGCAACGGAAGAGGCCACGACAGTGTGGGGCCCGCGTACCGCCAAAAAAAAAAGAATGGTACGTTTGCTACGGCTGATGAACCTACGTTGACTCCTTATCACCCACGGTCTGTAGTTTACCTTAGGGTTCACTCTTACGTTGTATGAGTTTGGATAAATGTATAATGATATGTATCTATCATTATGGTATCATACAGAATACATACAGAGTATTTTCACTGCCCTAAAACCCTCTGCATGGCACTTACTCCCCAATGGCCAGTACTGAAGACTTGGTGATGTCAAACAAACAGCTACCACAGACGGAGCAAAATTCATTTCTCCTTCTCTGAGTTTTAAAATTTCCATAATAAAAAGTTAAAGAAATGATCCCGGAGACTGCACTGCTATTTATAGGCACTCCTTCTGTTCTCATAACCAGAAGGGCAACAATAATAACTACTAACGTTAATCTAGTGATTATTCTACACGAGGCACTTTTACCCATTTTTTGAGTTACTTAATCCTCCTAACGACCATATGGGCCAGGTTCTCTTGTTATCCTGATTCTACAGATGGGAAATCTAAAGCATTGAGTGCTTAAGTAATTTGTCCCAGGAAGAGGCAGAGTTGGGATGTGAACCTGGGCAGTCTATCCTGCATGCTTAATAACTATATTCCTAAAAACACAATTTTAAGGCCTCCTGGGAATGTGATTCTTGGTGACCATCTGGCTGCAATTAAACATTTCATAGAATATACACTATGCTGCTGGGACTTCCCTGGTGGCGCAGTGGTTAAGAATCTGCCTGCCAATGCAGGGGACACGGGTTTGAGCCCTCGTCCGGGAAGATCCCACATGCCGCGGAGCAACTAAGCCCGTGTGCCATAACTACTGAGCCTGCGCTCTAGAGCCCACGAGCCACAACTACTGAGCCCGTGTGCAGCAACTACTGAAGCCCACGCACCTAGAGCCCGTGCTCCGCAACAAGAGAAGCCACCGCAGTGAGAAGCCCGCGCACCGCAACGAAGAGTAGCCCCTGCTCGCTGCAGCTAGAGAAAGCCCCCGCGCAGCAACGAAGACCCAACGCAGCCAAAAATAAATAAATAAATAAATTTATTTAAAAAAGAAAAAGAAAACAGGGCTTCCCTGGTGGCACAGTGGTTGAGAGTCTGCCTGCCGATGCAGGGGACATGGGTTCGTGCCCTGGTCCGGGAAGATCCCACATGCCGCGGAGCGGCTGGGCCCGTGAGCCATGGCCGCTGGGCCTGCGCGTCCGGAGCCAGTGCTCCGCAACGGGAGAGGCCACAACAGTGAGAGGCCCACATACCACAAAAAAATAAAATAAAATAAAATAAAATACACTATGCTGATTGTTTTAGAAGGTATATATCAAACATACATAAAACAGTAAACAGTACCTAATATGTCAAACAGTAACCCTGTATACTATTTCTGGTTCCCTTTTCCTACCACGGGCCCTCTCCTCACTTCTCCTAGATAAGGAAAGATAACACATAAACCCAAGTCTGAAAATCCCAGACACTTCATTCAGCCCAGGCGACCAGAGGGCATCTCAACACCACCTGCTCTTTAAAAATCACGGGTCTTTCAACTGCTCAAGAGATGTCACAAAATCTTATCTTTCAACCACTATGAGAGACATCCAATACTATAGGTCTCAGATAATCGTGCCAAGGTTCGATCCAGTTGTGTTTCATTAGTCAAAGTATGTATCATTAGCTTCTGGGATTCCCCAGAGCTTATTTCTAGTCTTCAAAGGATTAGAGACATAAACCTCTCATTTTTAAGGAACTAAGATCATCACTTTCAATGTTTACATGTTTTAATTTTACATCAGTATACAGCTTGACGAATTTTTACTAGTATGGATAAAAAGACTGCCTGAGGTACATATGAAGATATTAGAATTTCTCTTGCTGCAATTTGGCTGATTAAAAAAATTGATTAGTAGCTCATTTATATATGATTTTAATTTGAATTCTCTGTTACAAGTAAAAGCTACAATGTTGATATTATAAAGGCATTAATTTCGATGACTGTGGCTCTATAACTGAGATTCAAGATGATGAGAGCTGAAAAAGCAACTGTCACAAACACAATGTCTAGCTGTGGAACATAGTAGAAAACAGAGAAAGAAAACGGAATCATTTCAAGAGACAGAGATCAGAAGTCACTAATGGAAATCAACTAAGACAGGAAGACCATGGAATTTCTTGAAGGATTTCTTTGTAGGGACTCCAATAGAGTAAACAACCAACCTGGAAAAATATCTTTTCCAATATGGCTGTTTGAAGAGCCCAGGCCAAAAAGACTGCTTTTCTCAATAATTAAGGGGGCCAAGATTAGCTGTGCCTAGGGCACTTAAGCACGGAATAAGCTGGCGCCCGAAAGCCAGGATTATTCTACATAAAGACATATTAGCTTAGGTAGGTCCTGGGACTCACCTGAGCACCTGGAATTTACCCACCCATGTGTAATACCTGACACTCCTTTCCCGGAGTATTTGGCCAGGAGTGATCATCTGAGTGACTCATGAAAAGGGAAGGAGTTCAGAAAAAGGGTGAGGCCAGGCTGGGATTGCAGGGAAGCAGCCTGATGAGGAAGTTCTCTCTCAGGTCCACAGCTGGGAGACAAGGTATAAGCCATATTCATGAGAATAAGGTCCTGTCTGGGTTGCCTTCTTACAGTCTCCCAACCCAATCTCTAGGTGGATGACTCCAATACCTACATCTACAGTTCTCTCCCCATCACCAGACTTATTTATCCAACTGCTTGCTGGATGCCTCCACCTGATGGTTCCACAAGGACCTCAAAATCCAGCTAGTCTAAGACTGAACCCATGACCTTCCTCCCCAGATATCTTTCTCCTCCAGTGTTCTCTAACTGATAAGGACCCAAGGCATCCTCTTCAAGTCTTTCCTCTCCTTTATCTCCCACATACTATCAAACTTCTTGATTCTATCTCCAAAATATTTCCCCCAAACATTTATGATAATAATTCAAAGCTGTTAGAAAAGCTGTCTGTCTTATCTTGATATTTCCTTCCATGTAAAAGGGAGACCAAATGGACACTCTCTGGACACACTTGGCCTCTGGGCAGAATTGAACACTCTTGGAACTCTCTATCTCCCTATTCATTTTGTCCTGGGAGAGTGAAATGACTTCTCTGATACGTGAATTTAGGAAAAATAAACTGGGCATGCTTAGCTCAGCTCTTCTCTTTCCTCCTCTTGGAAGTTGGCCTTCTCTGCTGTTCCTCAAGGAGCTGGCCCTTCTACCTCACATGGGTCTGCCTCGAGTCCAGCATTGCTGAGACTGGGTGGGTGAGTCTGTCTAATTCTGGAGATCAACTGCTAAGCCCATTTGGCTCTCACACTCATCTATATCTTCCAACTTCGCCTTCATCAATTACAACACTGTAATATAACATAGGTAGAGAAAGGTGTACAAATCATAAATGTGTAACTTGAGAAATTTTTACAAAGTAAAATAAGACTTACATAAATAGATATACCATGCTCATAGATCGGAAAGGTGTCATTTCTCCCCCAAAAGTATCTATAGTTAACGTACTCCCATTCGAAATCCAGGAGGTTTTTTTGCGGGGGTGGGGGGAAGAAAGTAGGGATTGACGAGCTGGTTCTAAAATTTATATGAAAATACAACAACGCAGGAAATCTTGAAGAAGAGGAATAAAGACTGTGGACTTACACTACCAGAGGTCAAGACCGCCTACAAAGCTACAGTAATTAAGGTAGTACAGAATGACCACAGGGACAAACAAACCAACAGAACAGAGAGTCTGGAAATGGACCCACACATACACAACCACTTAAATTATGACAAAGGTGACCTTTTTGATAAACAGGTGATCTGCAGAAAGGATGATCCTTTTGATAAACAGTGCTGAGTCAACTGGATATCCATACTGAAAAAGTGAACAAAAATAATATTTTGATTCTCCATCCACTGACTCATTAACTGGTTTAGAATCTACATTGAGGAGGGGGATTTACTGGTAGAGCCAATACAAGTTTCTGTTAACTTCTCCCCTGAATTCTAGTTATCCTGTCTTCTGTAATCCACTCCTCCCACTGCAGCTAGGAATACTTTCTCTAAACCACCTATGTGATCATGTCACTCTCTCGCTGAGAATTGCTCCCCACTGATGGCTCCCCATTGCCCTCAAAGTCAAGTCCAAACTCCTTAACAAGTCTCACCAGGCCCTTCCTGATGTGGGCCCTGCTTTCTTCTCCATTCTCATCTTTCCCCACTTCCTGCTGGAGCCCTGACACATGCTCTGTGCTATTTCCTTTTCCCTTCGAGGCATTTATACATGTTGCTCTTCCCACCTTGACAACTCTGTGCTCCTTTGCTTGATGAATGTGTACTGGACCCATGGTTCTCAGCCTAAACATCACTTCCTGTAGGTCTAAAAACATCACTTCCTACAGGTCTAAACACCACTTCCTGTAGGAAGTAGGTACACACACATGAATACACACTCTCCAGCCTCCCTAACAACTCGCTACTTCCTGCCATGCCCGAGGGCTCCTGCGGCACAGTACTGTGTTCTCAGCCTGGTCACGGCATTCCCCACACTGTATTATTATTGCTTGTTTACTTTTCTGCAGCTCCCTGAGGGGCAGTGACCTGGTCTTGTTTACCACTGTATCCTCAGTGCCGAGCATATAGTGAGTACTGAACAAATACTAGCTGAAATGAGTTACATTTACAATTTCCAAGTATTTTCAGCTATGTAGCATTTTTAAAAAGTCCTATGAGGTAGGATAGGCATAAAGAGTATTCCCATTTTACAGATGGTTCAATTGAGGCTAAGTGACTTTGTCAAGGTCAATCAGCTAGGACAATGGTACCATGCCCTTCTAAAATCTTATGATATTTAACTTGGTTCATCTTTAGCCACAACGTATTTTCCACTGTTTTGATATAACACATACGTACCTCTGGGCTTAGTTTAAATGGTACATTTTTCTCCAAGGTTCTTTTCTTTTTTCTTTAACCTTTATCAAGGGAAATATCCAACATATACAAAAATAGAGTACAGTGTACTGAACCCCCATGTATGCACCACATAGTTTCAACAATTATCAACTCATGACCAATCTGGTTTCCTCTGTGCCCCACCCACTCTTCCACCTTCCAAATTACTGGAAGCAAAATCCCAGACGTTAAATCATTTCACCTATAAATATTTCAGTTAAATGGTACATTGAACACATCATTCACAGGCATATCAGGTTGGTAGTATTAAAAAGACTCATAAATGGGGTCCTTCCTTAGAGCTCAGTAAGAGAAGCAAGAATACTAATTATTTCCTTGTTGGTCGGGGGAGTGTTACAGATACACCAGTATCTCTCCTGGTGTATAATCGTCAGCATTCAACCACTCTGGGTAGGGTGATATGGATTAAAGCACAGGGACAATAAGCACAAAATTTTCAACTGACTCAGAAAAGTGGATCTCAAAACTTCGCAAACTTGAACGGAAAGTATACTAGGATGCTTGCAGCTGCTAATAATGATCATAGACCTTTTTTCCCTCATGCGAGTTATCAAACCAGTCATGTGAACAGGTCAACTGCCCCAGCCTGAGTGGAAGACCTGCTTGGGCTTCACCTAACACAGATGCCGCCACATGAGATCCAGTTTGTGATTCTGCAAAATCGAAACAGCGAGCTCAACTCTCATAGGAAACTTCCTTCCTTAAACATAAATCTTAGACACACAGCCATCTCAAAAGCGATGAGAACCAGGTTGTACACAAGTAAAACATTATCACGCTCATCAGCTCCCATGCCAGGTTGTGCAATAACATAATGGATCCATAAATCTATGCAACTATCCATGGCGCCAACAACAGGGGGCGGAGAGAGTTTTGAATCCTCTTAGATGCTATAAAAATTGTCCGCAGCCAGTAAAGCAGGCTGGGAAGTTTAAGTTTTCCCCAGAGGCTTCACAATGAGAAGCAGGTTAAGGGAGCTGCCAGCACATGGTTTCATTCTGCAAACAAATCATGAATCAAGATGCATACACACGCCGTACACATATATATTACTCTGATGAAGTTAACATTTCTTGTCTCTAAGACCAATGCAATAAATCTTCTGTTTCACAGAGGTGCAGTGAACCATACAACTACTATATTTCCAACTATATAACTGTTATCCCACCCGGTTCCCTCATTTTACAGATGTCTGTAATCTCTAAAGTGTTATATTAATATAGTTTGAATATTATTCCTTTAACTAACACTTACTGAGCACCTACTATATGCCACACACTGTTCTAAGCACATAGCATACATCAGTGAACAAAACAAAGAATAAACATAATAAAAAATAAACATGTTAGAAGGGGGCACATGCTAGGGAAAACAAAAAACGCAGTGCAAGTAAGCAGGGTGGGCCAAGGGGGCAGGTTTCAGAATGAGCAGGCGTCAGGGAGGAGAGGCAGGCAGCCACAGCGGGCAGGTGGAAACAGAGTGTCCAGGCAGAGGACACCACCGTGGCAAAGGCCCCCAAGCGGGAGCGTGCGTGGCATGTTTGAGGAGGAGCGAGGGGGCCAGGATGGAGCAAGCAGGGAGAGAACAGTGAGGGAGGAGGTCCAAGCGGCATTGGGAGTCAGGTCATCCCAGCTCCTGGGACTCAGGGAGGATTTTCACTTTGGTTCACAGGGAAGCCTCTACAGGTGTGTGAGCAGAGGAGTGGCATGACCTGACTTCGGGTTTCAAAGGATCACCCTCCTGGCTTTGGTACTGACACTAGACCGTACGAGGAAGGGGAGAAGCAAGAAGACCAATTAGGAGGCCACCGCAGCGATGGCAAGAGCAGGGGGAGAGCAGAGGTGATGAGCCATGGCACGTGCCGGGCACACTTAGGAGGCTGCGCCGATGGGGTTGCCTGATGGATCAGCCATGGGATGTAAGAGAAAGAGGGGAGTCAGGGACAACCCCAGGGCTTTTCTTCTGAGTCATGGGAGGGGGAGTGGCACTGCCTTCACCTGAGATGGGGAAGGCTGTGGGCAGAGTGGTTTCAGGGGGACGAGGATGAGTTCAGGTCTGGACAAGCTGCTAAGAATTTAGGACCTCCGAGTGGAGATGTTCAAGACGGCAGTTGGACACGTGGCTGTGGAGCTCAGAGGAGAAGTGTGCTGAGGTACAAACTTGGGAGTATTATATTTGTTGCTGATATTTCTATTAGTAACAACCCAATTTATTATTAGCGGTTAAGACAATTATTAATAGCAATAATGAAACTTATGCACACACAACGTCCTTTTACACAGAGAAGAATAAGGCTGAGAATCATAAAACAAACAAAAGGAATAAACTATTTGCTGACTGAGTCAATGGTCATGTTCATTTCAACCACTTGAATAAAATGAAGAAAAACTGTATTCATCGTTCCTTTCTAAGATGGGAACTTGCTCTTTTGTAAACATTTATGGGAATCTGAAAGTGACCATGTGAAGCAGAAATGAACTCACAAGCTGGGACACTAACTAGATAGTTTTCAGATCTTGAGAAATAGCAAATCGACTAGAGAAGCTTCCACAAAAGAAGAGTTTAAGTGCAACAGTCCTTCCTTTTTAAGTATCTGCCCTTTCTGCCTTATTCATCTCTAAGGGTATTAAGGGTCCAAAAAGTTTCCTTTCCCGATTCTGTCTCTAATGCACGAGGACACCGGGCAAGGTTGCTGGTGGACGGCGGGAGGGAGGTGGGTGGAAGTTCTACAGCTGCAGGAGATGATATGCAACTTTTAAAAATTCATCTGACAGAGAAATGAAAGACATTTAAAAGCCGTCGATAAACCTGCAGTAGACATTTTGCCCATGCCCCATCCCCCAAGCCTGCTGGCACAAACGTCAAAGCCAAAATTTCAGCACTAAATCAAATTAACAAACATTCTTTAAGCACAGCACGAGTGTAGCTTATTACAATCTGGAAAACACCACAGTATTTATCAAATCCTGAGCAAGGCTATGATGCTTAAAAGTGTACCACAGTAGACGTCACTGACAGCCACAAGCACAATGGCTCTGGGTGTGTTGCTCTGGCAACCGTGTACTCAGCAGCAACACGCTGTCCGCCTCTCGCCAACCCAGAACCACGGGCAGGAGAAAACAGCCAGCTTCCTGATGGTAACAACGCAGGGATTCACAGCGAGGGCCATCTCTGTCACTCACACACGCAGGAGACTTCCTTTCAGTAGTATGAAATCATTTCCACCAAATACCTTGAGAAAAAAACTACACAACCCCTCTCTCTACTGCAGAACTAGTCAACACGCCCAAGCACAAATCACAAGAGAAACCTACCAGGATAGAAGAGAGGTTGAAAAGTACCAAGGTTATGTGTTTAGCTGGGTCCAGGCATGAGTGGCTTTTCTGAGGAGGAAATACAGAAGGGCCGGTCTATTTGAAAAGTCATCCTGAGAAACGTTCCATCGAGAGATCAGTAAGAAAAGCAACAGCAAACTAGAGCATGAGCCTTTCGAGGAAAGCTGTTCCTATATAGAAGGAGAGCTGCACACGAGGACAATGAAACCTCAGAAGAGGCATAGGAAGCCGTAGACGCCAAGCCCTACAAGGTACTTTTGGATACACCGCATTACGTTGAAATAAAACAGAAACTGTTGAACATACCTTTTCCACAGGCAGAAAGTCATTTTCTACTTCAATCGACCTTGGTCTTAGCTTTATTGGCTTGTCTTTGAAAATATCTCCAAAGCCCACTCCCTTAACTTTCTTCGGCTGGATTGCGGCCGTTGCGACTGTCCCGTTGGCACCCTCGGATTTGGTACTGCTCGAGTCACCCCCATCACTCTCGGAGCCTGTGGTTTCCCTTAAACCTGTCAAGAGTGGGGACGGGGAAAGAAAGAGCTCAGAAATCAGCCATAGCCGTGAAGCACTTCATAGCCAGCCAGGAACCACTGCTACAAGTGTCACTGGGTATGGGATAACTTGCACTGCGGTTTTTCGTTTAGCGTGTGAATATGTTGCATGGGGGCGGCTCTGAGTTTTGTTCCATCTCCCCACCCCCAGCTTTTTTTTTAACATCTTTATTGGAGTATAATTGCTTTACAATGGTGTGTTAGTTTCTGCTGTATAACAAAGTGAATCTGCTATACATATACATAGATCCCCATATCTCCTCCCTCTTGTGTCTCCCTCCCACCCTCTGTTCCCAGCTTTTAATTTTAAGAAGTGAATCAAAACTTTTCAGAAAATCTAATTTCAAAGCAGATCTCTTCGTAAATGTGACATTTCACCTCTTTTCAGCCAGAGCCTGGTTCTCAGCCAAATTTGTTTTGCTGCAGTCTGTGCAATAACAACTCTTCCCGCCCCCTCCTCGCCTCCCCACCTAGTCAGTACCACATACTGTACCTCCCATTTCTATGACTCACGTCAGTTAGCAATTAGCAATGAAAGTAACATTTCCTAAAGGGAAACTGTAAAGCTAAAAGCCATTTAAACAAATTAGCAATTAAAGAAACCACACAAAATTATGACTGCCAAAGAATTAAATCTCTTTGGATGGCTTCACAAGGAATAAATGCACGCAGACATGTTTCTCGAGGAAAGCATTAAACCAAACTTGACATTGAAACACTTTCACTGGCAAGATGATTATATTTGTTAAAGAGGGAAAGGAAGCTGCCCTCCAGGAGGCCAGAATCCCCTAAGCCTACAGTTCTTCCTCCCTCCTCTGACACCAACACCTCCCCAGAGCTGAACTCCTTTCCAAAGAAGAACACTGGGGACATGACACCTTTCCTTTGACCTCTGGTGGCATGAGTTGGAAGTCATCAAATAGATATCAGCAAGACAACATGGACACTTACCTCCCCAGATTCTTTTTTTCCCCAGGCTCTGCCCACAATCATGTTCCTAAAAGGAAGAGCCTGTTTCTAGTTAATTTCTGGGTGTACAGTCTTACTTTGATGGTCAGTACATTAGTCATGCCATCAAAGGGCAGGATTAAAAGGATATCTTATGGAAAGTGCCATTAAGCCTGTCTCTAAAAGCCTCTAGATGTGTAGAATAGCTCCTGAACATTGACTATATATCTCCTGATGGCAATGATGCCCTTGGGATGAAAGTATGCCATCAAATTTTGTTCTCTATTAGCCACACTGTGCATTATCTTCCTACATGTAAGGTGGCCTCTTAGTACATAAGAATGATACATCAAATAATTGCTCACATAAAATGTCACAAAATGTTGAAGTCACTCAAATAAAGAAGTCTCAGTGCAGGAAGAAACTGTTAAATGAAAACAGAAAAATATAGAAAGGTCATTATAAATTGCTAACAAGTTTCAAAATCAAATCCTTTAAACAATGGCTGTGTTTGTCGTTGCTGCTGTTTTCAATAAAATGGTATTTGTAAGCCAAAAAGGAGGGTGTGGGGAGGAAGATCCCTGGTGTACATTTTAATTAACTAAAGAACAGCATTTATGAGCAAGAACAGAGGGCAAAACAATGAGGAACAGCCCACAACAAGGGGGTCGGCTCCAATTTACAGGACTGGATGCGAGTGTGCAAACATGGAGAACCTCCCTGGATTAGCTATCCATTCGTGTGTTTATCTGTTCATTGTTTTTGGAAATACCCCTGCTGGAGATATAATTTTGGAGTCTAAATGTTGTGTCATTTCCCCTTTAACATGTTCTCATTTTGCCGTATGGATTTTTTCTGTGTGATAAATGGCTTGTATATTCTTTTCTGGTTTGGAAAGAAGCATTTGAGGGCGGAATAAAGAAATGGTTAGTGAAGAGAAAACATCACTGCTCCCCTTCCCCACCACCACCACCACCAGCACCACAAGCAGAAGGCAGCAGGGCAAATGGATTTGGGCAAGTCTGTTTTAGTTCTTCAAAGAGAAGAATTTGAAGGATTCTTTTATCATACCTCATTAGCTAGAAACACAATATTTTCAACCACTGCCATCCTGATTTCACTGAGCTTCTGGTTTTAGGGATTTGCCACCTTCCGGGCTCATCTTAATAATATCACATTAATCACTGTGAGAAATACTCTTTATGTTACACAGGGAAAGGTTGCACGGTCATTCAACCACACAAGCATGGGCCGGGAAGGAAACACATGGCAGATCTTTCTTCCGGATATTCTGGTAGGTTGCTTCTATCACTCTTAAGTACTATGAAATTAAATGTCTGAATATCTGGGTTGACGAAATAACTCAAAATCTAGTTCCTTCCCTTCAGAGGAAAAGAAAGGTGGCTTTTCATTTTTTGGTGCTGTATCTTTTAGCCACTGGTGCTCATAACACACACTATTATGTGAACTATCCCTGTGTCGTGCTCGGAATGCCAGGTGACACTCGAGGGCAGTGCAACCCAAAGTGAGGTCTGTGGACTGGAGCCAAGATCATGAAGGGCTCGTTCCCGGTACACAGAGGGACAAGCACAGAAAGTGTCCGTGTCTGGAAATGCTTATAACAGTGTGCGCTGGTGCTACTTCCGGACGTGCGGCCAACAGACGCGTCTGGGTGAACAGGGCACAGACCAACATCTGTCTGCCTGCTCCTGCTGGGAGGGGCGGGTGGTGCAGCGCATGCGCAGTGAAGGCAAGCCAGCAGTACCCGATGTCTGTCCGCAGGGGAATGGAAATAAAAATACACTTCACTGCAGACAGTTTGAGAAGTGTGGCTCCGGTGTTCACACGTGAACCTTCTCCTTCATCACTGTGTGTACGTCTCTATGTACACATGTGTGTACGTGCACACTAAGGTGGATGCTTTTCCTTCGCAGTGAAAAAAGAACAAAGCTTCCTCAAGTTTGCTTTGGCCGCTCATATAACTGGCCAAATTACACAAAAGTCATTGCCAGTAATTTCCTTAATATTCCAGGCCGTGAGCCATTTTTGTTTATTTTCAAGTTTACACTCACACGTGTAGTGCTTACTGTGTGGCAGGACTGTTCTACGAACTTCACGAGATTCATTCATTAACCTCATTCATCTCCTTCCCCTCAACTTTTGGCAGCTTTCTTTCACAGCACAAAAGGCTACACACTGGTCCTGCCAAAAGAAGTCTGCCGTGTGGTGATCGGCTGAATGCGCAAAGCAAAATACCATTTCTGGCACGGACTTTTCTTACCAAAATCTTACTTCTTTGAACCCCGCAATGAGGAAATGACTTATTGGTTTCCCATGACCCACTCAGTAAAAGCAATAACCACGAGAGGCTGACATCTCCACAGGAAGCCATCTTACACCACCCCAGAGGCGCAGAGATACTGGTACAAACACATATGCCATGACCAATGTTACTGATCCTTTCTCTGCACGCATGGTTCATGCACGCATGTCACACACATGACAGAGGCACAAAGCAAACAACACAGCGCCAGGGGCTGGTGATGGGAATGCTCCCGCAGCACACACCAAGGAGACGGCACTTATCTCAGGCAAATAAGTCCATGTCCTTGGATCAGAAATTCACAGACACTTGGCAGAAGCATGAGCAGCTCAGGAAAGTGCAGCTGCATCAAAAAACACAAGAACCCAGATCTTATCTTTACAATTGCCTCCTGCTGTTAAGGTCACTCACTGTAATAGCGTCTGTGGCCCTCCGTCTTTCCCGGTGCAGCTCGGTACAGAATTGTCCCTTCAAAGGTAGTCTTTCCTGACAGTGAATGAGAGAAGAGAAGGGGAGAGAAAAACAAGAGAGAGGGAAGGGGAGCAAATGATGGCAAAAGAAGGAAGAGGGAGAGTCTTTAACTGAACTTGTCTTCAATGAATCCACTGCAAGAGCTTCATCCACAAAATTAATTAGAAACCATTAGGCAGAATTTAAGAATGTTACAGAATGAGCCCAAAGTCCCCATGCAACCATGATGGCAATGAGCACTGGCATTAGGGCTCACCTCTGCAAATGCCTGGCATGTGGATTATGCCCAATTTAAACCTGGAAGCCACTTCAACATTATACCTCAAGAGTAGGAAAACCTCAACCAGAGGAAATCCAATCAATCGGATTCCTTAGTTAACTCATTCTTCTCTTTGGAGAGTGTGACCCGAACATACTATAGATTTTGGTCCATTATCCTTTTTATCTTCTACCCCTAGAGCCCAGTATGATACAAACTGATATTCATGACCCCAAGAGTCTAAACGAGGCACAAAATCCCTTTTAAAAGATTTTTCGTTCTTAGCATCTTGAAGCAAGAAAAGGTACAAGCATTCTAGGGGGGGGGGTTTCACCAATGAGGTTTGAAACCAATCGTGGCTTCCATGTCAATGTAAGGGGTTTTCTGCTTAGCAGCAAAGACACCAGAAAACCCTATTTCCTGAAACATCTTAATTGAGGTTTTGCCATATCAGTCATGAGACTGTACTTAAGCATGAGGACATAGGACTCACCCAGTGTCAAATGCAAATTATCTTCTTTTTTGTTGTTACAAGTAGAGGTTATCAATAGCATAAGACTGGACACATGGCTAAAGCCCAAATCTCTCTGGAACCACGAGTAAGTACATAGACTACACACACTCTGCCCCAGTTTGAGGGTGAACACACACACACACACACACACACACACACACACACACACACCCTACAGAGAGTACCATCAGCAGGTAAAATGGTTTGGTAAAGACAAGCTCAATTAATATATGCATTACTCTAGGTTATGCAAAAAATAGGTCCTATTACGGCTGTGAGCTGAATATCGAACTGGAGGCCAGTTACATAGCTCCCTCATAATAAGTCTGAGGGATGAAAAGGTAGGCTACATTTACAGAGAGACAGAGAGTGGAACTGAGTGAGAGAGAGCAACTTGTCTAACTTTTTAGAAACATTCTTCAGGAAAATGGGAAATTCCATTAGGGACCATCGTGTAAACTTCTGGGCCATGTCACTCCTAATAACATGAAAGGGATTGTAAATGATCAGATCAACAAATTAAATGGAATCAGGTATTGCCAATTTCTGTGTCCTGCAGACATGGTGGTACACCACTGCTTTGAAATCTGCCCTTTTTGACAGATGTGCTCTGTCCAGTTAAAGCAAAAACTTAGATATTCAAATCACTGGCTACATAAGGATAATCCAAAGAAACAAGTGTTTCACATGTTCTCCTTAGACTTGTAGCTCTTGAGGACTTTGATGGCAAAGTGGAGCAAGTAACAGTGGCTAGTTTTTATTTGGGTGAATTTTTATTCTGCCTAACTTCCATCACTAAGGTAACATTACTCCCAAGGAATACAGCTGTTTTGTGAGCCAGGCCCCCCAGAACTGAATGGCAGCAGTCCTTTTCATGTCAGAAAAAAGTAAGAAAAAGGAATCAGTATTTCAATAAAGTTCCTCCAAGTACAAGAGAACCTCCCTTTCTTCTTCCCCAGGATCAACTCTGAGCATCACTGAGGTAGACATGGCCCTGCTGTCTCTGAATGGCCAAGCATTTCTGCAAAATACCCACCCCCCGCCCCGTCCACTGGCAGCAAGAGGACTGGAAATGGAGCCTGGGCTGGGGGTGAGTGAGGACACACACGTTCCATCTAGAGAACAGAAGAGATGGGCAACTGGAAAGTCCATGAATATGAGTGCTGTTTATTTTTTTGGGGGGGGAGGAATATTCTACTGTCACTATTAAATATTAGTACTTGAAGACAGCAAACACTGTAAAAGGGAAGCATTTTAAAATTTCAACACAAAATCATATGCTTATGCTAGCATCTAATTTTGCCTGAAACTCTATTTCATCAATTTGCTAATTGCTCTTCACTGCCAACAGAACCTCATACACAAAACAAATAACATTTAATATTAAAAAGTATGGAGACACCAAAGCGTGGGGGGAGGTGCCAGCCTGGCTTTAGCTCTTATAGGCAAGGGGCACAAGCAATCCATTTCTTTCTTACAGCTAATGAAATAAAATGTTCCTATATCATGGGAGTGGTTTGCCCTAAGTTTTAAAAGGCCATCTCCATCTTTGCCTTCGCTTGACGAGTCACTAAAGTATCTGAACCTAAAACTCAAACATAAGGAATTAGGAAAATAAAGTCAATTCAAACTTAAATATCATGGTTATTAATGGTTATAGAAAGAAAATGCAAACCTTCTCCCTCTGAAAACTATGGGAAATAGCTTAAAATGTTTCTGCAGCTAAAAGATGTTTTTCTTTAAAACAAGAAAACAGGAATACTTTTTAGTTTTACAAGAATTATTTTATAATCTAAGAAATTAAATAATATAAAAAAGATGTTGGAAACAGGAAAGTCACATTTCTATCTTAAATGTGAAGCAAAGTATGTATGAAATTGAAACTGGACAGTAGTCATATCTGGATTTCTTTGCCTCTACATCCAAATAAATCTTATAGATCAAGATATTTTCTGATTATAATTTAATGCAATAATATCAATATAATTTGTAATTAGTTCTATTTCACACCATTTAGTCAATACTCGCATGTGCAAAATTGTAACTGAAAAGGTAATTAATTCATCATAATCTGTGATCATAAGAAGAAATAAGTTAAACTGTACTCAGATTTGAAATTTGTCAGATGCTCCGTGAAAGGGTAAACTACAAGCCGTAATGGGAGCAATACCAAAGTATGTGCAAATTATATGCAGGAAGGCCTGCATGTAATGTTGGCTTCATCACTCAGAAGCGAGGCCACACCCAGGACTTCATCTCACTGGGCTTTAGTGTTCTCATCTGACACCAGGCTAGATGAGCTCTCAATTCCTTTCCATCCCTAACATAAGATCCTGCCCGCACAATTATTGCAAACCCTTGGATGTTTTGTTTTTTAAAAACCTAATTTACTCAACATTTGTTTTCACTATTGATCTGCTACATGGGAGCCCATTTCACTCTTTTTTAAAAAAAATTCCCTGTTTGGGTACCATTTTGCAAGCCCTAATGAGTGCATAGATCTGGGTGATAATCATCAGTGGCTGCTAATATTCAAAAACAAAGAGAGCCAGACATTATGAGCCTCCAGATAGACTATCCATCACCACCTATGAAGCAGCTCTGGCCCCCACCCCAAAAAAATCTCTCTCTCAAACCTGAATTTAATCAAGGCCCTGGATCCAATTATCAACTTGTAGGAATATAGAGTAAACGACACAGCAGAGATGAAATCAGCAAAAGGCAGGCTGTGGGAAACTAACGCACAAAGGACCTCAGTTCCTTCAGCAAAAAGTAGCAGCGAAAAAAGGCAACATGGAAGAAGAATCTAGAGATTCAGAGAGAGTTGAGACATATCAACCAACCACAGGGTATGTACCTTCTTTGGGTGCAGATTCGAACTAACAAATTCCATTAAAAAATAGAAGACTATTAGGGGAAAGTGAACACTGACCATATAGGTAATTACTTTGAGGAATTGCAATTATTATTATTATTACAATTCGGAGTGATAACAGTATTTAAGATACTCTTTTATTGACACATATTAAAATATTTATGGATGAAATTATAGGATATCTGGGGTTTGCTTCAAAATAATACAGGGGAGGATTGTGTAGTGGTATAATTACAATGAATTGGCCACAGGTTGCTAACTGCTGAAACTGGGTAACAGGTACACAGGGGTTCATCATACTATTCTCTCGATTTGCGTACGTTAGAAAATTTCTATAATAAAAAGTTGACAAAAATCTTTTTGAAAAAGCACCTTTAAAGTTCCATAAATGCTATGAAAGGTAAAGATGCTTTCAAATTTAAATATACAGCAAAAAGTTTCTGCCACTACCTGACAATGAATTTTCTTGTTAAAATAGATAAAATGTCTAAATGAACATATCAACCAACAGAACTGCTGTAACTCTTTCCTTGATAGATTAGATTACCCCGAACAAAGATCTAAAGTTTAGAGATTTTCATAACCAACTACCATATATAAAAATACATCAGGGTAAAAGAAAAGCAAGTTCAAGCAATTTATACCTTTCATTCAAAGCTAAAAATGCCTCCTCAGAGTAAGAAGGATTCAGCAAGCATTTACTGAACACCTACCATGTGTCAAGCTGTCGTGGCACACTTCCTTATAAATAAAATGCAATGTTTCTTCAATTGCATTCATCCATTGGTTAACAAAACTCAAATGAATAAGTATCCTCAAAAACCTTCTGGAAGTAGCAATGTGAAGACTACAAATATCAAAGAAGTGTGTGCACATACAGAGGTAGGTGTGTGTGTGTATAACAAAGAGATGTATGAGGATACACTGTACACAAAGTTTTCTTCATATGTACCAGGATATAGATTTTATCTGTCTTAAAAAAAAACCTCCCCCAATGTCTACTAGCATTTAAATTGAGAGGATTTTTATATGATGTCACTAGGAGCTCTAAAAATTACCAAAATGGTGTAAACATTAGGAGTTTGACTTACTCCCAGATCCATGTATTTTTTTAACATTAATTTATTTATTTTTGGCTGCAGCGGGTCTTCGTTGCTGCGCGTGGGCATTCTCTAGCTGCGGCGAGCAGGGACTACTCTTCGTTGTGGTGCGAGGGCTTCTCATTGCGGTGGCTTCTCTTGTTGCAGAGCACGGGCTCTAGGCACATGGGCTTCAGTAGTTGTGGCACACGGGCTGTGTAGTTGTGGCTCGCAGGCTCTAGAGCGCAGGCTCAGTAGTTGTGGCGCACGAGCATAGTTTCTCCACGGCATGTGGGATCAGGGCTCGAACCTGTGTCCCCTGCATTGGCAGGCGGATTCTTAACCACTGTGCCACCAAGGAAGCCCCAGAGCCATGTATTAATTAAGCACCCTCTGTGAAGACTGTAATTTATGAAGGGTATTAAGTGGGCTGGTCTAACAAAGACCTTTATTAACTATAGTTCGGCTCATACCAGAGTAAAAACCTAGATATCTTTTGTGCACTAACTACATTTGTCTTTCTCAGTTCTATGATAAAAGTAAATACGCATTTACTATAGTTATACTAGATGTTACCCCTGGGGGAAACTGCATGAAGGGTTCATGGGACCGCCCTGTACATTGGTTTTTTTTTTGGTTTTGTTTTGTTTTTTGGCAACTTTCTGTGACCCTATAATTATTTCAAAACAAAAACGTGTTTCTTTTGTAAAGTAAAGTACACTGAAACTACTAACACCATTCTCTGGGGATAGGGAACGAGCAGGTTCACTCTAAAACCAAAGGTTCCTCGTAGACAAATCCTAACAGTATACGTAATTTCTGCATGTGATCTGATCTAATTATATATATTTTACCATCAGAGTGTAAACAGTTACTGAACAGCCTGTGAGAACACTGAGAGATGGTATTTCTCTTTCAGGGGATTATTTCAATTTAGCAAGCCCTAGGGACATTATAATCACATCTGCTTTCCTATGAAGCCCTTTGTGACCACCACTGTCCCTGCATCCCCATGGGACCGGCCTCTCTCTGCCTGTGTATCCCACTTTTCCTCAGATACCTGGCTAGCAGAGCACGTGTGGTGCTTTCCTGAACTGTCGCTGATTTGTGCACCCCCTTTCCACAGTGCGAGCTGACTGAAGACAGGGACCCTATCTGATTTGTCTCTGTATATCTTCAGTACCTTGTACAGCATCTTAGTAACAACAGGGGCCAAGTAAAAGCTGAATGAACGAAGAATAGAAGAAAAGAAGGAAAGCAGGAAGGATGGATGGATATGGACAGACAGGTAGAAAGATCAATAGATGGGCCCTCTTCTCCTTAATTGCACATACAGGAAGATTACAAAAGCCATGTACTGGGGCTTCCCTGGTGGCGCAGTGGTTGAGAGTCCGCCTGCCGATGCAGGGGACACGGGTTCGTGCCCCGGTCCGGGAGGATCCCACATGCCGTGGGGCGGCTGGGCCCGTGAGCCACGGCCGCTGAGCCTGCGCGTCCGGAGCCTGTGCTCCGCAACGGGAGAGGCCACAACAGTGAGAGGCCCGCGTACCGCAAAAAAAAAAAAAAAAAAAAAAAAAGCCATGTACTTATTTCACAAGCATCCATCCTTGTTAGGAGAACATGCCTCTCCAGAGACCTCAGAAACCCCCTTGACAAGGGACAGTTCCTGTGGTAACTAAACATGGCTGCCGGAATTACTAGGCTCTCCTAGCTCTGAAATGGCAGGTTTTAATTGAATGAGCGTTGGGGACAGCAGTCTCCATGAGAGAAACAGCCCCTTCAGAGCATGTGACAGAAGGCGAAGTGATTGGGAAGACCATTCCACTCCGCCTCCTAACCTCCTGCCCCGGGAATTCCAGCACTGTGTGCTTTGAGCTAAGGGGTCAAGCAGGGTCAAATGTCCACATTATTGACTTGGAGTAAGAGGAGACAGTTTATTTCAACAGTTCCAAAAATACAAGAGGCATGACTTCTCTGAGCTCCAGCTCTGAAAGCATACCTAACATGGCAGGATAACAAGAGGTCAAGGTTCTCCCAAAGATGTGGTCCAATACCTCTCCAGATCTCCTTTTCTGCCTGAGTACAGGAATCCCAAAGTAATTTCCAAATGCAGAGACAATGCTTCAGTGAGCACAGTACTAACCGGTGTGCAAGCAGCCTCAACTTACTAACTGGCTGTGTCCCAATAATTCATCATGATTAACAATGAAAGTGACCACTTAATAGAGGGTCTTCTATAGGTGAGGTGGTTTATATACATTATTGCTATTGGAACTCATAACACACTTCCACAGAAATAATGGCAAAATGACCCGATCTGGTCCTCCCTCCAAGAAAGCCCATTTAATCCACCATATCCCTAAGATATAGTATTCTTATTATGGGACCCAATTACCAGGTACAATACTGCTGCAGTGTATGAAAGGAGACACCATGGCAGTTAGAATTCTAATGTGCAATTTGGAAGCCACAGAAGTCCCACTATCATGGGGTCAAGGACACTTTCTCCCCTCCCGGCCACACTCATCAGTTGGCCCATGTTAGCAGAGAACCTCCTTGCCCCATACCAGAGAAGGCAGCAGGAGCTTCAAGATGCTTCCTCTGCCCCCAAATCACCTCCTGTCTTTCCTATCACAGACCCCAGGATGGAATGAGGTTCAGGGATGGGGAGCTCCAGACTTTGGAAGCCACTGAGCCAACTGGCCAGTGCCACTGAACACCAAGTGAGGGAGGTGGCCTGAGCACGACTCCAGAAATGGCTTTACCTCCAAATTGGGGATTTGCCCAATCATGCTACTGGTTAAAGAGACACAACTAACTTGAAAATACCACTCAAGTCAGATTTTTCCAAATGGAAAAGAAAGCTGTTTAAGAATTATTTTGACAGGACTGAGCTGTCTTCTTCTTGTTAGAAAGGAAAGTCTGCAGCCCCAGGTAGTGCCGAACCGCTAAGACACAGTCGAGCCTCTATGACATTCACACCCATGACCTTGGCTCAAGACGGCACAAGAGATACACAGACGCCCACGTAGGAAGTTGGGTTAGCGACTGGGAGAACAAAGTTTCCCGGTCCTGACCTTTTGCTCCATGAGCTGGAAAAGGCAGCAGAGAAGCTGGAGGGAGGAGAGCTTCAGGCCCTGGAGAGAGAAAGACCTGGAGTTCGTTCTCACCATCACAGATGGACACGCATGCTCACCCGAGGTGGGGCTGGGCCCTCAGCTGGCTTGGCAGACTTTCAAGGGAGCTGGCACACACGCGTCCTGAACATTGCCCTTCTCCCCACCAATGATTTGTGTGTGGGGTGTGTGTGTGGGGGTGTGTGTGTGTGTGCCATTTTCTCCAAGTTCCTCAAGAGATGCTGAGAAATATTAACAATCTCATTTGGTTCATTTTAAAAATAATTATCAACTTGCAGTGAGTGACATTTTAGAAGTATATGGAGGCACAGCAACATGGGCCATCCATGGGGGACTATGAAGGCCGACAGTCACCTATCCAGAGATGTTCACAGTGTGCATCTGCGCAGGGGGAAAGGTATGCACGTCACACCTTCACAATGATAAACCTACTAAACCACGGTGGGTTAAGGCAGCATAACCAAGAAAATATTCATGAGCTTCTGTCACAATCGCTTAGCACAGGCAGTGGAACCAAGGGGAGGCTGGAGCGGCACCCGTGGGTGCCCCCACCCCTGTCCTGCATGGTGGGAGGACTTCCTTCCTTACTTGACTTGGAGAGCTGCTCATCCTGGGAAATGCCGAGGTCGTCCGACTCCCCTGACAGCTCCTTGATGAAGTTGGAAGGAAACATTCCAGTCTTTCCATTGAGAACACCTTCCCACCATCCTTCTTCTACCTGCACAGATGTGAACAGAAGAACAGAGGCAGCGTTCAGGTTAGATGTGGTACTTGCCAGTTTTCTCTCCCATCTGTACAGTGCCGAGTGCACAGCCCACACAGGGAGAGCTGCAGGACCCAAAGCTTACAGGTTAACAGGGAATGAGAAAGCAGACCTCACAGTGTCTCGAGATTCAGACTCAGGAAGGGGGGTTTAGCCTAGGGACCATAAACGCAAGTGGAAAAGAATTAACACTTCATTTCCACTAACATCCAACTGAAATTTGGCATTTCCTTTGATTAGGAATATACGTAACACACCAGAGTAATAGAAGGACCTGTGACGTGACGCCAACCAAATCGTATTTTCATATACCCTTTTTTTTCCCCTCAAGAAGTGGACAATCTACCAAGGTAGAAAGGACACATGGTTTACAGATGGTGGAGGGTGGGCATGACCAAAACCTAGCAATGCAAGGTAAATAGAAAAGAAAACACCATGCCTTAGCACAAACCAAATGTGTTACACAAAGTTGAGCTCGCCGAGATCTGGGATGCTAAAGGAAGGCTTGGAGAAAAAAAGGAATCAAAGTTAAGGTTGGCCTTGAAGAGCAGAAATGCCAGATATAAGTAGGGGAGGGTGTGTGAGAGACATTCAGGAGGTGCTGACACAGCCTCAGAATGGAGACAACCAGAATGGCATTTTAGAGCACAATTTAGGGAGCTCATGGGGGTACAGACTCACAGAGTGGCCATCATATCTGTGTGATCACAGAATCTTCGGGAAAGAATCCAGACAATGGCACCCGTGCATGACTATCCTTATTCAATACCAAATCACGTCATTTCACAACGTTTCTGTTGAAATCATTCCATTTGTCTATGTCAACTCAACCGTTATGTATTATCCTTTCAAGGAGCTTCTTATAGGATTAGAATGGTTAGGAAGATTCACCATAAGCCTGAATATAAATAGTCACAGGATTTGTAGCGTGGGGTCCTTTGTGCTTGTCTTGAATAAGGAACCATAAAATGACCTTCTTTCTCCCAGAAATCACAAGTCAGGAGGGAAAGACCAAGGGCTTGCACCACAAATGAGCAGTCCCTGGCGTAATCCCTGACAGCGCAGGGCAGCTGGGCCGATTCCATTTGATTCAGTTTGACAGTATCTAAAACGCTCCTGTCCCCAGTAATGAGTGGCTTCAGCCCGAGATCCCTGAAGGAAGCGCTCCTGATGTGTGGGATCGGCAGGCTGCCTGCTGGGAAAACAGGGGTGTCTTCACCTCGCCACGTCCCCACATGCCCGCATCCCTGTCACAGCACAGTCTGAGAGGAATGGCCAACAGGGAACCAGCAGACGTCTATCCTTAGCCTCACGGGGCGCAGAGGAGCAGACAATCAAACCACTGCTCATCGCCTGGGGGGTACACTTCCCATTACAGGCACCACGGAGCGGGCGGGCGTCTGTCCCCAGTAGCAGAGAGAGCTGTTCGGTGCTATTTCTTCCTAAAGACTGCTGCTCTGGTTGCAAGATTCAGGCTGGTGATATGAGACAAATGATCCCCAGCCCCACACTATCCCTCTTCAGCGAAATTCTAGTTCAACTTCCTGCATAAAGATGATGGCACTGCAGCCCATAGTGATTACATTCACTCATGAATGGATGGATGGATGAACGAATGCATGGCAGGGAAATCAATTGGGGGAAATCCTCCATAGGGGCCTATGCAGCCCTCGTTCCCCCACAAAAGGAATCTTCCTTCCTGTGAGGAGCAAAAGGGACCAGGAGACCCTGACTATATTGCACACTGTTCTTAATTAGGTAACACCACACTCAGGTCTGTGTGACCCTCCCGATTCCACCAATATTTAATGAGCACATATTTTGCACTGCCCTAGGACTTCGGGACAGATTCACTGGTGAACAAAACAGATAAAGACCCTATCCTTGAAAAGCTTCTACAAGAGTGGAACATACAGAGTCTGCACACTACCTGCTTAGAAATCAAGTTGCTTATGTTTATGTTTCTATATTTAAAGAGAGAAATGCATCCCTTTGTAATAAAGTGAGGATTATGGATGTTACCAAGGGCTTATGATTTCTTTCCCAAGGAAAGCATTAAAAGGGGACAGACACCTACCTTCTCCCCACCAACACATACTCATCAACAGGCTTCTGCAGGCCTTGGCTCTAGGTTGAGAACAAACCCCTGTGTTCCTCGGAGAGCAACCCAGCCAGCTCTGGAGCCCATGGCTGTGTTCCAGGAGAGAACCCCACCTTCAGCCCAGAGCTGGGAGCACGGCAGCTTTACATGGTAGTGTTTGAGAAAGAAAGATGCAGTAAAACCACTTAAACAGTTTGTGTCTGTGTGCCCTGCAATTCTTAAGTCTTCACAATCACCAGCCTCTAAGTGGTTCAGGGCCCAAGGAAGTAGTTTCTAGTTCTCAGCCCTGTTGCAAGTTGGGGAAGAGGCTGGGTGAATTTCAACATCTCCACCTCCACCCAATCTTACAAACATTATCTACATCTGTAAGGCACTGAACAGGATGCCTGTGAATACAAAGATGACCTTGCTGTCTGGGGTACCTAACTACCCAGAATACAGACACACCTATTTTATTGCACTTTGCTTCACAGTGCCTCACAGATGTTGCTTTTTTTTTTTTTTTTAACAAATGGAAGGTGTGTGGCAGCCCTGCATCGATCAAGTCTATCGACGCCACTTTCCCAACAGCATTTGCTCACTTCGTGTCTCTGTGTGACATTTTGGTAATTCTCAAATATTTCAAACTTTTCCATTATTATTATATTTGTTACGCTGATCTGTGATCAATGATCTTTGATGTTACTACAATGACTTGAAAGCTCAGATGACAGTGAGCATTTTTTAGCAATTAAGTACTTTTTAGTGAAGATATGTACATTATTTTAGACATAATGCTATTGCACACTTAACAGACTACAGGATAGTGTAAATATAGCTTTTATACACACTAGGAGACCAAAAACTTTGTGTGACTCACTTTATGGCAATATTTGCTTTATTTCAGTGGTCTAGAACACAGCCCGCAATATCTCTGAGATATGCCTGTAGTTCCTACTTTCCACTGTTGAAGTTTTACCTGTCAACTGTACCAGGAAGGGGAACAAGATTCATCAAGTCTAAAGTCTACTTCAGGGTACAAGCAGCAAGACAGAAAAATCCATTTAAGGGTTGCTATAGCTTTTTACATCCAATTGCCCTTTGTTACCCAAACCTCAGTCAGAAGCACACTGGAGAGGCGGGTGTGAGGGAGGAGGGAACACGGGGGAGGGAGAGGCACACAGGCAAATGGAGTCAGCTTCATTGTTTCAAGAGCTGTTTTACCATTCTTTCCAAAAAGAACAATGGACAAACCAAGCTCTAAGGAGAGGCCCACATCTCAACATCACTAAAATTTTCCTCAAAATTTATTCATACTTGGTAAGTTTTATGTTTCTGGGAATGTATCCATTTATTCTAGGTTGGCCAATTTGTTGGCATATAATTGTTCATAATAGTCCCTTATGATCATCTATATTTCTGTGATATCAGTTGTAACCTCTCCTCTTTCATTTCTGATTTATTTATTTGAGTTCTCTCTCTCTTTTTTTCTGAGTGAGTCTAGCTAAAGAGTCGTCTGTTTTATTTATCTTTCCAAAAAACCAGCTCTTGGTTTCACTGATCTTTTCTATTGTCTTTTTAGTCTCTATTTCATTTATTTCTGCTGATCTTTGTTATTTCCTTCCTTCTACTAACTTTGGGCTTAGTTTATGCTTTTTCTAGTTCCTTGAAGGCATTATGCTAAGTGAAATAAGTCAGACAGAGAAAGACAAATACTGTATGATCTCACTTATATGTGGAATCTTAAAAAAAACAAAAACAAACACATAAGACACAGACTCATAGATATAGAGAACAGATTGGTGGTTGGCAGAAGCAGGGGGTGGGGAAGGTGAGCAAAATGGGTGAAGGGGGTCAAAACAAATTTCCAGCTATAAGATAAATAAATCCAGAGGATGTAATGTAAATAATTACCAATACTATACTGTATATTTGAAAGTTGCTAGGAGAGTAGGTCTTAAACATTTTCATCACAAGAAAAAAAATTGTAACTATGTGTGGTAATGGATGTTAACTAAACTCACTGTAGTGATCATTTTGCAATGTATACATATATCAAATCATTTTGTTGTACACCTAAAAGGAATACAATGTTATATGTTAATTATCTCTCAATTTGAAAAATGTATTCAGAAATAGTTAAATGAGAATTTCAATACCAGTCCTTTTTCCTACCTGTGAGAGGTAGGGGAAAGCACTTTGGAAAATGTTTTAAACTAGGAAAATATCAAGATAGTTTTTTAAAGTTTTAAAAATTGAGATATAATTCATTTAAAGGTACAGATCTTATGGTACAAGTCGAACAGTTTTGACAAACGCATACACTCGTGTAACTCATAGTTCTACCAGCATACAGAGCATTTCCATCATTCCAGAAAATTTCCTAGTGTTCCTCCCCCGTCAATCTACCTCCAAGCAACCGCTAATCTGATTTCTATCACCTACGATTGGTTTTGCCTCTTTTAGAACTTCATGTAAATGTGTTAAGACATAGTTTTACCTTTTGAATATTGCTGAAAAAAATACAATTTGTTTTCAGAAAACATCCTTTTCTACTTGTGGAATTAGTGGGAGAAAATATTTTTGAGGGAACCACTTCCTGAAGTCATAAATACCTACATTATTTTCTATTTTTATTGCTTTAAATAACCATCCCTGTTGATCTGGGGACATGGAAAGCTAGTCATGCCAACTATAAACAAGTGTTATCTTGCTTCTAAATGCCTGAGCCAATATTTTCCCCCAATTCCTATGTCCTTCATTGTCTAATTACCTCTTCCAGGCAGGGCCAGAACATTCCATACACACAGGAAGTTGATTTTTATCCCCTCCCCTTATTCTTTTGAGAATAAGCCTATTCCACATGAGGGGGTCCCTCAAAAGAGAAATCTGTAGGGTCATCTAGAGGAAAATGACTTAAGAAAATATATATACGATTTCTATTTAGGACCTAAGCAAGCTCTGTCCAATGAGACACAGCAACATCCACGATTTTCCTGACAGTGGCAAGGGTTTCTGGTAGGGCTCTTACAGACATTCTTCAGCAGTGCTTGAAAGTCCTGTCCTTCAATACAGCTATGGGCTAGTCTACAGGTCCCCAGATTCCTAAATGACTCTAGGCTATCCTTACTATCATTCCAGCTTGAAAATATGAGCAAATGATAAATCAAGCCAGAAAGATAACCCTTCTGATGAATCAAGATCCTGAAGCTTTATCCTGTAACTATTCCCTGGTGAGTGAATTGTCTATGGGGACGCGTTCACCTTAGAACAGCCACACGTAAGGAAACTTTGAAGGGGGTGTTCCTTTAAAAGTTCAGTGTGCAGACGTAGAGAATGGACTTGAGGACACGGGGAGGGGGAAGGGGAAACTGGGATGAAGTGAGAGAGTAACATTAACATATATACACGACCAAATGTAAAACAGATGCTAGTGGGAAGCAGCCATATAGCACAGAGAGATCAGCTCAGGGCTTTGTGACCACCTAGAGGGGTGGGATAGGGAGGGTGGGATGGAGACGCAAGAGGGAGGGGATATGGGGATATATGTATATGTATAGCTGATTCACTTCGTTATACAGCAGAAACTAACACAACATTGCAAAGCAATTATACTCCAATAAAGATGTTAAAAAATAAAAGTTCAGTGTGGGCAGCAGTGTCATTTTTCCCATCTGATTGCATCTGCCAGCTCCTGCTTCCTGTACTCCACACCTGCGCCCAAAGCTTCACAGGTCATCCCCAACCTCAGAGCAAAGCTGTACTAACGTCCTGCCCTCCTTCCTCGGGACTAGCCCAGCGCCTTACACAATACAGCTGTGCTTGCTGAATGAATCCAAATACTCCTCACCTTCCACATGTCCAGTTGAAATGTCACCTATTCTAGGAAGCATCTTCTTCCCTCTCACTGAGTACCTTTGTTTTCAAATTCCTCTCTCATTTGTCAACACCATTATTTGCCACTCTAACAGTATCTCGGGTTATTAGTCACCTTCTTAGTTGAGTATATCTTACCCTCCCCGACTATACCAAGCATGTTTCAAAGCAGAGTTCTGTTCAATAAATCTTTGGATCTCTATAAGCACAGTTTCTCTTACCAAGTAAGCACTCAAATATTTGATAATTCCCATAGCTATGCCAATCTATTATAATCACATTTAAACTTGCAAAGATGTTACTTTTACGTGGTTGTCGCCTGTTTTGTATGCCAATGATTCTAATCTAATCATCGTTGCTTCAAAACGTGTCTTCCGCCTCCTTAATATGAACGTTCTACCATCTCTGTGCATTAGGAAATCAGAGATGTACACCCCAAAGTTATTTGGAAAAATAATTGTACAGCAGCCTGGGCTCTCTAGATTATCAAATTACAATTTAAAAAATCTTACATTAATGTTATCTTTTTTTGAAAAGGGATACAAACCCTTCTAAAGCAAAGGGTGCCTTAATGGGTAAGAATTTAGGTGTGCTTTGATCACCTATTAATTAATCAGCTTTTAAAGGAACCTGACTTCCCCGTCAAGCTTTGGGCAAGCACAAAACAAAAAGGCCTCCTTTTGCACATACGAGTTCTCAGAGTTCTTACACCAAAAATGAAATGAGGATAAATTGCCCAGCCACACACACAGAGGTTGTCTGATTGAGTTAAAAGTTTTGAAGAATTTCAAGGGCCTCTTTAACTCCTGCTGAGAGAACCAAATCTCTCTCCATGGCACAATAAGTAAGATGCCTAAGTTTCTAGGAAATGCAAGTGACCTTTCTTTGCAAACGACAAGGCCAAGTTAAGCTCTATCTAAGTCAGAAAGTGAAGTCTTCAGTATCTAGCCAGCCTGACTGGGGACCACTGGGAAATACCTCAAAAACTAACCACAAAGAACAAATAACAGCCAGAATCTCTGAACACCCCTTGGGCCACCACGAGGAGAGACTGGATGAGACCAAGCTCATCTAGCACAAGAGGAAATGCAGCGCCTTTCCCAGGCTCTAGACAACATAGATAGGAAGAAGAAGAGGTTTCAAAGCACTTTAAAACAAAAACCAAACCCCAACAATAGGCCAGCAAGCCAGTTTCAAAACTTCAGCGGCCCTCAAATGCCACTTCTCCTGGTAACCCTGTCCATGTGCCATCTCTGTTCTTATCATTAGAACTTCGCCTGCATTGATCAATCCTCCCCACGCTGGACAAAAATGTCACAAGTGTGTATTTACAATGATTTCCTTAAAAATGCCTACAGGGGATTTAGCCTGTTAGCTTTCCTTTTGGATTGGCAGCCCAGTCCCATTAAGTGCACAGTGACTTTTTTTTCTCCCTGCAGACCAGCCAGGAGGCAGAAGTATGGTGAGCGCTTCCTGAGCGACCTTCACTTTGCTCACCCTACTCATTCCTGGACCGCCCCACACCCTCCATTTCTCCTCTAGCCACGCTGCAGAGACCCATCCAAGCTGAGCTGCTAACTTCTGCCAGAAGGGCTGTTCACCCTACCAAGGGTCAGGGCCGTGATCCACCCAAACCTGTTTCCATCCATTGCTCTTCCTGCTAGCACACAATTTGGTTAAAGAGTACAAAATATGTAGGATGGAAGAGAAAAAGCTAGTGGTGAGAAGGAATAGGATAATAATTTGAAGGTTTAAAAAAAACGGTGCCGAAACAGGTGTAGAAAAAGACAACTAAAAGAGATTAGGGGTGAGGGAGTGTAGAATTTTAGAAGAATTGTTAACCCTGATTGTTTCACTTATGTTGTCCTCAATCCACTTTAAAGAAACCAGTGGAATAGCAGAGGGTGCATCATGGATGCAGAGAGGATAGAACTCAAACCAGCAAACCCATAGTTAAGGGAGATGCCCTGGCTCTACGAGGCTGTGTTGACAAATGGCAGACAAATATACATTTTTATATTTTAAGCTAAGATTACATGTTAAGATATATGTATATCATTTTTTAGGATTCTCTACTTCATTCAACTGTTCTAAAAAACCGGTCCATACATTCAAAACCTTCCTAGGAATTGTCTCTTGGGGTGGGAGGGAGTATGGGCATTTGTGTGTGTATAGCTTTGGAATACTGTAGAATTAATCTATTAATCAATCAATAAAAATATATATACACACCTACACAATACGATACGTTATATTTTTATTGACCAATAGATTGATTCTATAGTATTGCAAAGCTATTACTATGGTCTTATCTCAACCTGCTCCTGTGATTTAAGGGTTTTTGTTTATTTGGGATTTTCGTTTATTTTGTTTTTAGTCTTCTGTGGAATTAGACAATAGCTACTCAATGGCATTTATATAACACCCATTATAAGAGAAAAGGGCAGATTTTATATTATACAGTGACAATGGCCCAGGATCTGCAATATGACAAGTAAATTTCAACAATAGGGAAATTAATTTTTGATGATATAATTTAAAAAATATGGATTAAAAGGTAAACCTTTATGTTTTGTTTTACACAAATAGCATAGGCTACACAGTTAATTTTCCTTTTTCCTGCTTGAAGCAAGCCCAGAATGAAGCCTAGCACAGAGCTGGCAGGGATGGAAAGGAGGCGGGGACCGTAGACGGTGGTGAAGTTCTTCTCCCAGGCAAGGAGAATAACAGCCCTGCAATCATTCCTCTCCTTTAGCGACCCTCGTTCGGTTTCCCTGGAGCCAACAGGCAGTTGAGAATGGGCAATATTTCCCAGAAATTTATTAATAATCTTCCTCACCTTAATTTGTATTTCTTAAAATATTATTACAACATTAAAGGAAAAATCATCTTCTATGACAGAACCATTTTCAATTCTGGGTCCCTTTCCATTTTTGATCACATGCACAAAGATAGATTTTAGATGACTGTATCCTACTGTATGCAAATCTGTGGCTGATATATTCATTTATTTTGGAAAAAAAACTTTTCATACTTCCATTTATTCATTTACTTATTCAATAAGCATTTATTAAAGAATATGTTAGGTTTCAGGCACTATTCCAGGTACTATGAATATAAAGATAGATAAAAACCAGATCCCTACTGTTGAAAAGCTCTCAGGTTAGTGGAATGTAACATAATTACAACGCACAGTATTGTAATAAATACAGATTTAAAGGCCTCTGCGTTTACCATATTAATGGCTTCACGATCTTCTAGCTGGATAATATGACTTAATTCACACAACTATTCCCTTTCTTGATGACTTTTCATTCTCACAAGCATTGCTGCAATTAACATGTTTCACATATTTTTTTTCTGTTGACCATTTCCATGGATAAATTCCTAGGAGTAAGATTACTGAGTCAAAGGGTATTAATTCAGATTTGTATAGCTATTGATGTGCTTGTTAAGTAGCTTCATACAAGGATCATAAAGATATACAAAGTCACCAGTTCTTCTAGGCATTGCCAAGTCTTACCACTAAATCTGTTTTAGGATTTTCAAAAAGAGGTACCCATTATTGTCTTAATTTGATTAATTAATAGCAGGGCAGAACATTTTCTCATGGTTAAGATTTTTATTTCCCCTTGTGGGAGGTGTGTTTATAGCAGATCTATCTATACTTTATCATTATTATAGTAGCTTTCTAAAATATTTTCATATGTTACATATAACTTTTCATCTTAATTTATTGCAAATTTTTTTCCTGTTTGTTGTCCTCTTTGTTTAGCTAAACTTTCTTCAAATCATACCAAAATTTTAAGTCTCTTTTATTTTTAGTCACAACTGTTTATTTTTTCCCCTGGAATTTCTTCCATGGTGTCAGTCTCATGAACTGTGCCCTTCTACCACTGGCACAAATGTTCTTCTCTGCTGTGCATTCATTTTTAACTCATTCAGCTTTCAACAAATGTCTCCTATGTGCCCTGCTTGGCACCAGGAATAAAAAAAATGGTGAATGAATGACATACTAATATAAATTATCCAAAGCTGGGAAATAGGCCAAAGGGGCCACTGCATGTCCTCCCAGTATCACACTGGGAGCCCCATTAACTGATCCTCTAGGGACAGGTATCTGCTTGACACACTATTTATGAGATAGTTTACAACTCTGTTAGTGTAGATGTTAACCGGTAGAAAACCAAAAGCAAAACAAGTGAGTCTTGTCAGATAACCATGAAAATAAACTTTGACCAGCAGAGATGCAAGAGATTCATCCCCTAGAAAAGATAACCTCAGAGGTTACAGTTTCACTGCCCTGCAGGACGCTGTGTAGTTGTGCATCTAACTTAGCAATCTTAATCAAGTTTTTTTCTCTTTCAGTCATTATGAATACTTTGCTCTTTCGCCGTTCTCTTTGAGCCAGCCTTACCAAGAATCTTGCAGGTGCCCTCATTAGTGAGTTAAGTAAAGCTTTGATGCATGCTCACTTCATGTTTATATGAGAGTCAAGAAACCTGGCTGCTAGCATCAGCCCTTCCACTTCTACCCACATCATAGTTCACTTAACCCTTAACCTCCTCCTTGACTTCTGGCTTCCTTTTGGGGGGGGGGGGAATCATGGGTTTCTGTAAGGTTGAATGGTATTCAGGAAACCAAAGCAATTGGAAAACTGTACTTCTATATGCAGATACATGTGTCGAATCAGAATGAATGATCAGATGCTAAGTTCAAAGCCCAGGATCCCCCAGGCCTGAGGGAGTGGAGCCTGAAAAGCCCGTGCCAGTGTCTGGTGGGACACTTCACCAGCAGGGCTGGCTCTGAGCAGCCAGGACCACACAGGAACAAGGTTATGTAGTGCAGTGGCAAGAACAAGGGTCTCTAGCCAGGTGGACCTGGCTTCAACCCTCAGCCCTGCCTCTTCTAGGGTCTCTTGAGCCTCTTTCTTTTTCTACAAAATAAAGTGGTTACAATGAGTGAACGGGCCCATGCGTAAAGAACCTTGTCACTCCTGTCACATACTAGGTCTTCAATAAATGCCACTTCTTTTTCCCTCCCTGCTGGGTGGCAGGCCTCTCTGGAGGAATTTCCTCTGGAAGAGACTCAACCAGGTGATGTCCAAGGTCTCTTGAGCTCTAACGCCCCCCACAGCAAGGCCAACCAGCCAGGGGTGGGTTCTGAAAGCCCATATGAGCCCACCGCGCCCACCCGCCTGGCACACGTACCTCTCCTACCACCTCTATGATGTCGCCAACTTTCAGCTCAAGCTCATCATCGTTCTGGGGCAGGTAGCTGAACGCCACCTGGCACCGGCGCCTCCGTCGCTCGCCTGCATGGGAAAAGCAAAATATTCAGACACAGCTCTTGTCTCAAAATTAGATTTTAAAGAGAGGCGTCCTAGGCATGCAGGCAAATTAAGCTGACTTGTTTCACATATGCTCTCTGGGACATGGCTAGAGGCATGGCAGCTCTGGTCTCTGAGAGAGGCAGGAGAAAGCAGAGCAATGCTTCTTGGTCTTTTAAAAGCTGCTGGGTCCGAAAGGCATGGATATGAGAAACCGATCCATTGTGCAGAAGGCAAAACCCCACCCCTGAAGCGCTGGGGCACAGTGTTGCCTTAAACGGTTTTCCGTGGATAGGGCTTTGTATTTGCTGCTGGTGACTTTTAATGAAAGCTGATGTGATATGGTAGAGGAAAAAGAATGGTCTGCTTCTAATGCTAGCAGGGCAGAGGAACTTTTTCCCAAACGTGCAGAGGAAAAGATGAAGTACCCTGGCCTTCTTCTTACTAATCATCACCCTTTTAACATGCTGGAACTCAGGCTGATAAGCAAGGGCTGATTTACATTTCAGCCTCCTCTTGGCACCATTTCAAATGTCCCACAGGAGTTCAGCAAATCCACTTTTGTCCTCTTCCCTCTGTCCCAGGGGATCCATTAACAGGATCGCTGGCTGCTTACACAGAACCAACCCAGGCACATCAAGATAAAAACCAGGGCCACACTTCACTTGACTGAAGGACCCTCAAGGTCACAGCATCTCACTCACCCAGTGTGGCCCAACAGGGAGGTCCTGGCTTAGAGCAGTTCAAGTACAGATGCAACTGTCCACGCCACAGACATGCACTGTGGGAGTAAAGAACACGCATATGGTGTGCGTGTGACGGGGCTCGGGGAGCGGCGGGGCAGAGACAGACAGACGGCAGTGGAGGCCCAAGCTGGGAAGAGGTGGATAAGAGAGAGGAAACGAGACGAGCGGTGCTCAGAAGTTTGTCATTCAAGGCTGACCACTTCACCTGATCCCTTCCTGCCACCGCATGGCCTTGAAAACCAAAGGGATCAACGACTTCAAGGAAACACATTTAGAAATGCTTACATTATTTTTGGATACTGCCTACAGGGATTCTTTTTCTTTTCTAACCTTTCCCTGAGAAAGCAAGTCCCCGCAGGAGTGATCACAGACCACACTGAGACCCCCATGCAGGGTGACATCATACAAAGGGACAGCCCTTTGCTACATCTGACGTGCTCACTGATCAATATTTATCAAAAGCCAGTGGCCTAGTTCCCTCTGTTCCATCTTTTTTCTGCCTGAACCTCACTAAGGAAGAACAGAGTTGAACAGAGGGAAGAGGGCAGAAGTTCAGAATCAATATCTCGTCTAATCACATCTTTGGCGACGACGTGAATACACTCTACCTCTTTGTGCGAAATCACGAGCTGGCTGGTCTCGATGAGAACAAATGCAGAGCTCTCAGGCCAGTTCCCAGGCGCTAACTGCACTGTCAGCGGGCAGAGTAAGGCAGCCCAAGGCTCTTCCAGGGACAGAGGGCTCACCCCAAATAGCTCTTCCCAGGCGGGAAGTCAGGAAGAACGGTCTCCAGGGTAAAGAGCTCCACGGCTATTCCCTGGCTTCCAACACAAAGGAAGGGAAATCAAGCCCTCTGTCATAAAGGATACAGATTGCTCATTCTAGCCAAGAAAGCCTCGATGACGAGGTGATCTCCGCACCTGTCTCCTACCCCCTGTGACTCCCCTGCCCTCATACACACCTCTTAAGATGAAGTTGTATAAATCTTTAAGAGCTTTACTTGTTATATGTTACGTTCAAAACAAACTCTGCAGATACAATCTGAACACGAAACAAGTAAACATGACAAATGTCTGAAACTCGACACTCATAACCACAGAGGTCACCAAAGTCCTGACCAAAGTGACTTAAAAATAACATCTAAAGACCTACTGTTAGCTGAAGTCATAAAACTTAGTTAAATGTAAGTTCGTATCTTCACAGAACCCTCTGTAAAAAGTAGCATCTAACCCAACACTACAGAAAGGGTGAAGGAGAGGCGATATATCCTTCGAGAAAAGACTAACCCAGCAGAGTCAGGACCTAGAACAGAATAATATTTCTCTCGAACCAAATCTTTCCATCAGAATTCTATAACGCCCTGTCTGGAATCAGAAAGAACAGCACACTTACTAATTTCTCTCTGCCAGGCTAGTCAGTATCTCCCCTTTTATTTTTTTATTATTATTATTTTTTTGCGGTACGTGGGCCTCTCACTGTTGTGGCCTCTCCCATTGCGGAGCACAGGCTCTGGACGCGCAGGCTCAGCGGCCATGGCTCACGGGCCCAGCCGCTCCGCGGCACGTGGGATCTTCCTGGACCGGGGCACAAACAAGTCAGTATTTCTTAACTACCTCTAAGGTTATTCAACTGGTGGCACAAAGACCTATAAAGCACACTGTCAACGTACAAGACCAAGAAAAGTGAGCCCGACAGGGAGGTATCCAGAGGTCACTGGTGGAAAAGGTCACCTGACACGACCCCAAGCAGAAACAATTATTCCCTCCGACACTGGGATAGTTTGTGATCTTTTCTAAAGCACCCCTGATACCCACCACCCTAACTTATCTTGCCAACCACATGAGTTAAAAAGAAAAGAGCCAGAAGGAGCAAACATTTTACAAATGAGGCAAGTAGGGCTCAGTGACTTACCCGAGGTCACCAAGCTAGTAAGTGGCAGTATGTCCTTGGCCTGAGTTCAGAGCTCTCACTCCAATGCTGGATGAACCAATTTAGTTCACACCTCATCCCAAGTTCTCTGCAATCTGTACTTAGCTGCTTCCCACAACACTGCATAACACAGCCTTAGGGCTTCTCCACGGCTTTCACATTACAGATAACTTCCAAACTCCTGCACTGCTGCTTTCCAGTCCTCGACTTCTGCAAATTACTGTTTCAATCTTGTTTGCCAGTTCCACCCAATGTAAAACCCAGTTCGGGGGGGATATTTGATGTTAGGAGACACTGCATTTCAGTGGCGTCTGTCCATCTTAAATTTAAGGGAATTTAAGGATGTCATTTGCCATTTTTTCCTTTCTTGGTATTTCACTGATGTTTACTAGTTGGTCTTGACCTTCCTTGAAGAGGTATGTAGACAACAATGTCATCTCCTTTCAGTAGCTGGTATAAACTGGAGGAAAAAAATGCATGACTTGCCCAAGGCTGTGGTTCAGAATCCTTTCGTTTAAGCTACCACCCTCACGCCCAGAGCCCCATCCACATGAACTCAAGTTTTAATACATTTCATTGGGCTTTTTTCTTTTTGCCACTGTGTGTGTTTTTCAGGCAGGACCACTTAACTCCTTACACATAACTGAAAGAAGTAACGGACACGAATTTTATGGACATACAAGCAAATGTATATGGGCACATGCACATGGCTTACCAAAAAAAAGTATGACTGAGGCAGACTTCATAAGGCATACTTGACACGTCTCTCTACCGCCATATTGTATGACGGCCACAAAATACACATGCATGAACGTGCATTCATAAAGAGGAACATAGGCAAACACAGGTGACAAGGCAGGCACCCTCAACTCCCTCATTAGATCTCATAACCACCTTCCATTCATGACCAGCTTTGTTTAATAAAATAGTAACAGCTAACATTTACTGAGCACCTACTGTGTGCCAGAGACTACTAAGGACTTTATATGCATTAGTGCATTTAATTCTCACATTGAACGTCGAGGGTAGATCTTGGACCCTCCCTTTTACAGACAAGGAGACAGAGGAGGCACAAAGAGACTGAGTATTTTACCAGAGGTCTTACAGCTAGAAAGTGCTAGAAGGGTCAGGGATTTCAAGTCAGGAGATGCAACTCCAGAGACTGCCTCCCCTGTCTGACTGTTCTTAAGAAGAATCCTCGGCTATGAGTCTTGAGACTGCAGAAGGGACTAGCTGGGCTAACATGGGACATGGTTAAGTTGTGAAACCAGGAAGTGACAAACCACAAATCAGGAGCGTTTCCTTACAGCTGCTGGCAACTGGAGCCCATATTTTAATGAAATAAAGCTGGTTGGATGGGGCGGAAATGTCGTATATTCACATTCTCTAAAAATGAAATAGCAGACACTGCCAAGGATGCCATGACCCAGCCTCAGGAACAGCACACACATCTATATTTTAGAGCCTTCCGGGGTCTTACAACAGCTGAAAACTTTACTAGGTCAATTCATTCAATGACCACAAAAATATAACAACAAATAGTGCAGTGCTTGAGAAAAACCTTTGGGTACACTGAAAAGTTTCAACACTCATACAGACTATGTTTTTTTTCATCCCACATCCTCCTTGACAGAACAAGAGTATAACTAAGAGGGTTGATATTTCCAAGAAACTCACTAAATTAATCAAACGGAGCCTCACCACATGCCTAGGAAACACAGCAGTATCCTGATGTCATTTTACAAAAGAGAAAACATTTATAAAATCAAAGAGGAACATCAGAAGAAGCCCCTAATTCTCAGGGTTACTTCTGGCATTTTCTCCAGACATGGCCTGGGGTCCACCTGGGTCAGAATGTTGACCTGCAAGGCAGATCTACGGAACTGCACTCTCTGAGGTTGAGGCCAGGGGCCTGCATTTAAACCTGACTCCGCAAGTGACACTGCCCACAAAAATCTAAACCTCAACAACGAATCAGAGTCACTAATTACACGTGAGAACAGGAAAATACCTTGTTGGGAACAAGTGGTCTCCCTTTGGAGGACACTAACCAGTGGTTCTCAATCTTGGCTGTACCCTGAAAGCACCTGGGGAGCTTCCATAAAACTCCCCATAACGTCCTAACAGCAGCCCCTAAGGAACAAGGTCTCCATAGAAAAATGGCTTCTTCCAGGGCTGGGGCAAAGAAAATACAAAGTGAGACTGGAATATGTGGTTATGACAAAATTAACGAAACACTCTAAGGCTTGAGGGGTAATTTGTAAAGGACACAAGGCTCAGCTTGGTAGGGCTTCCACTGGCCAAATCTGGGACAACAGCAGCATGTACTAAAGGATTTATTCATTTCAAAAAAAATTCATAAGCCCATAATGATACATTCACTAGGTAGCTAGGTTGAGAGCTAGCTAGATGGATGGATAAGATTAGATAGGTTTATGGGCCAAGACGGGAAAGCTCTTCTTTACAAAAGAATGTCAACTAATGCATGTAGAAATGATAGAAACACACAATCACCATTTTATAACCATCATGGCAACAACTGTTTCTGGCAAGAATCAATGGTTGCTAAAACCACTGGGTGAAATCCTGTTGGGGATTAGGATATTTAGAGAGTCTCAAAGTATCTCCCCACAGATTATTCATTGATTACAAAAAGAAATGGTGCCCTGAGTATGGAGAAACCTGGCAGACACAGCCTCAAAGTTCATGTCATCAATGATGGGACAAATTAATATCAGGTGTCTCCTTACGTGATGCACTGAGAAGGGCTTAACATCACCTACAGAACGCTCCCGCCCAAAATGTTTAACTGAAATCTGACCGTGAAGAAACATGCAAATCCAGATCACGCAAATCCATAATGAGGGACAGTTGACAAAAACTGACCTGGTTTAAAAAAAATCTTTTTAAAATCAATATCGCATAAGATTTTTTAAAGGTTAGGGGACTGTTCTAGATCTTAAACCAGTAAAGAGATTTAACAACTAAATATAATGCAATCCTTAACTGGATTCAGGGTTTCTTGTAAAGGTTATAAAGGACATTATTGGAAGAAATGGGGGAATTTGGATATGGACTAATACTAGATAATAGCATTATATTAATGTTACATTTCCTGAGTGTGTTAATTCTATTGCAAAAAAAAAAATTCTATTGCAGTTGCATAGGAGAATGTCCTTGTTCTGAAGTATTTAGGGATGAAGTGTCTTGGTATCTGTAATGTACTTTCAAGTTGTTTAAGGAAAAAACAAAAGGAATGTGTGTGTGTGTGTGTGTGTGTGTGTGTGTGTGTGTACACATACATACAGACACATACGTATACACATATACATACAGCGAGAGAAAGAGAGAGAGAAAGCAAATGTGGCAAAATGTTAACAACGGGTGAATCTAGATGGGTGTCCATTGTACTATTGTTACAACTTTTCTGTACATTTGAAATTTTTCTAAATAAAATATTTAGGGGGAAAAGGAAAAAAACCAGATGCCTGGGCCCCTCCCCTAGATTCTCTGAAGTCACCAATCTGGGGTGTAGCCTGGGCATCTGAATTTTAGGAGCTCCCCAGGTGATTCTAGCATAGAGCCAGGGTTGAGAGACATCTAGACGGGTCAGTTGTCAAAAAATAAATGGGACTCTTCCAGACCATGCTATACAGGCCCTATATTTGGCTTCTCCCCAAAGGGGAAAAAAATCATACTTATTTGGCCATGTTATCCTAATACATAACCCAGGTGAATGTTGCTGTGCTGGGATTTTTATTTCACAGGCCTTTGGGACAGTTGTAGTAAGCAGTCTCTAGCTCTGGAAATGTGTTCCTGGGGCCGGGGGATGGAAAAGATGGTAGTCTCTGCTATCGTTAATTAGCAAACACTGCCAGGGGTGCAGCAACTCCGCAAGTTACTGAGCAGCATTCCGGATTCTTGAAGAAGCTGTTTTTTGAGTCGGAAACATCAATTTATGCAAGGGGCCAGGTTTCCTATTTCAGGATGGAAAAACAATACAAAGCGAACTAAATAAAAGTGGAGAATCACCCATTTTACTCAGGATATCCAGTACATTCTGGGTGCACGGGAAGAGAAAGCTGAATCACTGACTTTGTGGACCCAGCATCATACCTTTTCCTGGAAAAATTCCCTTGCATCACCCTGTTTCCAATGTAATGTAACTCAGACGAAGAGGAGGCCACTTCAGAGGCTGATGGCATGCCAGGAAAAAAGGAACTCATGGTCTTTCCTTACAGACCTCTCTTGGCTGTGGCTGGACTGTTGCAGTGGAAATGTACGGTATTTAATTAACCAGCACTGTCTGGTCCCTGGAGACGCGCCTGCTCGATTCTCCAAGGGATGTGTATCATCAACATCTTTGCATGGCAGAAAACAGTAAATCCATTTGCCTTCTCCTTCAAAGGCAAAGTTCATCTGAAAAGAGGTTACAGCTATGCCAGTGCTCATTTGCTCCCAGGTCCCACCAGAATACAGGAGGAAAATGTAGACCCAAGAGGGAACCAGTTAGTAGGGCCTCTGAGTCACAGGGGACAGGGAGGGAGGTGGGTGAAGTCAAAAGTCACATAAGGAAAATCAACTGAATCTTGGAGATGAAGGAAATGAACATTGACTAGGTGTCTGCTATGTGCCAAGAACCGTGCTAGGCATGTCGTGTGCGCCCCTCAAGTCCTCACACCAGCACTGTGAGGTTAGGGGTGCTGGCCCCATCTTGATGGATGGGCCCAGAAAGCCTGGATAACTTGTACGAGGCCCATGAGTAAAATAAGTTGTGGTCTGCAGCCCTCTTCTTCCACCAACCCAAGATAATACCAGGAAGACAGAGCGGGAGTGTGTTTCCGGGGGACTTTGGATACCAAGCGAAGGATGAGGACTTAATTTTATGAGATCCTGCCCAGAGGAGGTTTCTGGGCAGAGAAGTGACAGGAAGATGTGAGGAGGACAGTGACCTAGGGAGAAGTGGCTGATGCGAAGGGGTATGCAGAACAGCTCGGGGGCGGGAGCCTAGAAGCAGGCAGAGGGCCCAACAGAGGACAGTGAAAGAGAAAGCCTGAAAAACGTGGTGGGAGGAATGAGACACGCAGGGAAGGGAAGGCAGATACACAGTATCACCATCAGGTGATACTGGGGCCAATGACCCTTCCTTACTTGTCTTGGATCCCAGTACCTAGCTCAGTGTCTGTTAGAGCAGACATGTGATCCATTCTTGCTAAATGGATGGACAAATGAACTAATGAGCGCCTAGTCCACATTCTGTGGACTGTGAATCCCTGATTTTGTGAACACAAATTCCCAAAGGAGCACTGAAGAAGGACCAGAAGGGTGGAGGAAAAGAGTTAAAGCCTCAACTCGATGTTAAGCAGGGTGCCCATTAAAGGCCAATGCCAAAATGGTTAAGATGCTATATTTTATGTTATGTGCCTTTCACCAATTAAAAAAAAAAGCCAATGCCACCCTGACCTATTGCAGGGATGGGAAGATGGTGGCCCCTGTAGTCTTGCCACTGTGCTGAAGGTGTCTCGTTCTCCACTAACACTGTAGCCCGACGCATCGGTGATACTAAACAGTGCCTGAGATACTCCTAACTGCTCCCTTCTTCCAAATTTATGGTCCACTGTCAATTTTACGTAACAGTAGAGCAGGGCTAGATCCCAACAAGAAATGATGTATATTTGATTTTAAATTTAGTCCTCTTTAAGACAGAAAATACTTGTTTCAAGTAGGAAGAAATGTATGTGTAAGCATGTTCAGGGCAGCATTTCTTCTAATAGCAAATGCATACACACACAGAGACCCACACAGGAAACATCCTGAAGGTCCACTGCGAAGGAATGGCTCCATTAATCATGGTTTATCCAGGCCATGGGAAACTCAGCAGCCAATTAAACCAGGCAAGCAGCTCTGTGTGTACTGATGTGTAAAAGGTGCCCATCGTACATTAAGTTAAAAGACCAAATCACATAATATGTATATGATCCCCACATTGCAAGCGCATGCACGCTTGCGCGTGCGTGCACACACACACACACAAACACACACACACACACGCACACACACACACACCACCTCCCTCCCTCCTTAGCTCCCACCAGGGACTCTTTTATTTACTCCTATTATCCAGGACCTATCAAGAGTATGCATTCAACAAATGCTTATTAATGAATAAATGGATTCATTCAACATTCAAGTGATATGTTAGGACCTAATACAATTAAATGAATGAGAGAAGCAGAGTGTGTGTGCACGAACACACTTGTGTAGGCACAGAAGATGGTATGGAAGGGCACACACACACATACACTCTCTGCCGTTGGGGCCCCTTCTCTGGGTTCCTCTAACAACAATTGCTTTTCTCTAGCACCGCCTGCATCCCACTGTATTTGAAATATCTCCGAGTGTCAGTGTATGTTTTTCTCCACTCCTTCAGCTCTGACACCTCTCAGCGCTTTCATGCACACCTTTTTCAACAAATGCAACTCATTTACCAACACCCACATGTGCCTCACGAGGGTTCTGAGGATGCTGTCTCATCACGAATGCCCACTCGCCATCAATCTGTGAGCCCAGGTGCCAGGTATCTAGAAACAGAGGGAGGGACGCAAATCCCTGATCTTCCCTCAGTCCTAGAAACTTCAGAGTCTAATGCCTTGTTTAAAGAAGCCACTGAAAGCAGTCTTAAAATCATCCAATTAACACACGACCAAAAAAAAAAATCAAGTTTCTACTGCAAGCGAAATACAGAAAGGGGCCATCCATTTAACAAGCTGAGTTTCTGCTAAGAGGAGCTACACATGGATATTTTCAATATTAACGCTGTCACCTGATATTTCCATAGAAGCCACATAATATAATATGGGCGCCAGGGGCACAAAGAACTCCTTCAAACACAATGGCCTCCACCTCAAACTGACTCATAAAACTGGTGTGAATTAGCTGTCTGAAAGGAAACACGAGCTCTGATTTTCCGGCTCATGGACACGTGGTTCATAACGATAGCATTAAGGCACATAAAGAGAATCCTGGGTCTCACAACACTGAAAAGACAGATAACCCAGTGGCCCCAGCACTGCGACCACACCGTGCAGCCCACTTGAGCTCTCAACCTCAGTTTTTCTCATGTATAAGATTAGAATGATGAGGGCAGACCTACTTTACAGAAGGGCTTGCTGCCACCTGACTCCTGCCCTTTTTTCCACTTGTCTTTTCATGAACGAATATGCTAAAAGGCAGCCTTGTTCATTATTTATACCAGTTCAACCAATTTTCTTTTTGCCAACCTTCCCTTCCCAATAGAGTGAGATAAAGGAATCACACTGGAAAACAAACTCAGTGGCGTCTCTAAACATCCTCCTGGTTTTCCCCTCTCCTTAGGCTGGTCCCAGGGTTTGGTTTGCTCTTTCAGCACAGTCCTTAATCCAAATGACCAGGCCCACAGCAGACCACACTGGGGGACACTTCTCCAAAGCATCCCTGGCTCAATTCCCCCAGCCCAGGCTGCCATCTCTCTGGGGGAGGGAGTCTGCATGTTCAGAGGAGAAAATCTGATACATAAAGCACACTGCTTTTCTCTGCTTTAGCAAGGCTGATTTGGGCAAAATGCCCAAAAGAATTCAACATTATTTATAGAGTTTTGTTTGATCTCCTTTTACATGCTCCATGCAGAGTCATTCAAGTGAAATAAGAATACAGAATTTCAAAGGGAAAACTGAAGGAAAATTCTAAATATAAGTGATTTGTTGAGCATAAATAAGATTTTTCCTTTCTGTCCAACACACTCCTTCTAACATCTCTATTTTTAAAGGCCTTCTCAAACTTTGTTGCTGACAAATGGACCTATGAGATCTCTAACTTTTACAGCGAAGCGGGAGGCAGAGGGAACAAGATGAGGGGAGAGTGAGTGATGGGTAGCACTCGCGTGCACGTGCACAGTAAGAACAGAAACAAAGGTCTAGGAAATCCCAGAAACCCTCATCTGGGGTCCACCTCTCTTGCCTAGAGAATTCTCAGGGGAAAATACCCACCATAAACAAATCTGGAGTATCCCAGTTCTCAAAATCAGTACCAAAAAATGGCCCTGGGAGATTCAGAGAATGACAGAAAATTCCACGTATCTTTCTCTTTCGGAAGTAGGGGAAAGATCTTTATTGCAGGTAAGCAAAATGTTTGCTAAATTCTGACTCATTTTTAATATAGTTTCCTTTCTCATCCCTATCAGAATAAAGAGGGGGGAAGTGTAAGTTTTTATAAATTTTCTTGATGCAAATGGGGGTTTGCATCCCAATTCCTTCTTCTGTATCCAAAAGCAGAGATTCTTAACTGAGGTTTGTGGATAGATTTCAGGGGGTCTCAACACAGATGGGAAGAAAATTACATCTTTATTGTCACTACCCTCTATGTGAAACCTGGTCTTTCTTTCCACTCTGCATATACACAACAAGCCACACTGGGATTAGCAGCACCTGTGGATTTTATTTATTCCCTATTATGTGGAGAGATATTTTCACTTCACATCATAGTCATTGCAGCTACCTTGAAATATCATTTACCCTCATCCCTACTTCAAAATTATGATCGCTTCAAGACTCACTGCTGGATCTTGCTATTTAATGCATGAATAAAGGAATATGTATTGCTTAAGTTTTTGCAATTTTTTTTTTTTTTTTTTTTTTTTTGCGGTACGTGGGCCTCTCACCGTAGCGGCCTCTCCCGTCGCGGAGCACAGGCTCTGGACGCGCAGGCTCAGCGGCCATGGCTCACGGGCCCAGCCGCTCAGCGGCATGTGGGATCTTCCTGGACCGGGGCACGAACCCGTGTCCCCTGCATCGGCAGGCGGACTCTCAACCACTGCACCACCAGGTGGGAAGCCCAAGCTTTTGCAATATTTTGATACCTGTACTTCAGTATAACTGTATTCATTTGCAATCCTATGTATTTTATTTTATTCATTTACAAACTTTATTCTGGGAAGGGGTCCACAGGCTTCACCAGACTGGCAAACAGGTTCCCAAGCAATTTTTTTAAAAGTTAAGAACTTCTAATCCCTGCTCTCAAGATTATGGTTTGCAAGGAAACTCAAAGGTGCAAGGGGGAATTATACACACACACACACACACACACACACACACACACACACACACACACACACACA
>NW_021703779.1:16970032-17061436 GCF_005190385.1 Monodon monoceros
ACACACACACACACACACACACACACACACACACACACACACACACATAAAATAAAGCAGTAAACATGACATTTGGACCCTGTCTGCCATAATGTTTCACAGGCTTTGGAGCAGCACATCATGACAGAAGAACCACATTGGGTGGGCTTCCCTGGTGGCGCACTGGTTAAGAATCCGCCTGCCAATGCAGGGCACACAGGTTCGAGCCCTGGTCCAGGAAGATCCCACATGCCGTGGAGCAGCTAAGCCCATGTGCCACAACTACTGAGCCTGAGATCTAGAGCCCACGAGTCACAACTACTGGAGCCCACACACCTAGAGCCTGTGCTCCGCAACAAGAGAAGCCACTGCAATGAGAAGCCCGTGCACTGCAACGAAGAGTAGCCCCCGCTCACTGCAACTAGAGAAAGCCCATGTGCAGCAACAAAGACCCAACGCGACCAAAAATAAAATAAATAATAAAAATAAATACATTTAAAAAAAAAAGAAGAACCACACTGGGCAACTTGACAGGTCCTGATCCACGAACAGCCGTGTGGCACAGTGTTCAGGAGACTGCTGGCCAAGTGCCCTCTTATTACCCGGGTCAGTGGCTGGCGAGAGCCCTGCTCTGTCATCTGGCACCTTGGCTCAGCTGAGCTCAACGCCCATTGCTCCCTTCCACGAAGGCCAGCACAGCTAATTTGCAGACTGCCACCTGCCACTGCCTCAATGTCCCCCCTCCAACCAAGCCCTGCGTTTCTCTCCTTTTTCAAACCAGTAAAGTTATGGAAAGCATCACAAGGTCCCCCTGCCACACCAGGATAAAGAGGTCACTTGGGCTTCCGTGCACCCACAGAGCTCCAGATACACCTCTTCCTCCCAGCCCGAGTCAGCTGCACTGTCTTCTCTGCGTGCATGTACCCAGTGCCGGCTGGGCAGTCAGTGCACGAACGTTCCATGAAGGGAGGGAAGTTTGTGCCAATGTTTATAACTGCACAGGATTTGCTTGGATGCGTTGCCTGGCTTCCACCGAGGTCCCATCTTTGTGGTATCACTGGAGGATGAAGGACCCTAAGGTCAGCAAGTCCAACTGAGGCCAGAGGCATCTGACCAGTTCTTAAAAAAAAAAAATTAAAATCCAGAAAAGAGCAATTCCACTTTTACGAAGCTATGCTCCAGATAACTTACATGAAATGTACAAAGGTATATGCATAATGCTCAGTGCTACATTGTTCAGAAGAGTGAAAAACCAGAATCATCCTAAACGTCCTTCAATTAGGGGACTAGTTAGTCAAGTCACGGTGTATCTACAGGTGGACTATTAAACAGTGGCACTGCTCTAAATGACCGTTATGCCAAGAGTTCCAAGATTCTCTTCAACCTAACATCACGAATTGCAATACACTATAAACAGCACGATGCTATCTGTATTTTTTTTAAAACACCAATATGCCTGTATCACTATGTGCTTAGATTAGGTCGTACCATGTGAAATTGACACTTCTGTGGTCAAATCTCTGCAATTTCTTATGGTTCATCACAATAGACATGGGTGGAGATCTTCTGAGGAGTTAACCAGGAGCCAGGTCTCCTCTGGGGAATATGAATGAGGAAAGGGATTTTAAGTTACTTTTTAACTTTTGTTACCATGACATTCCTTTACTGATTTTTCACACTGAGCATGTATTATTTTTATAATAAGTCTAACAAAGAAAACTTAGGGTGAATCTAAAATAAAACGTACAACTTAAATTTTAAGAAAAGAGCAGTGAGGTCTATACAATACTATAGCACAAAAGCTGCCTTACAGAGCAGGCGATTTTTTTTTAACATCTTTATTGGAGTATAATTGCTTTACAATGGTGTGTTAGTTTCTGCTTTATAACAAAGTGAATCAGCTATACATATACATACGTCCCCATATCTCTTCCCTCTTGCATCTCCCTCCCACCCTCCCTATCCCACCCTCTAGGTGGTCACAAAGCACTGAGCTGATCTCCCTGTGCTATGTGGCTGCTTCCCACTAGCTATCTATTTTACATTTGGTAGTGTATATATGTCCATGCCACTCTCTCACTTCATCCCAGCTTACCCTTCCCCCTCCCCGTGTCCTCAAGTCCATTCTCTACGTCAGAGCAGGCGATTTTGTTGTGATCAGAACAAAACCCGTTACTGTGGGCTTCCTCTAGGGGCTACAAAGAGTTTCGTTGCCAAGGCCCCTCTGGAAGAGTGTCATTCAGAAAAGGATGGGTTTCTAGGCAAATGAGCAGTGCAGATAAAGGGACTGGGCTACCTGTAAGCAAAGGTTTTTAAAGATAATTTTTTCCCCTAAACAAACAGTTTACTGATACACATAGTTATCTCTTTGTTCAAGGCAAATAAAGGTTTTTCTCCTTTATTGAAGCAAGTCCTACTTTCCTTGGAAATACGGGAGAGTAGCAAAGGTACATTTTAAAAAATGGTATCTCACACTCGGACTTTTCATTTTCCACACCGATCTGCACCTTTACTCTCCCCTTGGAGGGAACTGAGTGTCATGAAAAGTGTAAATTTTGAAACTGTAAATCTAGAAGGTGTTAATCTAGAAACTTGGAGGCAATAAAATGAATGTAGATTCATTCGTGGAATAGAGAAAGGAAGAGCAGAGGGAGAGAAGTAGAGAGAAATAAGTGCACATGGATTCCTCCAACAACGCTGATTTTTGCCTGCACCGCTTGCCTCAGCACTTAAATATCTTTTTTTTAAATAAATTTAATTATTTACTTATTTTTGGCTCTGTTGGGTCTTCGTTGCTGCGCACGGGCTTTCTCTAGTGTGACGAGCAGGGGCTACTCTTCATTGCGGTGCGCAGGCTTCTCCTTGCGATGGCTTCTCTTGCCGTGGAGCACGGGCTCTAGGCGCGCGGGCTTCAGTAGTTGTGGCTCGCGGGCTCCAGAGCGCGGGCTCAGTAGTTGTGGCACACGGGCTTAGTTGCTCCGCGGCATGTGGGACCTTCCTGGACCAGGGCTCGAACCCGTGTGCCCTGCATTGGCAGGCGGATTCCTAACCACCGTGCCACCAGGGAAGCCCAGCACTTAAATATCTTTATGTCAACAGGCTTCATGATCAAGTTTTCTATATACTATACCTAAGTAAGTCTCCTTTTGCAAGACGAAACTTCCTGGAGGGCAGGAATTGAGTTTTCCTATCCGTCTACAGCAGGGCTTGGCAAACTTGCTCTGTAAAGGGCCAGAGGAAATATTTTCGGCTTTGCAGGCCACACAGTCTCTGTGGCAACCAATTAACTCTGTGGCTGTAGCACAAAAGCAGCCACAGACCGTATGTAAATGAAGAGGCACGGCCATGTGCCGATAAAACTTTATTTCCCAAAATAGGTAGCACCAGATGTGGCCCATGGGCTGGGATTTGCCAACCTCTGGTCTACAGAAAGGCGAGATCAGGGTCCAAATCAGGGACCAGGGATGATTTTTCTTTTAAGGAAGAGCAAGAAACATTGCTAAGTTTGCATTGTCAGCTTAGAAGCAAGCCCCTCTCAGACGCCTTCCCTGATGACCTCTGAGGCAGGGCTAAGTGCCCCCATCACCACCATCATGGGACAGCACGGCACCCAGAGCACAATGCTCTCTTCACCCTGATCCCACTGTCCCCACTGCCCCTGCTGCCCGGGACTCTTGGATTCTCAAATCCTAGACTCCTGTGAGCAGCAGCTGAGCTGGCCGCCTTGTAGATTATGAGAGGTTAGCCCAGAGCCCAGCCCTGAACAAGCCTTTAGTAATAATCTCAAAAACAAAATGAAGTGTTGATGGGAAGAACTGAAGGCTGGCATGATGCTGCCAACGAAAATACAGAAGCAAGCAGAAGTGGGAGTCTGACAGGCAGGAGAATCTGAGGCTCGGCCACGTGGGGACAGCTGGGGACTCCACGGCAGACAACCGAACCCCGGGCTAGGTCCAGCCAGGGATGGGTGCAGGGATGGGTGGGCAGCCCTAAGCCAGGGTGGCACAGTGAGAGACAGAGATGGGTCTGCCCTGGGCATCTCAAAGAGGAGAAGCCCCTGTCCCCCCCCCACTAGGTATAACCAGGGACGCCCACTGCCCTATTTGCTGGCCACAACACAAAGCCAACTCAACGGGAAGCAGGGTGGAGGGAGAAGAAACCTGGGCCCCAAGGAGTCTGCTCTGCCTCTGGACTTCCTGTTGTACAAGATAGACATTTCCTTACAACCTACGCCAGGTGAAACCAGGGTGTCTGTGACTTGCAGCCATGAGACCACTAACCAGCACAGGGTGGCTGAGAGTGGAGGTGAGGGTGAGGGAAGCAAGGAGGGAGGTCCAGCCCAGAGGTGAGGTTTGGGGGCTCGTGTGCTTTGTGGCAGTGGCTGAGCCCAGGAATTAGACAGAATCGAAGACGCCAAAGACAGAACCATAAAAATAGCTTACACTTGAGGAGTTGGCAAAATATAACAGAGAAAGAGGTAGAGCAGGGGTGAGAGGGGTAAAGACATAGAAGGCAAAACAAGTGTTTTCAGAAAGAGGCAGTAATCTAAAGTGCTGTGGAGTCAGGCAGGGCAGCATGGAGGAAGGAGTCTTAAAGACAGAGTAGATTTCCCCACCTGATGTGACTTGTTTTAGAAAACAAAGTGAACTGGAGGTAGCAATGTGCCAGTTTGGAGCCCAGGCCTCAAGGGAACTTGCTCTGTTACACCTCCACCACTGCCATATTAATGTGCTCAAGCTAGCCTGCTGGAGCATGCAAGACACACAGAGCAGGGCCGAGGTGCCAAAGGCCTGCAGCTGAAGCCGAACCAAACGCTAGCGGCCCTCCAGACACATGAGGAAGCCCAGTCAAAACCGTAAAGACTACCCAGCTAGCTCCCAGTTGACCCCAGATTCAGAAGCCATAAACGCTTACTGTTGGTTGCCACTGAGGTTTTATGGTTATTTGTTATGCAGCATTACTGTGGCAAGAGATAACTGATACAACAATGCCTGGCACAGAACAGGTCCTCAAAAAATGTTTAAAATGCACACACTCAGAAGCCCTCCTGCAAGGCCATGAAGATGAGCCGGCTCTGCCTCTCTGCATCCCTTCTTGTCCTCCTGGGCACCCTGGCGGCTGGCACCCAGAGGGATGAAACCAGCACCCCTGCCCAAGCCCCGCAGCCTACCTTCTGCCTGGAGCCTCCCTACATGGGTCCCTGCAAGGCCCTGTTGTTCAGGTACTTCTACAACGCCAGCTCCAGGCTCTGCAAGACCTTGGCTTACGGCAGATGCAGAAGGAAGCAGAACAACTTCCTGGATAAGGAGGACTGCATCAGCACCTGCAATGGCTGCAACAGGCCCCAGGAGAGCTGGGCAACTGTGCTCCCCTGAGATGCTGAAGTCCTAGGAGGGCCCCCACAGGGCTGGGCTGTGGCTGCTTCTGAAAGATTTGAGCCTCCTCCTCTGCTCCCTTCTCAAACCTACCCTCCTCAGCAGAACCCTGCCTCTTTCCTCACTGCATCCTCACCTTCATCTCCCACGCCACCATCACTGCACTCCTCGGAGTGGGCAGGAATGGAATTTCTGACATCCAGTTCTGAGCGTCAGTGGTGGCAGAGGTCTTTTCACTAAAGAAGCCCCTTTCCCCACAGTGATGTTGCATATTATCTGTCAGTGGCTTCAACCTCTGGCCTTATATTTAATAAATTCATTTTCTAATTAAAAAAACACCACACACACACACACACACAGACACACACACACACACACACAGACACACTCAGGAAAGATAAAGGCTGCAAATACACTATCATTCTTCTAACCTGGTAAGTTAAGTGTCATTTCCCCTGACTGTTTCTCCATATTCATCCAGCCCCAAAGGGTAAAAGAAGTTTCTAGAAAGATTTCTTTTTAGAAGTTTCTAGAAACACTAATTTTAAAGGCCAGGAAAAGGTTACTAATTTCCTACTTGTTTAGTATGTTTGTCTTTAGCTAACAAATGCAAGCGGAAAACAAAGCAGAAGGAAAGTTTTCCTGTCCCAGAATTCTATCACCCAAGTCATCCTTCACTCCTCAAAAAACACACAATTCAACTGAGGTAGGGTAACATATATGACATTTCAATGGTAATTATTAATTTTTAAAATTTCTTAGCTGATGGTAGGTAGAAGGGTGTTGAGTATTTGCCATATCATTCTTGATTCTTTTTTAAAATTGTGGTAAAACATACATAACATAAAATTTACCACTCTAATCACTGTTAAGGGTACAGTTCACTGGCATTCAGCACATTCACATTATTGTCCAACCATCACCACTAGTCATCTCCAGAGCTTCTTTCATCTTCCCAAACTAAACTTCCATATCCATTAAACAGAACTCCCCATCTCCCCACTCCCTCCAGCCACTGGTAACCACCACTCTACTTTCTGTCTCTATGAATTTGACTACTCTAGGGACCTCATTCAAGTGGGATCATACAGTATTTGTGCTTTTATGACTGGCTTCTTTTACTTAGCATAATGTTCTCAAGATTCATCCATGTTGTAGCATATATCAGAATTTCTTCCTTTTTAGGGCTGAATAATATTCCATTGCATGGATAGAGCACTTTTGTTTATCCATTCATCCATTGATAGACACTTGGGTTGCTCCCACCTTTTGCCTATAGTGAATAATGCTGCTACGAACATAGGTGTATAAATACCTGTTCAAGTCCCTTCTTGAGCTGATTTTACATATCTTTATTAAAACCTTATTTTGAAATATGAAACAGGCTAAAAGACCTACATCACTTAGCTAGCAGTCTTCACGCATCATCTAACCAAGTTGGGGGAATGGAATTGGTACCCACAGTTTGCAAGTTAACCCAATTTGCCATGAATGATTTTATCCCACACCTACTGATATAAAAATGGAGATAATAGAAAAAAGCCTTTTGGGGGAGGTAGGATTCTGAAACATGCTAATGTGAACGCAAAATGAATACACATCTCACCACCCATTCAACCCTGCACAATCAAGCTGAGTAAAGAACCCGCACTGCCGTACAGTGGGCAAGAAGAAGTGGCTTACCAAAGGCAGAAACACTGTTTTAAATTCATTACCCAATAAAACCACCATGGGGCTTTCTCAGCAAAGAACCAAAATCCTCTAAAGCTCTCCAGAAATTTCTGACAGGGCATGTGGGAACCTGATTCATGCAACAAACATTTGTTGGCCACAGGAGCTCGAATGGGCTGTGGAGAATATGTAGAATGGATCCCAATATTCCTTCCTGGGGACCCTGGATAGCGTTTGCAAAAGGAAGAGTGGGATCCTTTAGCTTTTTAACATTCCAAAGGGCTTAATAGCCAAAATGAGGGCACACAGGTTAAAATGTTTCACAGGACTATATATAAACAGTACCATGACCCTAATCTGAAGACCTAGTTATGTGCTAACGCAGATAAGGAAATTTGTCATCCAAAGAGTCAAAAACTTTTAGAAAGGGTCCCCAGATTTAAAAAATACTGAAAACTTCTCAATCAACCTTCTAATCTGCAGAGGAAGAAACTGATGCTTCAAAGGTGAAATGACCTTCCCAAGATTGCTAATGGCTGTGAGAGCTGTGAACTATCTGAATGTCTCATAAGTCCTCGAATGAAGGTCTCTGACTCATCCTGGGCAGAAGTATAAGGGAGAAAAAGGCATACAAATGGTTTTCCAGCCTCAGTGAACTCACAGTCAAGTTCTAAGCCACCGAAAGTGGATAGGATATTTGTCAACTGTTATCAAGTCTTGCTGTTTACCCAGGCCCCACCTGCCTCTGGCAATATGCAATCTAAAGGTTGAAAGGGAGGCCGTCCGAGTCAGTCTGGTTTGGTTTGGTTTCAATACAAAGCTGACACTCCTCAGCTCTAATAAATGATCACCTTCCATTTTCCACTTCAACTTGGGCTTTTGATAGAATGAGTCCATACGTCAATATGAACAGATCGATACAGTTCATAATTTATGAAGATGTAGGCAGAGGGAGAGATTGATCCTGCGGAACCACCCAACTGAGGCTTGCCTCTCTTCCTTCTTGCTGCTTAGGTTGGCGATTTTTTAATTTATTAACACCTCCACCTGAGATGATCAGCAAGGAATGAGAAAAGTGAAATAGCATCCTACATAAGCCTTTCTAATAAACTGCAAAAGGGTGTCTGCGGGTCTAACGTGGATTTCAATGATCCATGTTATTCCAGTCAAGCCTCCACAAATGTAAATAAGAGCTGGTGACACACATTTAATATACGCAGATATATGCACACCCCAGGGCCTAGTTCCAGAATAGGATGGAGCTTAAAGAGTAAGACATCACAGAGGGAGGGTGGAGAGGGAGCCAGGGGGACAGGGAAGGAAGAAAGGAAAGAGAGAAGGCGGGAAGGAGGCTCTTAAGCACAACTGTGAATTGCACACAAATTCTGTGCAAGAAGGTCAGGGCTACAGAGCCCAAGCTTAGGAGGCAAGTGTGAAGTATGTTTTGGTTTTTTTTGTTTGTTTGTTCGTTTTTTGTGGTACGCGGGCCTCTCACTGCTGTGGCCTCTCCCGTTGCGGAGCACAGGCTCCGGACGCGCAGGCTCAGCGGCCATGGCCCACGGGCCCAGCCGCTCCGCGGCATGTGGGATCTTCCCGGACCGGGGCACGAACCCGTGTCCCCGGCATCGGCAGGCGGACTCTCAACCACTGCGCCACCAGGGAAGCCGGTGAAGTATGTTTTGAAGTGTACATATACGTACAAAATAGAATCAGAATTTCCATTCCTGTCTCATCTGGGTTTGCTAGTGTCAGACACATTGGCAACTTAGTTACTTTTTCTCTTCCTATATAACTTCAAGTGTCTTACTTTTTATCTTAATGATTTAGACAAAAGTAAATTACAAAGGAAGCTAATTTCTTCAAAAGAAACAAACTACTCCCAATGATATTATCAAAGAGCTGCTTTAAAGCTTTTTAAAAGTTAAACTTAAAACAACTGGTATCATCTTTTTCCCTAAACAACATTTTTTTAAAAAGAGAACTATTCACAACAGTTCTTGTGTGTGTGTGTGTGTGTGTGTGTGTGGGTGTGTGTGTGTGTGGGTGTGTGTGCACGCGTGCGCGCACTTTACTCTGTCAAATACCAGGATCTAGAAAAAGGGGTTAAAAGAAATAAGGGGAAAACTCAATAACAAAACCTTGGGAAATCTGATTGTCCTTTGCAAGCAATGACAACACTGAAGAACCCATTCAAGGGGGAGTGGGGAAGAGGGCTCCCTGCTCCAAAGTTCCGGCATCTTCAGCGAGTCAACAAGAGGTGGTTACACAGACAGATTTTACTTAAACTGAAATCTGAAAACATGATACTAATCACTGGTAATGCATAATAAATATGGGATTCCACACAAGCAAAATTAACACATAATCCAACCATCTCTTTTGATGAGTATCTTCACTTTCTCTCCCTAGCTCTGTCGATGGTGATGCTGAACACTCAAATATCAGAGAGGAAGGAGTCCGGAAAGGAGGGAAGACTGGATACACTGTTGGACATAAAATAAACTGAACGCTATACAGTCGCATTTAGAAAACCTTGGGGAAGGGTGTAAAATCAAACACAGATTAAAAGGATGACATAAAATCTAAACCTTCCCATACCCCGGATATATTTCATCTCATGTTATACTAGGAAACATGAAACATTTAGGAGCCTTCACACAAACACACTTACCCTTATAACTTAATTCTACTTTCAATCTTGTTACTCAAGATCTGGTTCAAATTTCCTCCTCTGGAAATGTATTTTGCTGTCTCACTCTCTACTAATGGCCCATTATCAGGCCCAGAGCTAAATGTAGTCCTTATTCTCATAATCCACTTTCCAAACCAGATAGTAAGTCTCCTCTCTCCTCAGTACTCAGTCACCAAAGACAATTTCTCTGAATCACAGAATTTCAACAGTTTCTCCCTAAATATATAACTTAATAAGCATGTTCTTCCTCTGATAGTTTTCCTTCTGGTATTTCATTTTGCAAAAAGGTTGGGGTGTTTGCGAACTACATACAGTTGACCCTTGAACGACGTGTGGGTTAATCTGAGTATAATTTATAGTCGATCCTCTGTATCCACGGCGCCTCCACATCCACGGATTTAACCAGCCATGGACCATGTGGTACTGCAGTATTTACTGTTGAAAGATATCTGTATATTATGTGGACCGCACAGTTCAAACCCACGTTGTTCAAGGGTCAAGTGTGCTTTCATCCAATAATTAAAGTTGGTTCCAAGATGAATACAATGTGGTTTCTTCCTTCAAGGAGTTTACAGTCTAGGAAAGAAAATCAAAATCTAAACATACACACACACACACAACACACACACACACGGAAAAAGAAGACTATAAGTGTACTATAGAATGAAATGCAGTCAACAGTCACAAGTGCCCAAAAATAATCATTAAAGATCAGCCACTCACTAAGGCTTTTCTGACACTATTACTTGTATTACTGCATATATTTCTGTGAGATGAAGGCAGCAAGAGACCTTCAGTGACTGCCTCTGTTGGTGCCTTGGGAAAATCATTTCTCACCTCTCCCCACCTCAGTTTCTTTATATTTAAAATGGACTGATAATGATGCTTCTCTCACCACCCTTCACAGGGTAATTCTAAGAAGTGAATGAGTCATACAGTCTCTCTCTCTATGTAAACTGCAAAGCTCTATGAAAGCCAAGGAATTTTTAAATCAACTATACTCCAATAAAATTTTTAAAAATAAAATAAAATAAATAAAACTAATGAGAGGAAATAAAATAAATTAATCTTAATGAAAAAAAGAAGTCAAGGAATTTTTGTTTATAAAATGTCATTTCTGCGGGCTTCCCTGGTGGAGCAGTGGTTGAGAGTCCACCTGCCGATGCAGGGGACACGGGTTTGTGCCCCGGTCCGGGAAGATCCCACATGCCGCAGAGCGGCTGGGCCCGTGAGCCATGGCCGCTGAGCCTGCGCATCTGGAGCCTGTGCTCCGCAACGGGAGAGGCCACAACAGTGAAAGGCCCACGTACCGCAAAAAAAAAAAAAAAAAAAAAAAGTCATTTGTTCTGTCCATCGACAGACAAATGGATAAAGAAGATGTGGTACATATATGCAATGGAATATTACTCAGTCATAAAAAGGAACGAAATCAGGTCATTCGTAGAGATGTGGATGGACCTAGACTGTCATATAGAGTGAATTAAGTCAGAAAGAGAAAAACAAATATCATATATTAACGCATATATGTGGAACCCAGAAAAACGGTACAGATGAACCAGTTCACAAGGCAGAGATAGAGACATGGATGTAGAGAACAAACGTATGGACACCAAGGGGGGGAAAGCGGGGGTGGTGGTGGGATAAATTGGGAGATTGGGATTGACATATATATACTAATATGTATAAAATGGATAACTAATAAGAGCCTGCTGTATAGCACTGGGAACTCCACTTCGCTGTACAGTAGAAACTAACACAGCTTTGTAAAACAGCTATACCCCAATAGAAAAAAAAAAAGAAAGAGGAAAATGTCATTTGTTCAAATATAGAATTTTTGTAATTTCTACTCATCCACCTTCTAATAAGTACTAGCAATTCTCCTATATCAAAGGGGAATTTTTTTTAATTAACAAGAGTATTCCACAAATGGCTATTATGACAGAAATATTCCAAAGTTAAATTCTTCTGTGGACTGGCAATAAGAAAAAAGTATGAAGGGGAAACGATCCTATGTACAAAAGCCAACAATAACCACAATCCATATAGGAAAAGGATTATAAGGAGTAAGCAAGGCAGCACAAATTAAACCATAACGTGATTAAACAGTAATATCCTATATGTCAGTGAATCACTAGAATCAGCTGTTTAGAATTCAGAAGTAGATATATGTTTTAATGTGGTGATATATTTGCAAAAATTGGACCCCTGTGACATTTGGGGTAAAGGGGTGAGGGGAGAAAAGAGTTTCACTTATGCACCCATACATAAAGACAATTTATATGACACAATACAAAACTTTTAAACAAAAAAAGTCAGGAAAATGTCAGTTCTTTCTAAACTGACATACTTTTATGCAATTCAAAACAAAATACCAATGGAATTTTTAACTTGATAACATGATTTCAGAATAAACAAGTGAGAGCAGCTAAAATATTTTTGAAAATGAAGAGTGATAACAGGAAGGACGAAAGCCATACCACAGAGGAGGAACCAAGATGGCGTAGTAGAAGGACTTGCACTCACTCCCTCTTGCGAGAACACCAGAATCACAACTAGCTGCTGGACAATCATCGACAGGAAGACACTGGAACTCACCAAAAAAGGTACCCCACGTCCAAAGACAAAGGAGAAGCCACAATGAGACGGCAGGAGGGGTGCTATCACAATAAAATCAAATCCCATAACTCCTGGGTGGATGACTCACAGACTGGAGAACACTTATACCACAGAAGTCCACCTACCGGAGTGAAGGTTCTGAGCCCCACGTCAGGCTTCCCAACCTGGGGGTCCGGCAACGGGAGGAGGACTTCCTAGAGAAACAGACTTTCAAGCCTAGTGGGAATTTATTGCAGGACTTTGACAGGACTGGGGGAAACAGAGACTCCACTCGTGGAGGGCACACACAAAGTAGTGTGCGCATCGGGACCCAGGGGAAGGAGCAGTGACCCCGGGGGGGAGACTGAACCAGACCTACCTGCTAGTGTTGGACGGTCTCCTGCAGAGGCGGGGGGTGGCTCTGTTTCACAGTGGGGACAAGGACACTGGCAGCAGAAGTTCTGGGAAGTACTCCTTGGCGTGAGCCCTCCCAGAGTCAGTCATTAGCCCCACCAAAGAGCCCAGGTAGGCTACAGTGTTGGGTCACCTCAGGCCAAACAACCAACAGGGAGGGAACCCAGCCCCACCCATCAACAGGGAAGCAGATTAAAGTTTTACTGAGCTCTGCCCACCAGAGCAACAGTCAGCTCTACCCACCACCAGTCCCGCCAATAGGAAACTTACACAAGCCTCTTAGATAGCCTCATCCACCAGAGGGCAGACAGTAGAAGCAAGGAGAACTACAATCCTGCAGCCTGTGGAACAAAAACCACATTCACAGAAAGATAGACAAGATGAAAAGGCAGAGGGCTATGTACCAGATGAAGGAACAAGACAAAACCCCAGAAAAAAAACTAAATGAAGTGGAGATAGGCAACTTTCCAAAAAAGAATTCAGAATAATGATAGTGAAGATGATCCAGGACCTCGGAAAAAGAATGGAGGCAAAGATCGAGAAGATGCAAGAAATGTTTAACAAAGACCTAGAAGAATTGAAGAACAAACAAACAGAGATGAACAATACAATAAATGAAATGAAAACTACACTAGAAGGAATCAACAGCAGAATAACTGAGGCAGAAGAACGGATAAGTGACCTGGAAGACGGAATGGTGGAATTCACTGCTGCAGAACAGAATAAAGAAAAAAGAATGAAAAGAAATGAAGACCGCCTAAGTGACCTCTGGGACAACATTAAATGCAACAACATTCGCATTATCGGGGTCCCAGAAGGAGAAGAGAGAGAGAGAGGACCCGAGAAAATATGTGAAGAGATTATAGTCGAAAACTTCCCTCACATGGGAAAGGAAATAGCCACCCAAGTCCAGGAAGCTCACAGAGTCCCATACAGGATAAACCCAAGGAGAAACACGCTGAGACACATAGTAATCAAATTGGCAAAAATTAAAGACAAAGAAAAATTATTGAAAGTAGCAAGGGAAAAACGACAAATAACATACAAGGGAACTCCCATAAGGTTAACAAGCCAGAAGGGAGTGGCATGATATACATAAGTGATGAAAGGGAAGAATCTACAACCAAGATTACTCTAGCCTGCAAGGATCTCACTCAGATTCAATGGAGAAATCAAAAGCTTTACAGACAAGCAAAAGCTAAGAGAATTCAGCACCACCAAACAAACTCTACAACAAATGCTAAAGGAACTTCTCTAAGTGGGAAACACAAGAGAAGAAAAGGACCTACAAAAACAAACCCAAAACAATTAAGAAAATGGTCATAGGAACATACATATCCATAATTACTTTAAACATGAATGGATTAAATGCTCCAACCAAAAGACACAAGCTTGCTGAATGGATACAAAAACAAGACCCATATATATGCTGTCTACAAGAGACCCACTTCAGACCTAGGGACACATACAGACTAAAAGTGAGGGGATGGAAAAAGACATTCCATGCAAATGGAAATCAAAAGGAAGCTGGAATAGCAATACTCATATCAGATAAAATAGACTTTAAAACAAAGAATGTTACAAGAGACAAGGACGGACACTACATAATGATCAAAGGATCAATCCAAGAAGAAGATATAACAATTATAAATATATATGCACCCAACATAGGGGCACCTCAATACATAAGGCAACTGCTGACAGCTATAAAAGAAGAAATCGAGAGTAACACAATGACAGTGGGGACTTTAACACCTCACTTACACCAATGGACAGACCATCCAAAATGAAAACAAATAAGGAAACAGAAGCTTTAAATGACACAATACACCAGATAGATTTAATTGATATTTATAGGACATTCCATCCAAAAACAGCAGATTACATTTTCTTCTCAAGTGTGCATGGAACATTCTCCAGGATAGATCACATCTTGGGTCACAAGTCAAGCCTGAGTAAATTTAAGAAAAATCATATCAAGTATCTTTTCTGACCACAACGCTATGAGATTAGGAATCAAGTACAGGGGAAAAAATGTAAAAAACACAAACACATGGAGGTGAAACAATACGTTACTAAATAACCAAGAGATCACTGAAGAAATCAAAAAGGAAATTAAAAAATACCTAGAGACAAATGACAATGAAAACATGACGATCCAAAACCTATGGGATGCAGCAAAAGCAGTTCTAAGAGGGAACTTTATAGCTATACAGGCCTACCTCACGAAACAAGAAAAATCTCAAGTAAACAATCTAACCTTACACCTAAAGGAACTAGAGAAAGAACAAACAAAACCCAAAGTTAGCAGAAGGAAAGAAATCATAAAGATCAGAGCATAAATAAATGACACAGAAAAACAGAAAACAATAGCAAAGATCAATAAAACTAAAAGCTGGTTCTTTCAGAAGATAAACAAAATTGATAAACCATTAGCCAGACTCATCAAGAAAAAGAGGGAGAGGACTCAAATCAATAAAATTAGAAATGAAAAAGGAGAAGTTACAACAGCACCGCAGAAATGCAAAGCATCCTAAGACACGACTACAAGCAGCCCTATGCCAATAAAATGGACAAACTGGAAGAAATGGACAAACTCTTAGAAATGTATAACCTTCCAAGACTGAACCAAGAAGAAACAGGAAATATGAACAGACCAATCACAAGTAATGAAATTGAAACTGTGATTAAAAATCTTCCAACAAACAAAAGTCCAGGACCAGATGGCTTCACAGGTGAATTCTATCAAACATTTAGAGAAGAGCTAACAGCCATCCTTCTCAAACTCTTCCAAAAAATTGCGGAGAAAGGAACACTCCCAAACTCATTCTATGAGGCCACCAACACCCTGATACCAAAACCAGACAAAGATACGACAAAATAAGAAAATTACAGACCAATATCACTGATGAATATAGATGCAAAAATCCTCAATAAAATACTAGCAAACAGAATCCAACAATACATTAAAAGGATCATACACCACGATCAAGTGGGATTTATCCCAGGGATGCAAGGATTCTTCAATATACGCAAATCAATCAATGTGATACACCATATTAACAAATTGAAGGAGAAAAACCATATGATCATCTCAATAGATGCAGAAAAAGCTTGTGACAAAATTCAACACCCATTTATGGTACAAACTCTCCAGAAAGTGGGCAGAGAGGAAACCTACCTCAACATAATAAAGGCCATATACGACAATCCCACAGCAAACATCATTCTCAATGGTGAAAAACTGAAAGCATTTCCTCTAAGATCAGGAATGAGACAAGGATGTCCACTCTCACCACTATTATTCAACATAGTTTTGGAAGTCCTAGCCACGGCAATCAGAGAAGGAAAAGAAATAAAAGGAATACAAATTGGAAAAGAAGAAGTAAAACAGTCACTGTCTGCAGATGACATGATACTATACATAGAGAATCCTAAAGATGCCACCAGAAAACTACTAGAGCTAATCAATGAATTTGGTAAAGTTGCAGGATACAAAATTAATGCACAGAAATCTCTTGCATTCCTATACACTAATGATGAAAAATCTGAAAGAGAAATTATGGAAACACTCTCATTTACCATTGCAACAAACAGAATAAAATACCTAGGAATAAACCTACCTAGGGAGACAAAAGACCTGTATGCAGAAAAGTATAAGACACCGATGAAAGAAATTAAAGACGACACCAACAGATGGAGAGATATACCATGTTCTTGGATTGGAAGAATCAATATTGTGAAAATGACTATACTACCCAAAGCAATCTACAGATTCAATGCAATCCCTATCAAATTACCAATGGCATTTTTTACAGTACTAGAACAAATCATCTTAAACTTTGTAAGGAGACACAAAAGACTCCAAATAGCCAAAGCAGTCTTGAGGGAAAAAAACGAAGCTGGAGGAATCAGACTCCCTGACTTCAGACTATACTACAAAGCTACAGTAATCAAGACAATATGGTACTGGCACAAAAACAGAAACAGAGATCAATGGAACAAGATAGAAAGCCCAGAGATAAACCCACGCACCTATGGTCAACTCATCTACGACAAAGGAGGCAAGGATATACAATGGAGAAAAGACAGTCTCTTCAATTAGTGGTGCTGGGAAAACTGGACAGCTACATGTAAAAGAATGAAATTAGAACACTCCCTAACACCATACACAAAAATAAACTCAAAATGGCTTAGAGACCTAAATGTAAAACCAGACACTATAAAACTCTTAGAGGAAAACATAGGAAGAACACTCTTTGACATAAATCACAGCAAGATGTTTTTTGGTCCACCTCCTAGAGTAATGGAAATAAAAACAAAAATAAACAAATGGGACCTAATGAAACTTCAAAGCTTTTGCACAGCAAAGAAAACCATAAACAGGACGAAAAGACAACCCTCCGAATGGGAGAAAATATTTGCAAACGAGTCAATGGACAAAGGATTAATCTCCAAAATATATAAACAGCTCACGCAGCTCAATATTAAAGAAACAAACAACCCAATCCAAAAATGGGCAGAAGACCTAAATAGACACTTCTCCAAAGAAGACATACAGATGGCCAAGAAGCAGATGAAAGGCTGCTCAACATCACTAATTATTAGAGAAATGCAAATCAAAACTACAATGAGGTATCACCTCACCCCAGTTAGAATGGGCATCATCAGAAAATCTACAAACAGCAAATGCTGGAGAGGGTGTGGAGAAAAGGGAACCCTCTTGCACTGTTGGTGGGAATGTACATTGATACAGCCACTATGGAGAAAAGTATGGAGGTTCCTTAAAAAACTAAAAATAGAATTGCCATATTATCCAGCAATCCCACTACTGGGCATATACCCAGAGAAAACCATAATTCAAAAAGACACATGCACCCCAATGTTCATTGCAGCACTATTTACAATAGCCAGGTCATGGAAGCAACCTAAATGCCCATCGACAGACAAATGGATAAAGAAATTGTGGTACATATATACAATGGAATACTACTCAGCCATAAAAAGGAACGAAATTGAGTCATTTGTTGAGACATGGATGAATCTAGAGACTGTCATACAGAGTGAAGTAAGTCAGAAAGAGGAAAACAAATATTGTATATTAACGCATGTATGTGGAACCTAGAAAAATGGTACAGATGAACCGGTTTGCAGGGCAGAAGTTGAGACACAGATGTAGAGAACAAACGTATGGACACCAAGGGGGGAAAACCGTGGTGGGGTGGGGATGGTGGTGTGCTGAATTGGGTGATTGGGATTGACATGTATACACTGATGTGTATAAAACTGATGACTATTAAGAACCTGCAGTATAAAAATAAACAAACAAACAGAAAAAACAACTAATACTAAAATTTCTTTGGGTTATTTGTATGGAAATATGTTAATATAAATGTTTCAGGGGCTTCCCTGGTGGCGCAGTGGTTGGGAGTCCGCCTGCTGATGCAGGGGACACGGGTTCGTGCCCTGGTCCGGGAGGATCCCACATGCCGCGGAGCGGCTGGGCCTGTGAGCCATGGCCGCTGAGCCTGCGCATCTGGAGCCTGTGCTCCGCAACGGGAGAGGCCACAACAGTGAGAGGCCTGCGTACCGCAAAAAAAAAAATATGTTTCAGACATTACATGAAATTTCTAAAAATCTTATATGCTCTGGTATAATGTTATAAGTCATGATTCTAGTTATTACTTTAAAATGTATATCTCAGAAATAACTAAATTTCCTTGTCAATTGCCTTATTATGAACTTTCATCAGATCTTTAACCGTGGTCATTTTTAAGTCTTGTCATTTACAGACAGTCCTGGGTGTACTCTGATGCCTTTGCAAAAATGTTCCTATAAAAGGGTTTCATCTTCAAGGAATTCACGGAAAAGACTCTGACAAGTACAGGTTTCTGGTAACTGACTATACTGCTGAACTGAATGAATAAGCATTTTCAGAACTCTAATGGAAAACTGATGAACTCATAAAAGTGCTAACAAAAGATCAAGATGAAAAAGAAAATTAATTACGTGGTACTGAGTGAACTGATGAGGATGATTATAATTTTTGTGACTTTCTGTTTGAATAAATAAAAAAATCCCACAAGGACTCAGAGGCAAAAAGTATACAAATCAATTTTCACTGCAAAGTAAAGGAGCCGTACAGTGGAGGATTACTGGACTGAATGTCAATATTATGACATAGTATGAGTGTGTTTCGTGTTTGGTAATTGCAATCATTGTTGCTTTTGTTGTGGTCTTCCAAAAAAAAAAAAGAATTGAAGGAGGGGAGGGAGGGTGTCTACTATTGCTCCACTCACCACTGTATCACACCACTTAACATAATGGTTAGCACAAACTGGTACTCAATAATATTTTTGAATTAATGAACAAATAAATAGATGAAGTTTGATTATCTAAAAAAAAAGCCATACCATATATTAAAACATTTTATAAAGCCACCATAGTTAACTATATTGATACAAGAATGGTTAGACAAATTAATGGTATAGAATTGAAAGCCCAAAAGAGTTTATATGATAAACGATGTATCAAAAATTAATGGGGGGCTGGATATTTAATAAATGGTCCTGGAAAAGTGGCTACTGCAAAATAAAAATCAATTTGCACACTAACCTCATACTATATATCAAAATTCCATATCAATTAAACATTGGAAGTAAAAAATGAAGCCAGTATAAAGGAGACAAAAAATTAGGTGAGAATTTATTCAGAGAAAATCTCCAAAGAAAACATCAATATACGAATCTGCATAACAATGTACTATTTCTGTACATCAAAACCAATTGTAAAGAAAATGAAAAGCCCACAAACTGGGAAGCACAATCTGCCGTGAATGAGAAAGGAATAACACGCTCATCAGTAAGAAAAATACCCAGACCTCAATGTAAGAGCCAAGAATACCAACAAACAACAGAGGAAAAAAAATGTTCAAGCACCCTATTAATCAAAGAAATTCCAGCTAAAAACACTAATAAGCACTCTCCCCACTTCTGGTGGTGGGGTAAGCCTTCAAGAAATCGATCTGATAACAACTTAAAGTCCCAGAAAATATATACATGCTTTTGTCCAGTGATTCCACATCTAAGAATCTTTGCTAAAGAAATCATCAGAGCTGCAGATAAAGATTTAGGAGCAAAAATGGCCAACGCAGAGTTACTGACAACGGCAAGAAAAACTGGAACCATAAATGGATTCTTTCCTTTCCAGCAAAGGCTGTCTATGAAGCACAGAACTTATAATATAAGAAGTTTGGCTTTTGATTTACAGGAAACTCTTTTTCTTTTTTTTTTCCTTGAGAAATGAACAACAGAATGCCACTGTCAGTTCTCTACCCTTCTCAAATCGATTACCTAATATTTAGGTCATCTCTAGCAAAACAGTGTCTTTTTGATCCTTCAGACTCACCATCTCCTAGGCAACTGATTGGATGAGGAAAAAATAAAGCTTCACTGAGAAATATATAATTTGTAAAGACTTGAATAAATGGAATGACACATCTTGTCCCTCAGCTGGGAGGGGGTAACGGCAGAGGACGGAAAAGAGAAAGAGATGGACAGACAGATAGGCACAACCAGATGCTGCATTTTAACACTAATTTGCGCGGTAATCTTTTTTCTTTTAAACTGCTTTACTGAGATATAATTTATGTACCATAAAATTCACCCATTTTAAGTGTACAATTCAATGGTTTTTATGTTCTTACAGAATTGTACGACCACGACAACAATCTAATTTTAGAACATTTCTGTCACCCCAAAAAGAAACCTCACGCCCATTAGCAGTCACTTTCCATCCCCACACCCAGCTCTGGGCAAACACTAATCTACTTTCCATCTCTAGGGATTTGTCTATTCTCGACATTCATATAAATGGAATCATATAATATGAGATCTTTTGTATCTTCCTTCATTTAGCATAGTGTTTTCAAGGCCCGTCCATGTTGTAATATGTATCAGTACTTCATTCTTTTTTATCACCAAATAATATTCCATTGTATGGATTAAACCACATTTTGTTCATCCATTCATCAGTTGATGGGCATCTGGGTAGTTTCCATTTTTTGGCTATTAGGGATAATGTTGCTATGAACATTTGTGTGCACGTTTGTGTGTGGACATATGTTTTCATTCTTCTTGGGTGTGATATGCTGGGTCATATGGTAACTATACTTAAAACTTTGAGGAAATGCTACACTGTTTTCCAAAGCAGGGGTACCATTTTACATTCCCACCAGCAGTGTATAAGTTATTCGTAGTATTCCCTTATATTTCTTTTAATTTCTCTAAGATAAATAGTGATGTCCCTTTTTTAGTTCCTCGTATTAGTAGTTTAAGTCTTCTCTCCTTTTTTCTTGATCAGTGTAGCTAAACTTTATCAGTTTCATTGACCATTTCAAAGAGCCAATTGAAACTTCTGGTTTCAGTGATTTTTTATACTGTTTTTCTATTCTCTATTTCATTTATTTCCACACTGATCTTTATTATGTCCTTCTTTCTGCTTGCTTTGAGTTTAGTTTGCCCTTCTTTTTTCTAATTTCTTAAGGTAAAAAGTTAGGCTATTGACAATCCCACTTCTAGTATATATCCAAAGGAAATTAAATCACTGTTTCAAAGAGATATCTGCACCCTGATGTTCACTGCAGCATTATTCACGACAGAAACAACCTAAGTGTACATTGATGGAAGAATGGATTTTAAAAATATGATACAAACACACGCACGCACATGCACATGCACATACGCGCACACACACAGAGGAATAGTATTCAGCCGTAAAAAATAAGGACAACATGAATCAACCTTGAGGGCATTAGGCTAAGTGAAATAAATCACAGAAAGACAAATCTTACACATTCTCACCACAACCAAAAAAAAAAAAAAGTAATGATGTGAGGTAAAGGATGTGTTAAGTAACCTTATTATGATAAACATTTCACAATATATATGTATATCAAACCATTATGTTGTACACCTTAAAATTACACAGTGTTATATGTCAATTATATCTCAATAAAGCTGGAAAAATAAGTTAGGCTATTGATCTGAGATCTGTTTTCTTTGTGAATATAGGCATTTGCAGCTATAAACTTCATTCAAAGCATTGCTTTAGCTGCATTCAATAAATTTTCAAATGTTGTGTTTTCATTTTCACTCATTTCAAAGTATTTTATTTTTTTCTTTTCCTTTTTTTAAAAAGATTTACTTATTATTTATTTATTTTAGGCTGCGTCAGGTCTTAGCTGCGGCACGCAGGATCTTCGTTGAGGCATGCAGGATCTTTCACTGAGGCACGTGGGCTTCTCTCTAGTTGTGGCGTGCAGGTTTTCTCTTCTCTAGTTGTGGCGCATGGGTTCCAGAGCGCGAGGGCTCTGTAGTTTTGCGGCACGCAGGCTCTAGCTGAGGCAGGTGAGCTCAGTAGTTGTGGCACGCGGGCTTAGCTGCCCCATGGCATGTGGGATCTTAGTTCCCTCACCAGGGATTGAACCCACGTCCCCTGCATTGTAAGGCGGATTCTTTACCACTGGACCACCAGGGAAGTCCCTCGAAGTATTTTAAAATTTCCCTTGTGGACTCTTCTTTGACCCACTGGTTATTTACGAGTATGTTGTTTAATTTCTCACAAATATATTTGTGAATTTCCCAAATGTCCTTCTGTTGTTGATTTCTAATTTCATTCCACTGTGGCCGGAGAACATACTTTGCATGATTTTAATCCTTTTAAAATTACTGAGACTTCTTTTATAGCCTAGCATATAGTCTATCCTGGAGAATGCTCCGTGCACATCTGATCACTGGTTGCTTCATGGAAACAACACTTTATTCGTTTCCAGATATCAATAATTTCTTCCCAACACTCTGGGGCCTTACTAGCAGTTTATCATCTTTAATAACAACTACTACTATATTCAGGGAGTGACTCCCCACCCTACTTCAATCTATTACCACCCTCTGCTCCTAAATTTATTCTCTTTCCTAATTTTTATCCTCACAACTTCCCTAAGGAAATTAACAAGAGTAATCTCCTTACTTTACAGATTAGAAAACAGAGTATGAGAGTTGCCCAAAGTCCCACAGAAACTTTGGGGGTGTAGCAGAAGGGGGGTCTGGACTCTGCCTACAGCCATTTTTCCTGCAACAAGGCCCTGCTGCCACTGAGCTTATTCAGGTCTCCAGAGAAACACTAATGGAACAAGCAGTTTAGTCCTCTTCTAATGTGCTTCCCCCGCCACATGCACACACACACACCCAGGGGAAGCTTTAAGCTGTTCTTTCTTTCCCTTTCTCGGTGGGGACAAAAGGGTGGCCCACCTAGCACTGTAACTGGGCCTGCTGTCAGCTTGACAGTGGGTTAGGAAGATGGGCCATGAAATGTCCTCATTGTTCAGGGCATAACAGTCCCAGAGCTTCACAAGCACCAAAAGCCGCAAGTCCAAAGACTAAGCCGAGCCTGCAGGTGACATGGGGGGACCAGGCTGTGATGACAGACCAGGAGGACCAATCTGTGTAATTAAAAGAGAATAAGGAAACTTCAGAAGAAAAGGCCCCCCTTCCAGGGCTTTCTCCACAAGTGAGGACAGCTACTGTCCCAGTACAATACCTCTAATTAACTATTTTCAATTAACCTACCAGCTCTCTTCTGAGAACACTCCCCCCTCCTTGGAAAAGGAGAAGCTCATGTGGGCCTTAGCAAAGGTCAGTCCCCCAGACCATAGGCGTGTCCTTTCAGGTGCCCTGGGCAGAGACTCCATGGGTCCCTGTATCAGGCCAAAGGCTGGGTCACTATCAGGGACCTCAGCCACATCAGGAATTCTGTGATTCCAGAACTCTGAAACATCAGGCTACATGGCTTGTCCTCATAGTCCCACAGGTGGGTTCATCACCTGAACTCAAAATGGCCGCCTCTTTCATGAGGAAGGGGAGAGAATGAACAGAGCTCTTCTCCATGTCGAATCAGGCTTTAATGGTATCAGGAAAAGCTAAGATTCCCTGCATTTCTATCAAAGCAGATAGAGAAGGAAATGGGAATGTTTTGACTACGGGGGACCACCATTCTGTCATCATTATAAAATCCGCCCCTGGGTTCCCAGGTTCTGTCCTGACTCAAGTCCCAGGTGGACCTGGCCTCGCAGTTCACTGGGTCCGCCCACTCAGCCCACTTTTCCTGCCAAAGCCCAGACCAGGGGGACACTCCTAGATACAAGGACCCCAAAAACGATCAAGGTAAAAAATCTCTTTCAGCTTGTCACTTGAAAAACTACCAAAAAAGACTGGCTCTCAAGTTTTAGATTTGGGGAGTATTCTCGTAGCATCATCTAGCTTGTTTTTTCACGGCCATGGGCTTGAGAAGCATCATCAGTCATTTCTTGCAGCGCCAGCACCATCATCGATGCTCACTCGCTCTAACATTACCTGTGCAAGGTAGACTCTGAAGATGATCTTGGACATGCTTAGACAGCTCCTTGCTCTGCATTTTAAAGCCCAGCATACCCCAAAGCAGAGTCCTAACTAGGCTTCAGTGAAATGTGGTTCGGTGGTCAAAGTGAAGCAGGTTTCCTTACATAGGACATCTGAGAGCCTGCGAGACGCTAGTTCATTTGTTACTCTCTAAGAGGGTGCTTGTGCGTGCAGCTGTACCCAAAAGTTATTTGTCCAGACAGCCAACTTTCTCTCTCTCTTTATGTCCTTATCTCTCTCTTTCTCCCCCTTTTGTGGAATATTTTATAGGGCTACAATTCTGCACAACATGCGCTGGGAAATGCTGGCCAACATCCATTTGAGCTTGTTGCATCGTCTCCTCTCCAATAGATGGAAATATACAACAGCACCCTCTTTTATTACAACATGCCTTATACATGCAAACTTGGGCACACCAAGGTCCAACTCAGAACCTGTGAAAATAAGCACTGCGTACAATGGTGCAATGTGGCTGAACCCAGAGCTATCCTTGGAGCCTGGTGTATTGCACAGAGCTTGTACAATTCCAGCATTCTGCATCATGTGAATCGTAAACTCCTCTACGACATGAGAAAACTTCAGTTATCCCCACTTATATGGACTCTCTGACTTTTAAAAGGTACCTAAGGCTTTATGCCAGCAATATAAAAACAAAATAAAAAATCAAGTCAGATTTACAAGTGGGTTATGCACTATGCACAGTGTTTAGAACTCCAAATCTTTTCCCCGTAGAAACAAAGTCATAAGTGGTGATTAAGTTCCCAGACTAACCCACAGTGCAGCTAAAACAAGGCACATCTGTAATGTCATCAAGTAAAAAAAATTTTAAACAATGAAATTAAAGAAGAAACAAATTTATTTATCAAGAACACTTATGCTCGGTGGTATACCCAGAGGGGGGCAGGGGGGCAGCCCGTGCCTAAGCAGGAAGGGGCATCCTGTAGAGAAGTGACAAACGATAATGAAGCCAGCAAGGTCAGTTGGCTCTTTATTTCACCACCTGCTGACAACTGAAAACAACATCAGTAATAAAATACTGCTCCTTTGAGGAAAACTGGGTTCAACAAGAAGTGAAGAAGTAGTTAGGGGTACTTGGAGCTATTAAGGAGGAGACCATGGCTTACCAACGTGGATTTTAGTGTAATTCTTTATTGTGTCCAAATTAATATCTATAACTAGAGTCGTGCCTGTAGGAGTCTTTTTTTTTTTATGCTTATCAACAATGATCCTGGTCAGTTGGGGTAAAACAGATGGAACAAGGATGGAGAAACAGATTCTACGAGTTCAAGGAGCAAACATTAGAGGAGAAAGGAAAGGAGCTAAAGAGAACACGTGTATAATGTGAGAGGCCGTAGGTCTGAGATGGAATTGCGTGGACTGAGAACGCTAAATCAGAGGAACCAAAGGCGTCCTGCTCAAGATTCTCCCCGGGAGAAAGAAAAGGTGGGGAGGAGGAGGAGTTTCCTAGGAGAGCCACCAGGTGGAGCCACCATCACAAAACCACTTCAGGGATGGTCCTCTGGGTGGACTTGGGTGGAAGTCTAAATCATTATTTCACGCAACACTCATGACTCCACTGTTAATGCCTTATTACTAAGACACAGAGATTAAAAGGAGATAAATATAATAGAAGAAAAATTCTAAAAACAATTTTGTCAATGACCCACACACTAAAAATTATAGAAAAAATATGAAAGCAACATCCCTCTAGAATGGCTTCTTTCCACCCATTTCACACCCACCCCTAAGCCCAACAGGCAGTACTACTCAGATAAGAAAATGGACAAGGGCAACATACTCTAACATCAATTACTGGTCCTAACACAGGCTCCTAATAAAACAGAAATGCAGCCAAGGATCATTTACTGTACAAGATCTTTATGGCCCCTCTACTCTCAAACTTTCAAGAATGAAGGCCCACGGGTGTAAAAAAAAAAACCCCAAAAACCATAAATGCACGTACAGATACATTCACACAGGCATATATATTATTGAATGACTATATATGATATTCATCCACGTTCACTGCCAGATGGCAGGCTTTATTTTTATCTTCCCATGCGAAAGAATAGCTCAGGTGATAGCCAAGAGTTTCCACACAATAGTAATGCCTTCTCTTAACTCTTACTCTTCTATCTGTCCATAAAAGCCAGCAATCTAGGTAAAAATGACAGATGATTTGGAAACTTGAAGAAAAATCTGACCCAACACACCACATTTTCCGATTCCTAGTTAACTGGAGGTAACTCACATTTGCTTCTCCAAAAAGAAATTTGGAAGGAAAAAAGTCTTGTTTCTAGAAACAAATCCCCAGATCTCACATCCACCTTAAACAACAAAGCACTAGAAAACCAAAGTGGTTGACATTTTCCATCCTTTGTTTACAGTTTCATTTCAAAAAAAGAGCCCACAGCCTATCAAGATCCATGCCACTGTCTCTGAGCCAACACAAGAGTGCCATGGCAGCACGTGCACATTTATGTACACACGCACACATACACTCACTCACGTTCTGATGAGCAGGCCAATGGATACCTCGAGGATATTATTCCAAGTTGCTAACTAAATGCTAAAGACAAGAAAGCTCGAACAAACATTTCCCCTTCAGTACAGTCAAGGGAGGGAGGTCACTATGGCCGGATGTGTTTAGGGATTGAATGACAAGTGCTGAAACTATGAGAGAAAGAAAGATAAACAGTAGGTAAAATTCTTCTGACAGCTACAGGCAGCAGACCAAAATGGAGAGCCCTTCTGTGCGCAAACACTAGGCCCATATTATGTTGAGGGGCATGTATGTATCACCCATCAACACACAAAATGAATTCTGGAGAGTTTCTGCACTAACTTTTAAAGCAACAATGTGTCACCAGAGGCAGAGCAGCTGTTGGTCTCTCTGTCAAGGAAAACTTTTGAATTAAACCCGTCTGAAGGACTAAACACACGAGAAATGAGCCTCAAAGAGTCATGTTCTACAATCACAGTCATATCCACATACCAACTTAGAGAGCAACTCTCCCCCATCTCAACTTGAATCTTATCCCGTAGCGTCAGTGCTGTACCTGTTACAAATAATATCCTTTAAGCCATCAGATCTTTCAGCACTAATCTCTGGAAGGGGCAGTAAAATGCAAATGCATAACAAACCTTAAATAAAGATGGCGAAAGCAGATTATCTTTCGGAAGGCAGATGCCAGAGTAGCAGAGCGACTTAAAAAGATGATTATAAAATACATTGTATATCAGGAGAGCATAACAACAACAACAACAATAATAATAGTAGCAAAGAATAATAAATGTGCAAAATACAATAGAGACTTACCAAACACTGAATTCATGATAAACTGGAAATAGAAACAAGGACATATAAAGCCAACCAGAAACACGCAGAGTGGCTTCACGTTCAGAATGACAGAAGTAAATAAGAGACATATCCCCACCTTGCCAGGAAAAAGATACAAGGAATGTGCAGCACTTTCTCAACATTTCCCAAGTGATACGATAGATTGGAACTGCTTAGAGGCAGGACCAGCTGGTGTTTTCTAGTTTTTCTATCTGCCCCAGCACCTAGCACAGGGCCAGGGCCATAGTAGGCACACAGTAAACATGTGTAATTGAATGTCTGTTAGTACCCACCCCAAAGTGAGTAAGGAACAATGTCCAAAATTATAGGCAGCAGGAGGGGTTCAGAGAGAGGCAGCTTCCCCATGAGGTCTGCTAACAGTGCAAAAACTGGGAAACTACAGCCCTGAAATAGAAGCTGATCCTCACACAGGCCAGCGGGGTATTGATTCCAGCCTGGACACTTAACCTATCACATGGATAAAGTTGACTGGGAAACCCTTATAAGGATGAAACCAAAAGATTTTTTTATTCCATTTTACTTCAAGTAGAAAAGAGTCCATATTCAAATGAACAAAATCCTCCTTGCTCATTTTTAAGGATATATTTATTGTATTTGCTGTTAACTGCTAAAGTACCTATTCTGTTCAATTTTGGTTTGAAACTCGAGGTATGAATATCTTTAAAAAAATTCTCCCATATAGCAAAGTTCCAATTTAGAAGGGCCCATCACTCTCTTATATGGGCTCAATGATAGAAGAAACAAAAGAATAAATCATTCTCAGAAGGAAACAGACAACCTTTTTCTTTCTGGTTCATGAGAATGACTTCTGGCTCTAAGAAAAAATTTTAGATTTTCTGGCTACAGTTTGTCAACATTCTGGAGTCTGGGATAACTTTAGGATATACAACATCCATGCTGCAAGTTTAAATTTAAAAATGACCTCTTAAGCCTTGTGGAAAGCTTGTCTTAACCAGGAAGCTCCTTCACTGTGACTTGGGTAAAGCCCAGAGAAGTGGCCAAGGTTGAGAGCAGACATAACTGTCCTTAACAGTGCTAATGTCTGGAAAATATAGCTGATGGCTGCCAAGCCAACTGGATGATCTTCTCCCTCTCTCGCTCTCTCTCTCTCTCTCTCTCTCGCTCCCTCTCTCTCTCTCAATTTCAGTCACATCTTTTTTCTCAAATAAAAAGCCTGTGGAGTCATTCCAGTACCTCCCTAAATCAACTCTGTAGAGATCTGCAAAGGTTAAAGCTGAAAACTGAAACTAATCGGTCCCCAAACTAATGTTTCCATGGTCCTGGCCTTTTCTCAAGGCTATGAATAGCCTTCTTCAAATGTAGAATATCTTTTGACCTTATGCAGGTGCCTGGGGAGGGCGAGCTCATCCCACACTGTGAACTACTACAACCCATTCACCCCTGCTGCAAAGTGAGGCACGTCCCCAACGCAAAAATCGCTGGACACGATTGGGCAAACTTCTTCAGCTCAGTGTATCTCAAGTTCAGGACACAATGAAATGGTTCAATTTCAGACTTTTCATAGAAATAGACTTCAATCTTTCTTTATTAAACCATTGCTAAGCCTGCATCAAATGATATGGCCCATATAAAGTGAACAGTCATCTCATCTTTGATAAAGATGAAGAAAAAGAACCTGTGTTAATTCTACCAAATTCACACAGGGTCCAAGGCTGAATCACAAGGTGGACTCATATACTATAAGAAAATCCCATGTTAGTGAATCAAATTAGCCTGTTACTAAACTCTGAAAGCAACTTCCCTCCATAACAACAGCAACAGACAAAAACATCCAAGAGATTTCTAGGGACAAAGCCTGATGGAAACAAAGGGAAGGAGGAGGCTTCGGTCATTTATGATAACTCATAAAACTTGAAAAATTAGTTGGACGGAAGTGTTTACAAGTGACTAGAATCGTCCCACAGATTTAGCCTCTGATCCTTATTTTAAGGGGGAGAAAAAGTGGTTTTTCACTGATTTGGGGTGGGAAAAAAATGTAGCTTTTGAGCTCAGCACAATGAACTATTTATGTGGCCTGACAAGGCCAATCAATCCAGCCTGCTGTTTATTATAAGGAGCAGTAGGATATTGTTAGCTCTGGTGGGTGGGGGCGGGGCCAAAGACGGCACTGGCCCTGGTACACAATTCTTCCCTTCAACTGGAAATTTATGTGTGGCCCAGGTGACCCGGGGGTCAGTATGAAGCCTGGGCCAGAATGAAGATGGTTTGTTATGTGTTTCATATTTACAGGACGCCCCCATGTGCTATGGTCTCAGAGCCACTGGCAGATTATGACCTAAGAGTAAAAAGCTGGTCATAATCAGGCTGTAGGCCTAAGGTGGAGGCTTAGAAAGAAAACATTAAGTCAGTAAGCCGGTCCCTTTAATGCCATTTTCTGGTTAATGAAAAATTCTGTAGGGGACCTCAAAGGTCAGATTTTTCGTTGTAAAGAGACAATTATCTAAAAAGTTCGATTCCTTCATTGATTTAAAGCTCTCAGGTAATTTTGTCGAACTTACCTGGATAATCACCTTTATTCCTTAACTTAATTAATCCCTTATCTTGTTAAATTAATGAATTACCTTAATTCTCTTATTTGCTTTACAAAAACAAGGCTGGCTAGAGAGGCCTGCCGCTGGTCTACGTGTATGCCATTCCTCGGCCCACTGACCCAAGGAGCATCAGGAGAAACGGGAGAGGCTCAGATCAGCAAGGGAACTCTAGCTCTCCAAGTCCAACAAGGACAGGCCTCAGGAGTTCTGGAACCTATTTGCAAGAATGCAGGAAGTGCTCTGGGGGATGACTATAGTTTTAGAGCTAGGTAGGCCTAAAAATTCTTAAAATGGGAAATCCCCTCCATTGGCAGGATGGGGTTTAAAAAAAAAAACAAGAAAGAAAATCCTATAGCTGCTAAACAGCGTGGGCCCCCAGCCAATATTTCATCTGAATAATTCAAAAAAGGAAATGTAACCCAGGGCAGCTGGAGGGGGTAGAGGAAGAAGCAGGAAGGAAGAGAGACACAAAGCTGAAGTCTCAAGCACTATGATCAATGGACAGTTTATTGGACAAATTCTTCTGCAGCCTAAATTTGATGAAAGATTAGCTGTTCTTCCCCATGGTTATGTAAACTTGCCCTTTTTTTCCTTTTTAATGGAACTCTTTGCTAATACATTTCCGGCTCCTGCTTTTGAACAGCTCTATGTTTCTCTTTAAGGAAGTAATAAGCCCCTGAAAAGCCTGCAGCTGAAAGCTAATCTACCTCGGGCATGCTCAGTGTGCACCGGGCCTGGTCCATCGGGAGGGTGGGCTCGGGAGAAACTGAGGCAATCCAGTTTCCATTTTAGTATAGAATTGAGTCGGGTTGTCTCTGCCATCTTATAGAATCTCTCCTACCATTTAACACAACAATGTCACAAAGGGCAGATAGGGGAGAAAACAAAACTCCAACAAGCTGATACCTGAAAAATCTGCCTTGAGGCCTCAGAAGGGGGAAACAAGATGGTGAAAGGTTTCCTGGTTAGACACATGGATGGATGAGCTATATCTCTGTAAATACTGCCTCCTAAACCGAGAGAGACAAGGTGGAGCCCCAGCGGTTAGAGAGAGAAAGACCCTGCTAAAGCCTGCCCTTACATTAAAAAGAGAGCATGGCCAGACGTGCCCGGCTCAGCTGGCACCACAGTGCTCTCTGAAGTCACCCTTCAGCCAAAAAAATAGATATGAAAGCGAAAGCTAAAGTCCTAGAAAAATCATCGTTTACAAATTTAGTCTACTTTCCCACTGTCAAGAAAATTTTTTTATTAGTTCCCTTTAGTATGGTTATTGTATCGTTACTTGCCGTGTGTGTGTGTGTATGCACCCCAAATTTATACAAAAATCAAAACCAAAAGGGCAAACGCCATTCAATTTTCCAGCAATGCCAAATGTGATACAGTTCACCCAGAAGTTTCCAGTTTGGGTTTGTGTGTGGGGAGGGGCTCTTTCTTCTTTGCCATACCTCTCCTGTTGGTTCTTAGAATTGTTTCAGAAGACAGCAATGCATTTCCACTGGACACTTCGTGCATGGGCTTTTCTGGAGCTTTGCTGGAGAGAGGGTCTTTCTTCATCTCTTTCTTTATTTCCTGTGAGGACAGAGAAAAGGAAAACAAGATTGTAGTTTAACATTTTAGAATGTCTCTGACTATGTTAAGCTTCAGCTTTCTGGAAATGAACTACAGTGGCCTCAACTCAGCATAACATTTTATTTTATTTTATTTTAACATCTTTGTTGGAGTATAATGGCTTTGCAATGGTGTGTTAGTTTCTGCTGTATAACAAAGTGAATCAGCCATACGTATACATATATCCCCATATCCCCTCCCTCTTGCGTCTCCCTCCCACCCTCCCTATCCCACCCCTCTAGGTGGTCACAAAGCACTGAGCCGATCTCCCTGTCAGCAAAACGTTTTTAAAACACCATTTCCTGTATGTTGTAGTTTGTTTTCCTTACATTTATTAGACAAGCACCTGGTCCTATAAAATGTAATAATGTCCAATACAATGCAACCTCTGTGACTATGGTCATTCCAAGGGATCAAAAAGGCCACCATACAGCTCCAAATGACAGCCTATTCTATTTTTTGAACAATGACAATCTTTGGCCAAGCAGAATCGCCCCTCAAAGGCCTTCTGGTTTCTATTCTTCCCAACAGGGGTTTAAAGAAGTATATTCCCAAATCACCATTGTGCTCACAATTATGCTAAACCCAAAAGAAGATGATTTCAGTTCATTTACAGTTAACAAGTTCCTCTGGCTTTTTAATCCCTCAGAGAGAAAAATATAAAAGATAATAAAATAAAATAAAGACTATCATTCTAAGCCAGGGGTCAGCAAACTAAGCCCACCACATGTTTTTGTAAATAAAGTTTGATTATAGCACAATCCCCTTCATTTCGTTTAGGTATTTCCTGTGGCTGCTTTGATGCTACAACGGCAGAGTTGAGTAGTTGGAACAGACATCCAAGCCAAAACTACCTGGCCCTTTACAGAAAAAGTTTACACCAGGTGGTCTCTTATCAAAGCTCCATTAAGATCTGGACTTTTAAAACCTGATGCCTGATACAATTATTTCAAATTATTGATATTCGAATAATTTACATAATTTTTTTCAAAAGCATTAATAGCCGGAAATGATAGTAACTCACAAAGTGCAGATCTGGGCAGGGTGGGTCCTGGGCTTGTCTGCATCCATGATCACACTGACTTGGGAAAAGGAGAAAGCTAAGGGGCTAGAGCCAAAGCACGGCTGGGTGGCAGGAAGGACTCAAAGATGAGAGATGTGTTCTCTAGAAAGAGCCTGGGACAAGAATTGGACATGGGTCCTTCTATGAAAGAACATGAAGATGGAAAATTTGGTGGGAGGCTACAATTTGGCCTGGGCAGAGGTGGAAAAAACAGAACAAAAGCTTGTCAAAACATAGCCACCGCCTGGCAGCTTCCTACACACCCGAGCGTTAGTTACCGTATCCAATTCCCCGATTGCTGGCTCTGTTCACAACAGCCTCGCCCTTTCTCCCTCATGAGGGCCTCACCGGAAACCAGCAACTGCGGTTGGTGCTCTGCTGGGTTGAGAGTTTCAGCTGGCGGCTCAGGCCAACCCAGCACAAAGCGGTGTGCATGCGTGTGTGTGTACACGCACTCCCACCTCAGCAGCCCCGGCACCTGCTAGAACAGCAGTTGCTGGGGGTTTCTGCAGCCTCACAGGCAGATGGCATCAGGGGACAATCTGCAAACATTGCCAGCCTGAGCCGCATGAAAGGATGCTTTCTTAGTGATGGCTGCCAGCCTGCTATGGCTCTAGAAGTAAACAAGGCACCACAGGGCCTCATTCCCCAATCGTTGCTTCTTTGGGGGTAGAGAAGTTGCTCAAACATCACTCTCCACTGTAGGGCAGGTATGACTGTGCAAACACAAATTTCCCACCTAGACACAACATAACGCAGTGATACAACATCCAATTTTGCCAAGGAGTAATTCAGAGAAATTCAGTGGGTTGCAGGTGACATGGTAAGCACTTGCTTAGCACTAACCACGATGCAGTTAGGCAGGGGTGAGGGGGTGCAGATGTTTGACAGACTACGGTAGTCACTGGAGAAGGCCTGAGAAGCTATGGTTGCCAAGAATGTTCACACCCAAGGCTTCACAGCAGCAACCTGTGAGCTTTGAAGGACTGATCTCATCATGCAGGTGCTTAAGGGCTGAGAAACCAGCAACAGGAGAGAGGTTGCTTCATAAGTTTCAGATTCTGTTGTCCCTCCAATGATTGTTCCCATTTGCCAGATACGTAAGCCTCATGATGACCTAATTTCTTAAGTTGCTTGTTAGATTCAAGCAGGGAGGAGAAAACTTAAAATATGCCCTGAATTTTCCCAAAGAAAATTGTAGGCATGGCGGTGCATCCTGAAGACTCTCCATCTGCCCAACACCCAGGTACACCAGGCTCAATGCAGTCCCACCCAAACCCAACATCGTCCCTCCAACCGGCCCCTTCTCTGGGAGAGACGGGAGCTATATTGCTTGACAGCCCATCATCAACCCACTTACCCAGGCTGGAAAACTCAGTGTTAACCTTCGTATCTAACCAGCCACCCAGTTGGGCTCTATCTACTTCCTCAATCTGTTTCTCTCCTTCCTCCCAAGCTGCCTTAAAAACATGAATACCAGGCAAGGAACCTGAATAGATATTTCTCCAAAGAAAATAGACAAATGGCCAGTAAGCACACGCCAAGATGCTCAAATCATAATTCACTAGGGAAATGCAAATCAAAACCGCAACGATATACCCCTTCATTCCCACTAAGATGGCTAGGTTTTTTGGGGGTTTTTTTCTAAAGGAAAACAAGTGTTGATGAGGACGTGGGGAAACTGGAACCCTTGTACATTCCTGGTGGGAATGTAAAATGGTGCAGTCACTGTGGAAAACAGTATGATGGTTCCTCAAAAAGTTAAACACAGAATTACTGTATGACCCAGCAATTCTACTCCCAGGTATATACCCCAAAGAGTTGAAAGCAGGACCTAAACAGATACTTGTATGCCAACATTTACTGCAGCATTATTCACAATAGCCAAAAAGTAGAAACAACCCAAGTGTCCATCAACAGACGAACAGATAAACAAGATGTGGTATATACATACAATAGAATATTGTTCAGCCTTAAAAAGGAATAAAATTTTGATAATGCTACAACATGAATGAACCTAGAAAACATCATGCTAAGTGAAATAAACCAGACACAAAAGGACAAATATTGTCTTATTCCACGTATATGAGGCACCTAGAATAGGCAAAATCATAGAAGCAGAAATTGACTAGAGGTTACCAGGGAGTAAGGGGATGGGGGGATGAGAGTTAATGTTTAATGGTTATGGAGTTTCTGTTTGGGGTGATGAAAAGTTTTGGAAACAGACAGTGGTGACGGTTGCACAACATTGTGAATGTAATTAATGCCACTGAACTGTACTTTTAAATGGTTAAAATGGCAAATTTTATGTTATAGATATATTTTTACCACAGTAAAAAATACACATGAATACCAGCTTACATTTGAGAGCTTGCCATGTGCCAAAGCTTCCTCTAAGAGCTGCACCTGGATTGCAACTTTTAACCTGCGTAACAGCCCTATTCACAGATGCACACGCCAAGTCACAGAGAGCTAAGGAAATCTGTCCGAGGTCAAACAAGTAGGCGCCAGAATTGGAACTCAACCTGTCTAGCTTCAGAGCTCATCTCTTAACCACTCTTCCCCCCAAGTCCTGCCTGCCTCCAGTCCCTCCCCTCCCCTCTCAACCTCCACACTGCCTCAAGGGACACTTTCCTAAAACAACTGTCCGCGCTCTTGTCACTTTCCTACTGAAACCCTCCTGTTACTTCCAAAAGACCACAGGGCAAGCTCTTTCCTTCAAAAAGTTTTCAAATTGCACAGCAAGCCACATGTCCCTGTGTACTCACTTCTGGCTCAAACTATCTGACATACATGCTGACCCCAGGGTACCAATTACCATGCAAATGCAAGGTAGGAGTGCATTTTTTGAACACCCTGATGTTCACAGACATCTGATGTCACGGACTCCTACTGGTAGGCTCCAAAAATAGGTGACGATGCCGGTAATGACACAACTTTACACTCGCAAGGCCTTATATAAATTAAAGTGCTTTAACAGATCTTTTTTCGCCTGCTCCTCACGATAACATTTTCATTTTGTTACTGAAATAAATCCTGATTTTTCTAGACTGATATATTTTTTCAGACAAGAATCATGAGACTCAGTCAGAGAGGATGCAAGACCATCAAAAGGCTACAAGGCTAGTAGGGGGCAGGGCAGGCCGTGGGATCCAGCTGCAGGCCTTCTAGGCAGAGCTCTCTTGCTTACACCTCACCTCGCAGGAAGAACCAGTGTCATGGCTATAGCAGGGACAGTCAAAATCACCCCACTGGTGGCTCCAGTGGAAAATTTCACTTTCTTCCACATCTAAAGAATCTGATTTATTGCTTTATCCATAAGCCCACAAGTACAAAGGCTGAAATCCTTGAAGACCCTTATCATCCACACAAAAAAGCTCTTTGCTGCAAAAGAGGGTGGACTTGGCAGTGCAGTAACTCCTGCCTGCCTACAGCTGCCAGCATCCCCGTACCTGGAGCTCTCCGAGGTTCTGATCCAGGTCATGGGACTCTATAGACTTCCTGGGTATGAGCATTCCTTGCCCCCAACCCTCAGTCTCAGCTTTCTAACCACAAGGCCTACACTTTTAACCATTTGTTAAGAACATAGATCCTACTATCTCACTGGTAGAGACTACACCCTGGACCAGAGCTATGGGCCAAGGGGGCTTACAGAAATTCATACCTGCCCACATATATAAATCAGCAATGATTCTACTTGCTTTAAAACACAACAGAATAGTCGGGGTATCAGCAAACCTCTTTAGGAGGTAAAGGAAACCCAGTTTATCTCAAAGCTAATGCCTTAACAATGGAAACTCGGCTTGTACAGTAAAACTGAGGCCATCAATAAACTATCGATGCTCCAATGACACTCAAGCTGTTGTCGCAAGGACCCCCCGAGGGAAAGGAGAGGAGAATTCACACCATTTCTGCTTCCCAAAGCAGAATGCTGATCAGAGTCTGAGATGGCTTACCCACATCTGGAGGCCAAGAAGCCCCAATAATGCCACTCTAGCAAAAATTCTCTGTGACACATTTAGCAGCCTGCAAATAGCAGCCTCACTGGGCAAAGGCATAATTTGTACACAACTGGAGCTCAACTAGCATCGTCTGTTTTCTGATAAGTGGAATTGCCTGGATGTGGCTGGTAGCCAAGCCCAGTCAACTACCTCTTTGCCTCTCCCTCCCCCATCCATTACATACTATACAGGTGCTAGAGGGTTGGCTCAGTTGAACCTTAACTTCTTTCAATTAACCAAAATACTACACAGTAAAACATCAGTGAAGGTCTGGTTGGGGGGCCCCTCCCTCCTCTCATCCTTTATGTTTTCTACCAACCTTGACACAAGTTAAGACAGAGGTATCACAGTGGATGTAAAGAACGCTGCTGTGAGTCAAAAAACCAGAACCAGTCCTGGCATCATCATTTATCAGGTGGGTGACCTTGCGGGCAATAGTGAAAGCCTCTAAGCAGCTCTTTTGTCATCCCTAAAAGAAGCCTAATGCTAAATGCTTTGGCACCATCATAGAGGTGTCTTCAGGATTAAAGAGTGAATTGGAGAGTAGTATACAAATTGATTACTTATTGTCATTATTAATGTCATCATTAAATAGTAAGTGCTACAAAAAAAAAAAAAAGAGAGAGATCTACACCTAATAACACAGATGAATGTTCACAGTCAGAATGCTGAGTGAAAGAAGCCACACCCAAGAGATCACATACTGTACAATTCCATTTATGTGAAGTTTAACAACAGGCAGAACTAATCAATGGTGAGCGATCTCAGAATAGCAGTTACCCTTGGGAAGGTACTGACTGGGAGGGGTACAAGACAACCTGCTGGGAGGATGGAAATGTTCTACAGTTTGGTCTGGGTGATGGTTTGCACAGGTGTACAAACACCTAAAAATTCATTGAGCTGTATTTCTAAGATCTCTGCGCTTCACTGTATGCTATTTCAATGTAAAAAGAACAACATAAATGCGTAAACCAGAAGAATACAGATTCTTTTCAATCAAAATGTGCTAATATTTCATCCTAGGAGGTCAAAAACCGGAAAAGCTAGTGCTTGGGTGTTTTAATATTCATCTCAGGGGGTGGAAAGCCGTCTGGGATCAATATTAAGGGGATAAATGGTCAGAACATGCCAGATGTACCCTACCAAGTAGGTGAACCAAGGGGCATCTCATCTAACTGACACAATCAGCTGAGTGGCTCGGCTCCCTCCAAGGTGCCCCTCCTCTCCACCTCAGCTGCTTTCCTCACATCTCACAATAATTCCTTGTCTCCTGCCACCAAGAATACAGGCACACAGAGCAGGCTGGTGCCACTAATACCAGGGGAGCTCGGTGATGCCCTGACCAGCAAGAAATGCTGGTCCCGGGCTTCCCTTGGCATTAGAGGGAGGCTGGGCAGGGTCCCCTAAAGCTCAGGGCTGATGCAGGGCAGGGAAAAGAGGCATCGTTTGTCAGCCTGCCCTCAAGCATGGTCTGTTTCTTTCTGAAGGGTAAGGTTTCCTTTAGAGCTAGATGTGGGTATGGGATCACTAGTACTAGTGCCCCCTACACTAGTTCATGGAAAATCTTTCTGCAAAATTACCACTGGCAGGAGATAAAAGGAAGTCACTAAAAACAAACCCTTACCCCAAATCTACTGATCAAGAGAGTTTTGAATAGATACAGAATCCTGGAAGAGCACAGCGCCAGCCCGCCCCCGTCACACACATGCATGATATCTTTCTGCCCGCTCTGCACACAAAGGGCAAGTTTAAGAAGCAGCCACCCCATGAACATTCCCTGCTCGCAGAGACTGTGCTTTCCCAGAATTTGGCTCCCTTCACAATAGGCTAGTCAGTCTCAAAACACCTGGGAAGACACAGCAAGTATCCAGAAAGTAATAGTAGACACCAAGGGAGCTTCAGCTCTACCTGTAAGACTCCATTTCTTTAAAAAAATACATCTCATTATCACAATTTTTTTTGTGTGTGTGTGGTACGCGGGCCTCTCACTGTTGTGGCCTCTCCTGTTGCGGAGCACAGGCTCTGGACACGCAGGCTCAGCGGCCATGGCTCACGGGCACAGCCGCTCCGCGGCATGTGGGATCTTCCCGGACTGGGGCACGAACCCGTGTCCCCTGCATCGGCAAACGGACTCTCAACCACTGCGCCACCAGGGAAGCCCCACAATATTTTTTGAAATACCCATGCCGCTGAACCACAAAATGCGCCAAGTTCATTAGAAACAATTGCAAAGAAAATGTATATAAAATATCTGAAGTAAATATGGCAAAATATGAGGATATGATAGAGCAGAGTGGTGAGCACACTGGTATTTGTTATTCACTTTCTTTTTCCAATGCTTGAAATATTTCATAACTTCCCCTGAAAAGTACATAGTGAAACCACATTGATGTCTCATATCACAATGGCTTTCTTACATTTCCAAATTTCATTGCCACTTAGAAAAGTGCTCTGAAATATCATCATAAAGACACCTAAGATATTTTCAGCTCAAAACTAATTTTTTTTAAAGTCACAGGATACCTATTGTTATGTCTCTATGTAAATCTTCAACTGCATTATCTACACTATTATATATTTGTAGTATTATCTCCCAAGAATCACCAATAGCACAAGCCCAGGCAAGAGGCTCTCGACCTGCAGGATGGGAATGAATGCTGCAAAGAGCTCAGCCAGTGCTAGATTCCGGACAAATATAAGACCGGCTACCTTCACGTTCCGAAGAGATGACATAGCTTCCTGATGTAAGACACAATTACCTGCATGACAGTCAACGCCTTTATATATGCCCATGCCCTGCTAAACAGCTAGATTATTACCATTGGATCAAAGGCTATCAATACTAACCAACTGTTTGTACATGCTTTAGTGAGCACTTAATAAATATTTGTCAAATGAATGGCCAATTTCACAGAGTGTTATGGGCAAGATAGCTATCTACAGGCAAGGGGGAGTATTTTCAATTCAGCCCAAAGCTATGACAACATGGAAATCTGTATCATCCCTACAATGATACAACTGGTGCTCACTGGATCACAATCAACTTCTCACCTAAGAGGATACAGATCTGGCTTAAGAGTGGTAGGAAGAAGATAGAGTAAGAAAATTCAGGGCTTCCCTGGTGGCACAGTGGTTGAGAGTCCACCTGCTAATGCAGGGGACACGGGTTTGTGCCCCAGTCCGGGAAGATCCCACATGTTGCAGGGCGGCTAGGCCCGTGAGCCATGGCCGCTGAGCCTGCACGTCCGGAGCCTGTGCTCCGCAACGGGAGAGGCCACAACAGTGAGAGGCCCGCGTACAGCAAAAAAAAAAAAAAAAAAAAAAAAGAAAAGAAAATTCACAGAGTGTCTTATTTATTTAAACAAGCAATACCATTTCTTTTTAGACTATGAATATTAGATATTCAAAATAAATTTACTCATTTAAAAAGTAAACCTTAATAACACAAGAAGAAAACATGAGAGAAAGATTTTTACAATCTCAGAGTGGGAAAGACTCTTTGACACTGACACAGAATCCAGAAGCCACAGAAGAAAGGGTTGATGAATTACAGAAAACCATAAATACAACACAGAAAAAAAGGTTTATCAAGAAAGACAAAAGTCAAAGCGCGAGAATATTGCCTGTTATAAAGACGGGCCTCTTTCCACAAAGTATCAGCAAAGAGATCAATAACCCAACAAAAAATAGCAAAGGACAATTCATAGAAAAAAATGACTCAAACACATGAAAAGATGCTTAACCACGCTCATAAGAGAAATGCAAATTACAGTGGGATTCATCTGACCATATCTGAGCAGTACTCACTACACAGAACAACCCTGAATCCTTTTGGCTATTTTCTTAAATGAAAATTGTAGCATTTATACCTTCTGTGTTAGAATGTTTACACAGCACGTAGCACAGTGCCTGGCATACAACTGGTACTCACACAGAGAATAAGTATGAGAGATACAGAGAACAGCAAGCACAAAACTCTCCAGAAGCTGACAGTCTACATAGGGAGGGATGTAAATAACTTGTTAATTACGAGATACCTTTTTTTCTTGATATTAAATATCATAAAGTTTCTCAATGGACCTCTCTGATACCCAGTGGATTTCTTAGCCCTACTGATATGCAAGATATAGTTTTTATCTGTCATATCGGCAACAATCAAAAAAATTGGTAATATAATGTTGGCAATGATGTAGAGAAAGATACCCACTTGTACTTTCCACTGAGAGTATAAACTGATGTATAAATTGGTACAACCTCTGTGGGAAGCAATGTGGCAATTACCTATCAAAATTTTAAATGCCTACACCTTTTGACTCAGTATTTCCACTTCTAGGAATTCAAACTGCAAATACACTTGCACATGTGCAAAGTGGCATATGTACAAGATTAATGGTTACAGCATTGCTTAACTTAGCAAAAGACTGAAAGAATGTAAACGTGTGTCAGTAGAGAACTGGTTCCATGAATCTCTCTCCAAGAATGAGGCTGGCCCATAAGTGCCAATAAGAATATACACCGAGACATGTTACTAGGTAAAAAGCCTAATAATGTATGCAAGCATTTGTGTGAGTTTGTATGCATGCCTCACTGTGTAATGCAGAATAACAAACTGATAACTGAGGCCTTCAGAGGGGGAAACAGGGTGGCTGAGAGACAGGGAAAGCATATTTTGTCCCTTTTAATTGGTACCATGTGCCTTTGTTAGCTAGACAAAATTTTAACTGACTTAAAAATTAATAATTAAAATGTGTTTAGTATTTCCCAATCATTAGACTATTGCCTGCTACTTTTTCTGCAAACAAGAGATAAATTGACACTGCCCCCTAATATAATTCGATTACATCATTTCCACTGCTAATTTGAAAGATCCCAACATAACCAGTCACAGTGAGAGTAGTATATATGAACAGATACAAAGCTTTAAAGAAAGCTCTTCAGTCCATATATTTCATCAAGAAGGGGACACAGAAAAGTTAAGATATGAGAGAAATCATGCCAGGCCCAATAATCAATTGTTTTTTCAATTATTTCATACAAAATTCAACATTATGGAAATATAATTATAATTAATGGCATGACAATAACCGATAAAGACAAATAAAATGCATATAAAGAGGCGATATTAAATCTTTCTTGTAGTTTTATCATGGGAAGAATACATTCTGCTTTGGTGCCCAGAGTTCAAGTTACAAGAGTTAAACAGTTTGGGATTGGTTAATTATACTCAAAAAGGTTAATTAAACAATGTCAAATTGAGCTCCCCAAGGAGTGGGCACTTTCTCCATCAGTCTCTTCCAGAAAAAATTTTAAGTGTTTCTGATAGCATCATACCTACTCCATGAAGCAGTACTATCTGAAACACATAAATTATTGGGTGTTTTGCTAGGTAAACAGCTCGCTCTTGAAGAAAAAAAGAAGAAGGGACATCCAAGGTCCAACAGCCATTTCTTCCATCTTTTTTTCCTGTCATCTTTTTAACAGCTTTGATGATGATTAAGAGCCTGTGCGTCTGTGGCCCTTTGCTGGATTCCCGGCCACAGCACTGACCACTGTATGAGTCCAAAAGTCTCTCTCTCAGCTACTTTGTAAGTGCCTCAGGGGTAAGAAATAGGCCTCACTCATCTTTCATCCCCAGACACTCAATAAATCTTGGCCAGCAGGCACTCAATAAATGTTAGCCATTATCATTAGCTCTATCATTCTTTTAACCATTATTTGAGTACCTACTGTGTGTCAGATATAAGTGAAAACAGTACATGCATCTAGCTGAATGTTAATTTTTACAGTCACAACCACTTCTAAGACTAATAATTTAATGGAAAAATACAAGGCAATCTACCTGAGAAAGACTTCAGAGTAATGATCGTAAAGATGATCAAAGAACTCGGGAGGAGAATGGATGCACAGAGCAAGAAATTAGAAGTTTTTAACAAAGAATTACAAAATATAAAGAAAAACCAAACAGAATTAAAGGATACAAAAACTAAAATGAAAAATACACTAGAAGGAATCAATAGTAGATTAAATGAGGCAGAAGAACAGATCAGTGACCTAGAAGAAAGAGTGGTGGAAATCACTGCTGGTGAAATAGAAAAAAAGAATGAAAAGAATGAGGACAGTTTAAGAGACCTCTGAGACAATATCAAGCGCACTAATATTCACATTATAGGGGTCCCAGAAGGATAAGAGACAGAGAAAGGGCCTGAGAAAATATTTGAAGAGATAATAGCTGAAAACATCCATAACCTGGAGAAGGAAACAGTCACCCAAGGCCAGGAAGCACAGAGTCCCATACAGGATTAACCCACCAAGGAATACACCACGACACATTGTAATCAAAATAACAAACATTAAAGATAAAGAGAGAATATTAAAAGCAACAAGGGAAAGCAACAAATAACATACAAGGGAACTCCCACAAGGCTATCAGCTGATTTTTCAGCAGAAATTCTGCAGACCAGAAGGAAGTGGCACAATATACTTAAAGTGATGAAAGAGAAAAACCTACAATCAAGAATACTCTACCCAGCAAGGCTCTCATTCAGATTTGATGGAGAAATCAAAAGCTTTTCAGACAAGCAAAATCTAAAAGAATCCAGCAAATCCAACAAATGCTAAAGGAACTTCTCTAGGCAGAAAAGAAAAGGGTACAACTAGAAACAAGAAAATTACAAAATGGAAAAGTTCACTGGTAAAGGCAAACAAACAATAAAGGTAGGATATTATGCACACACAAAGCTAGTAGGCAGGTTAAAAGACAAAAGTAGTAAAATCATGTGTATCCACAATAAGCAGTTAAGGGATACACAGAACAATTACATGTAAAATATAAAATCAAAAATAGTAATCGTGAGGGGAGGAGAGTACAAATGCAGGGTATCTAAAAGGTCTCAGAAATTAAGAGATCAACAACTTAAAACTAGTGCATAAAAATATAGACTCCTATACAAAAACCTCATGGTAACTGCAAAACAAAAATCTATAATAAATGTGCACACAAAAAAGAAAGAGGAATCCAAATATAACAGTAAAGATAGTCACAAGGGAAGAGAACAAAAAAAAAGAGGGGGGGAAAAAGACCTACAAAAACAAATCCAAAACAATTAACAAAATGGCAATAGGAACGTACATATCGATAATTACCTTAAAAGTAAATGGCCTAATTGCTCCAACCCAAAGACACAGACTGGCTGAATGGATACAAAAACAAGACCCATATATTTGCTGCCTACAAGAGACTCACTTCAGATCTAGAGACACATACAGACTGAAGTGAGGGGATGGAAAAAGATATTGCATGCAAATAGAAGTCAAAAGAAAGCTGGAGTAGCAATACTTATATCAGACAAAACAGACTTTTAAATAAAGACTGTTACAAGAGACAAAGAAGGATGGTAGATAATGGTCCAGAGAGAAAATCAATAAGGAAACACAGGCCTTAAATGACACATTAGACCATATGGACTTAATTCATATTTATAGAGTATTTCACCCTAAAGCAGCAGAATACACATTATTTTCAAGTGCACATGGAACATTCTCCAGGATAGATCACATGCTGGGCCACAAAGCAAGCCTTGGTAAATTTAAGAAAACTGAAATCATATCAGCAAAAAAAGCATGCTTTTATCAGCAAAACAGCATCTTTTCAGACCACAACGCTATGAGGCTAGAAATCAACTACAAGAAAAAAACTGCAAAAAACACAAACATGTGGAGGCTAAACAGTATGCTACTAAACAACCAATGGATCACTGAAGAAATCAAAGAGGGATTCAAAAAAATACGTAGAGACAAATGAAAATGAAAACACAATGATCCAAACTCTATGGGACACAGCAAAAGCAGTTCTAAGAGGGAAGTTTATAGCAAAACAAGCTTACCTCATAAACAACAAAAATCTCCAATAAACAACCTAACCTTATACCTAAAGCAACTAGAGAAAGAAGAACAAACAAAACCCAAAGTTAGTAGAAGGAAAGAAATCATAAAGATCAGAACAGAAATAAATGAAATAGAGAGTTTAAAAACAATAGAAAAGATCAATGAAACTAAAAGCTGGTTCTCTGAAAAGATAAACAAAATTGATAATCTTTAGCCAGACTCATCAAGAAAAAAAGAGGGAAAGGGCACAAATAAATAAAATAAGAAATGAAAAAGAAATTACAACCAACGTCACAGAAATTCAAAGGATCAAAAGAGACTACTTCGAGCAACTATATGCCAATAAAATGGATAACCTAGAAGAAATGGTCAAATTCTTGGAAAGGTATGATCTCCCAAGACTGAACCAGGAAGAAATAGAAAATATGAACAGACCACTTACCAGTACTGAAATTGAATCAGTAATTAAAAAACTCCCAACAAGCAAAAGTCCAGGACCAGATGGCTTCACAGGTGAATTCTACCAAACATTTAGAGAAGAGTTAAAATCTATCCTTCCTAAACTATTGCAAAAAATTGCAGAGGAAGGAACACTTCTCAACTCATTCTATGAAGCCACCATCACAGTGATACCAAAACCAGACTAAGATATCACACACACAAAAAAAGAAAATTACAGGCCGATATCACGGATGAACACAGATGCAAAAATCCTCAACAAAGTACTAGCAAACTGACTCCAACAATACACGTAAAGGATCATACACCATGATCAAGTGGGATTTATCCCAGGGATGCAAGAATTTTTCAGTATCCACAAATCAATCTATGTGATACACCACATTAACAAACTGAAGAGCAAAAACCATATCATCTCAATAGATGCAGAAAAAGCTCTTGATAAAATTCAACATCCGCTTATGATTAAAAACTCTTCAGAAAGTGGGCATAGAGGGAACATACCTCAACATAATAAAGGCCATAAATGACAAACCTACAGCTAACATCATACTCAATGGTGAAAAGCTGAAAGCATTTCCTCTAAGATCAGGAACAAGATGCCCACTCTCACCACTTTTATTCAACATGGTTTTGGAAGTCCTAGCCACAGCAATCAGAGAAGAAAAAGAAATAAAAGGAATCCAAATTGGAAAAGAAGTAAAACTGTCACTGTTTGCAGATAACATGATGCTGTACATAGGAAATCCTAAAGACAGTACCAGAAAACTACTAGAGCTCATCAATGAATTCAGTAAAGTTTCCTAGAGTAATGGAAATAAAAACAAAACTAAACAAACGGGACTGAATTAAACTTAAAAACTTTTGCACAGCAAAGGAAACTATAAACAAAACGAAAAGACAACCTATGGACAGGGAGAAAATATTTGCAAACAATGTTACCGACAAGGGATTAATTTCCAACATATACAGACAGATCATACACCTTAATATCAAAAAAGTAAACAACCCAATCTAAAAATGGGCAGAAGACCTAAACAGACATTTCTCCAAAGAAGACATACAGATGATCAACAGGCACATGAAAAGATTCTCAATAGGGACTTCCCTGGTGGCACAGTGGTTAAGAATCCACCTGCCAATGCAGGGGACATAGGTTCGAGCCCTGGTCCGGGAAGATCCCACATGCCGCGGAGCAACTAAGCCCACGCGCCACAACTACTGAGCCTCTGCTCTAGAGCCCATGAACCACAACTACTGAAGCCCGTGTGCCTAGAGCCCGTGCTCTGCAACAAGAGGAGCCACCGCAATGAGAAGCCTGCGCACCACAAGGAAGAGTAGCCCCCGCTTGCTGCAACTAGAGAAAGCCTGCATAGCAATGAAGACCCAACGCAGCCAAAAATTAATTAATTAATTTTAAAAAAGATTCTCAATATCGCTAATTATTTGAGAAATGCAGATCAAAACTACAATGAGGTATCACCTCGCAGCAGTCAGAATGGTCATCAGTAAAAAGTCTACAACAAATAACAAATGCCTGGAGAGGGTGTGGAGTAAAAGGAATCCTCCTATGCTCTTGGTGGGAATGTAAATTGGTGCAGCCACTATGGAGAACAGTATGGAGGTTCCTTAAAAAACTAAAAATAGAACTACCATATGATCCAGCAACCCCACTCCTGGGCATATATCCAAAGAAAACTCTAATTCAAAAAGATACATGCACCCCAATGTTCGTAGCAGCACTGTTTACAAGAGCCAAGACATGGAAGCAACCTAAATGTCCATCAACAGTTGAATGGGTAAAGAAGATATGGTATATACGGTGTAAGATATACACCATCTCTTCTCTACCATATCTACAATATTCCATTGTGTGTGTGTGTGTGTGTGTATACACACACACACACACACACACACAATGGAATATTACTTACTCATAAAAGAGAATGAAATAATGCCATTTGCAGCAACATGGATGGACCTAGAAATTATCATATTAGTGAAGTGAGTCTTAAACATAAGACCTGATACCATAAAACTCCTAGAAGAAAATGTAGGGCAGAAAATCATCAATACTGGTCTTGGCAATAATTTGGGTACAAACAACTAAAGAAAAAAAATGGGACTACCGCTCAAAAGTTTCTGCAACGCAAAAGGAACAATTAACAAAATCAAAAGACAATCTACATAATGGGAGAAAAATTCTGCAAACCATATATCAGATAAGGGGTTAATCTCCAAAATATATAGAGAACTCAGTCAACTCAAAAAAAGAATCTGATTTTAAAATGGGCAGAAGAACTAAACAGACATATCTCCAAAGAGGACAACAAAATGGCCAATAGACACATGAAAAGATGCTTAACATAGGGGAAATGCAAATCAAAACCACAATGAGATACCACCTCACACCTGTCAAAATGGCTATCATCAAGAAGACAAGGGACAACAGGTGCTGGCGAGGATGTGGTAAAAAGGGAACTCTCATATACTGTTGGTGAGAATCTAAAGTTGGTCCAACCACTATGGAAAACAATATGGAGGTTCCTCAAAAAATTAAAAATAGATCTACCATATGATTCAGCAATTCTACTTCTGGGCATATACCCAAAAGAAATGAAAACAGGATTTCAAGAGATATATTCACTCCCATGTTTATCACAGCATTATTCACAATAGCCAAGATTACAGAAACAACCAAAATGCCCATTAGTAGATGAATGGATAAAAACTATGTGGTGCATGTACACAATGGAATATTATTCTGCCATGAGAAAGGAAGCTATCCTGCCATTTGCAACAAGATGGATAGACCTTGAGCACGTGATGCTAAGCGAGATAAGTCAGACAAAGACAAATACTGTATGATATCACTTATACGTGGAATCTAAAAATTCAACAAGGTCCTAAAGCACAGGGAACTATATTCACTCTCCTGGGATAAACCATAATGGAAAAGAACATATAAAGAATGTACATATGTGTATAACTGAGTCATTTTGCTATACAGCAGAAATTAACATTATATTGTAAATTAACTATACTTCAATAAAAAATAAATTAAAAAAATAAAAAAGTTAAACTTATAAAAAACAGAGAGTAAAATGATGCTTGCCAGAGGATAGGGGGTAGTGATAAGAGTGACAGTGTTTAAGGGTACAAATTTGTAATGAGAAGTAAATAAGCCATAGAGGCCTAATCCATAGTATAATGAATACAGACAATAATACTGTACTATAATTATGTAATGTGAAAAATATCGCTACACTGGCCGCCATATTACAATACACAAATGTATCAAAGTAACACGTTGTACACCTTAAACTTACAGAATGTTACACATCAAATTTATTCAATTTTTAAAAGGGGAAGTGCTGGGTGAGGACTGATTACCGGGCAGTCCTCTAGCCAAGCCTGACAGTTATAGCACGCTCCGCCCACAAACCGTGTACATTCCTAATGCTTCCCTTCCCTTGCTCCAAAAGGTCAACTTCCATAAACTGCCATTTAAAAGAGGAGAGACAAGGAAAATGACCATAGAGTAAACTTCCAGAAGGGACTAGTGTGAGAGCCAACGATTTGAAAGCCACTCCCAAGTAAAGAAATCCTTGAATTTTTACCAACAAAAAAGCACCTGTTTACTGGTTGTTGAAAGATTGTTTACACACATTTCCATCCAGGATCGCTCGATTGTCAAGAATACATTATTCCAAGCCTGTGACAAAACAATGTCATTTCTTGCTCATTTCCTGATTAAAGCTTTTAGACAGCTGGGCATTCTCATTTCTCAGAGCTGTAGGGAGCTATGCAAATTTCCATGCAGCAACTCCAAGATCATTAATCTAAGGAAAGCATGTGCCAACAGAATACCAGATTTTATGTTGTTTCAGTAAAGAGGAGGAGGGGCAGGTTAATCTAATTACCCTGTGTGTGGTCACCTGACTGTGGTTAACAAAAAGATCAAATGCTAAACTGTACAATCAGCAGAAAACTGCTAAGTAATGAGGCATTTCATATTACAAAAAGAGTGGGAAGAGGGGGGTGAAATTCTTACATTTCTTGGAAACAGATACTGTAGCAATAAAACTAATCATACCAAGCTTACAGGAATGATAGGTGGAGCATTTTAATTATCACAAGGAGTTAGAAGCATAACTATAAATCAGTCTCTCTCTCTCTCTCTCTCCCACCCCCCCCACACGCACGCACACACGCACATGCACACACACATGTGCACATGGCACACACAGTCAGTAAGACTGGAAGATACTTCTAGCAAAGGATGGCTAACTAGGGCCAAAGTCATCAGCAATGAGAAACAGGCGGGCACTCATAATTAGACTCACTGTACGGCCATGACCACGCATTTGGCACTCAGGCCCCACTACTGATAACTTCTCTTTCCATTAAGGAGCAGCTGGGCTTGGAAAGGTAGCGCCACTGGCTCAGGAAGCTGACACTTCAGCTCAAGTTCTGGCTCTGACACTGCTGAGGGCGTAACTTTTGGTGCCTCACTTCTGTTAGCTGTCAAATGGGAGATTAAAATATTCTGAAGATCAAATGAGATCTTGTGGATAAAGGCACAGCCTCTGGGTCCCAAGGTTGCAGGCTCTGATTATCAGCAGGAGAGGGAACCCCACCCACCAACCTGTACAGGGCCAGGTACTGAGGGGTGATGAGTATTAAAAGGGAAAAACTTCCTAGTGTAACAACTCCTAAGTGCGGCTGGTCTGGCAGAAGTCTCAAAAATGTATTTCCGGGCTTCCCTGCGGGCGCAGTGGTTGAGAGTTCGCCTGCCGATGCAGGGGACATGGGTTCATGTCCCGGTCTGGGAAGATCCCACGTGCCGCGGAGCGGCTGGGCCCGTGAGCCATGGCCGCTGAGCCTGTGCACCACAACTACTGAGCCTGTGCCCTAGAGCCTGCACGCTGCAACTACTGAGCCCACGTGCCACAACTGCTGAAGCCCGTGTGCCTAAGCCCGTGCTCAACAAGAGAAGCCACCGCAATGAGAAGCCCGCGCACGGCAACGAAGAGCAGCCCCTGCTGGCAGCAATTAGAGAAAGCCCACGCACAGCAACGGAGACCCAACACAGCCAAAAATAAATAAAATTAAAAAAAATTTTTTTTAATATACTTCCATGTGCTCTCTCTCAGAAAGCTATTAGGAAGTGTGTTCTACCAAATCAAGCGAGTAAAATGAGAGAGAGAAGGATCCAGGACCCAGGGTAGGCAGTAATGAGGGAGAGGTGATGGGGACTTCCAGGCTGACCACCAGGCAGCAGCTTCAAGAGCGAGCAGTTCAGCTGGAAGGCACTGGTACTTTTCCAGGCAGGGGAGGGGAGGAGGGGGGAGTAGAGGGATGGAGTGAGGCGGTGAGGGAGAGAGGAGAGACAGAGGGCGAGAGGGACTAAGAGGCATTTCATAGAACTGTTCCGTTCAAGGTATGAGAAGATTTGGATATCCTAGGACAACTCAACAAACAAACAAACAAAATTATTATCTCTAGGGAAAATGAAAAGTTATGTAGGGAAATTAATTACAGTATATTCATGCTTCAATAAATGTCACCATTGCTATAGTAATGAAAACATTAAATAGAGATTAAACCAAAACCTACGATATGAGCACATACAAGGAGGATGGCATATGGGGGTGGTGGTGAAAGAGCTAAATTCTTCAACTACCATCATACGTAACAGATAATGTCCTATAAGTGACAAAGCAAGAGATAACAGCACTTGCCTATAATTTAGAAGTAGAGCAGCAAATACTAGAAACAACAGCTCGAACTGAAAAGTGATTGTCTGTTAAAAGTAAGACAAGGACATGAGAAGGGACAAGGAGCTGCTGTTTACTCAAATACGAGTTTTAAAGCATATACACACACACATATATATTATACACGAAGATTATACATATACATTATATATACCATATAACTTTGATTAAAAAGTTAACAATTTTAGAGGCATACATGCTTGTCTCCCCAAAATAAAGCAAACAGTAAAAGAGGGTATAAAGCAAAAGGTAAAGGTATACCCATTCCCTCGAAAAATCTCATTCCTCCTCCCCTAGTTACCATTAACGAGTAGTGTGTGTGTGTGTGTGTGTGTCCGTCCCCAGGTGTGTCCATACTTGTTTTTAACACAAATGGACTCATACAATATGCAGTGTTTCCTTTGTTGAAGCACCACAGAATCCAACTCTAGAGTATACCAGTATCAGAGCGGACGATCTGGCTGTGAGGGAAAGGAGATTACAGAACATGGAAGTCTGACCAATCAGAAACACCCAGATTAAAGGGCGCTAAATCAGAGCTGGGAGCAAGGGGAACCTGGGGAAATGGGAGGGTGGGAAATCAGAGGGCAGACACCTCCTTGGAGACATGCGGACACTGCCTCTGCCTTCCACTCCCCCAGATGGACGCATGGGGAGCCACGTGTTTGTCACCATACCATAAACAGAAGTACACCCACTGTCACCACTGGCTCTCTGGCACACTGATGGAGAAAAAGACTTGTGGCACATCAAACTTCGGCTGTTTCTGAGGTCTGGCAGAATCTCCACTGCCACGTATGCCATGGGGACTCGGGGTAGAGACTGGAGCATAAAATATACACCTCACGTCAATATATACCTCATTTGCTCCTGCCCTGAGGCCATCCCCCTTCTGCTAAGTTTCTGTATCTTTGGCTGGTTAAATGGATAACTTAGTTGAACCTGGGGTTGAAGACAGTCCTCCTTCCTCCAGGATATAACCCACATAAAACCATGCAGTTGTCTGTAGTCTTCAGCAATTACAAACAACACTACGTCAAACATCACTGTGTCTGTAACTTTGCACACGTACACAAGTGTAATTAGGGACAAATTCCCAAAAAGTGAAAGCTCTGGTTCAAACATTTGGTGCATCCTTACTTTTAACAGATAAATTAAAACTGGCCTCCAAACAGTTTGTCTCAATTACACTCCCACCAATAGCATGAAAGAGTGCTGGTTTCTCCATATTGGGTACCTTTAAACTTCTTAATGTTTGCCAGTGTGTTAAGAGAAAATGATATTTAATTTACATTTCTTTAATTAGTAAAAATAAGGTTGATCACCTCTTCATATGCTTACCATCCATTTGACTTTCTTTTCCTGTGATCTCCTAGATTTAACTCTATAGCATTCAGGACACAGTAACAAGAATAGAAGGGCATGCAACATCACTTTTAAATCCTTTTGCCAAGGTTATTAAGTCCCAACTATGTGCCAGGCCCTTCATCATGCAGTGGGGTTCAAGATGGCCCCTGATCTCCAGGGCCTTACCACCTAGCAAGGCTGGAACCCCAAATGGAGTGGGCATGCACGCCAGCTCTTAATCACTGGGTGACCTCAAACGAGGTACTAACCTCCCTGAACTGAATAGTCCTTGTACTATTTTCTTACCAACAAAGTGGATTTATTCTCTTAAAGTTCTGGAGGTCAAAAGTCGAGAAACTGTCTCACTGGGCTAAAATCGAAGTGCTGGCAGGGCCGAGTTCCTTCTGGAAGCTCTAGGGGAGATGGTTGCCGTGCCTTTCCCAGCTTCTAGGGGTGGCCTGCATCCCTTGCCTTATAGCCCCTTCCTCCACCTTCAAGGCCAGCAGTGTAGAACTGTCAAAGCTCTTTCTTTCTGATCTCTGCTTCCATCGTCACAGACACTGATCCTCCCACTTCCCTCTGTTTTTTAAAATTTTAGTTGTGGTCAATTACACATAACAAAATTTACCACCTTAACCATTTCTAAGCGTACAGTTCAGTAGCGTTAAGTACGTTCACAAGGTGTGCAACCAGTCTCCAGAATTTTTTCATCTTGCAAAACTGAAACTCTGTACCCACTAAACAACAACTCTCCACTCTACCCTCCCCCAGCTCCTGGTAACCACTGTTCTACTTTCTGTCTTTAGGAGTTTGACTACTTTAGATACCTCATATAAATGAAATCATACAGTATTTATCTTTTTGTGACGGGTTTACTTCACTTAGCATAATGTCCTCAGGGTTCAACCACATTGTAGCATGTGTCTTCTTCTGAATAGTATTCTATTGTATGGATATACCACATTTTGTTTATTCATGTATCCATCGATGGACATTTGAGTTGCTTTCACCTTTCGGCTATTGTGAATAATGTTACTATGAACATGGGTATACAATATGTTTTTGAGACCCTGCTTTCGATAATTTTGGATGTATACCCAGAAGTAGAATTGCTGGATCATACGGTAATTCTATTTTTAATTTTTTGAGGAACCGCCACACTGTTTTCCACATTTACTGCACCATTTTACATTCCCACCGACAGTACACAAGGGTTCCAATTTTTCCACATCCTCACTGGTTCTTGTTACTTTTTTGTATAGCAGTCATTCTAATGGGTGTGAGGTTTTGATATGCATTTCCCTAATGATTAGTGGTGTCAAGCATCTTTTCATGTGCTTATTGACCAACTGTAAATCCTCTTTGGAAAAATGTCCATTTAGGCCCTTTGTCCATTTTTAATCAGGCTATTTGGGGGGGAGGGGGCTGCGGTTGCTGAGTTATAAGAGTTCTTTATTATTCTGGATATTAACCCCTTACCAGACATATGATTTGCAAATCTTTTCTCCCATTTCATTTTATTTTCACTCCGTTGATTGTGTTCTTTGATGTACAGATGTTTTTAATTTTTATATAGTCCAATTTATCTATTTTTATTTTTGGTGCCTTTATGCCTCCCTCCATAAGAACCCTGGTGATTTTAATCTCCCTATCTTAAGAGCCTTCACTTAATCATAGTTGCAAAGTCCCTTTTGCCACATAAGGTAACATATTCACAGGTTCTGGGGATTAGAATGTAAATGTCTTCAGGGAGCCATTATTCAGCCTACCTCATCTTTTAAATGAGAATAATGGCAGTATATAACTCAAGGGTTGTTATGACAACTAAATAAAATGATACATGAACTCAGCTTAGAACAATGCCCAGTAAATGTCAGAGGTTATTACAAAACAATACAAAGTGCTACAGGAGAGTAAGGGTAGGGTAAGAATAGAAGCTGGGGCCATTCATTCTGCCTGGGGAGAATGAAATGCCTTCCCAAAAGGGATAACATACCAATTTGGTGATAAGAAATGAGTAGGATTTGGAGGGTCTGAAAAGGGAGGCCAAAAGGGAAAATTCTGAACTTTCTTCCACATTCTTACACTGGCATTAACATCTCAGAAATCTTGTTTCTTTCCCAAGAAGCCACATCTGCTTTCAGACAGGAGCTACACGGTGATTGATATACATATATATGTATATGTATATATACTTTTAAATTTACTTATTTATTAGGAAACACAGCTGAATTTCTGAGTCTCTCTTTAATAAACAACTCACAAACTTTTTCCCAGCAAACTATTTTTAGAGTAGAAAGGGATTTTTTTTAAAGGATCGGCAGCAGCTCATATTTATAAAATTTGTCCTTAAAGCTTAAAAATTGATCTAAAAATTTGGTGACAGCCGTGCCCCACCCTCATCCCTCAACACCAGAAAGGCAGGCATAGCATGCTTGAGACTCTGGGTTTTTAAAGCTAGCCTCTGCTTGGCAGCTCTTCTCCCTGGAATGTTCACAGTAAATAGCAGGTGGATGCAACAATGAAGGAAAATAATCTCTATTGCAGTTATTCTCGTTTCTCCTTTCATACATGCTGGGAAGCTGCAATAATTAACTGGCTGAGATGTTGAACAATTTCTCAACTTGCCCTTGTCCTCTCATGGTCAACCTTTTCTCTGCCCCCACCACTGATAAGAGAAACTTAGCTTCGGTTCCAGCAGAGCTTCGGTATTTCTTCCGTGGAGGTTAATTTGCTCTGAACCCAGGGCACACTGGGGAGCCCGACAAACGAGCCGTGTGGTTTTTGGTCACACGTAGGAGACGTGTTGATAACAATGCATCGCACTTTTATCAATTTTCCAATTGACTGCAATCAAACACGAAACACATAGACACATAAAACACACATGCCACATGGTTGCAATTTATGAGATTTTTACCCAGCCACAAACACAGATGCAGAGAACTGCAGGATTTATTATCCTCCTGAGCCATCTTGTTGTTCTCCGTCCATTTGGGCCAATCAGCTATAACCATGCCAGCTCAACAATAAAAGGCACCGCCAAAAGGTTCAATACATAAAGGGCATGCTGGTGACTCTGTTTTAAGGCTCCATGATATGTTGGAGGGGAAAAAAGTGCACGGTAATACATAGGGTTCAACCAAAATTAACAGCATCATTTTATAATTCAAACCCCCACCTTATAAATGAGAGATCTGAACTCAATACATGTTGTCCATGACCCCAGTAATCACTCAGAGTGAGGCTAAAATCCATCCAACGTAACTGACTCAGCCCCATAACCAAATAGCACGTATCATGGGCATTCCCAGACGCACGGAACAATTTTGGCTAGCATCTGTCTTAGAGCTCAGACAATATGAGCAAAGAACTGTGTTCGCCTTGAAGGCAAAGAAACATACAAAATACTTATATGTGGTGTCTATGTTCGGAAGAAACAGAATATGCTGAATTTTCAACATGAAATAGATGTTCACAATAGGAAGATTAAAATGAAGCCAAAGTGTTCCAAGACTGATACCCAATTCTGCATTTTCTGATGAGTAATTCCATGGCCTGATTTATGAGTCAACACAGGAGTACAACATTAATTATTTCAGACACTTCCAACATCCACAAAAGCCTAGACGTGACTGCTGAAGCATTCGGGTTGAAATGTCAGAGACAACTCAGCATTTTACATCTTGTTTTCCTGTCGGCCCAAGTTCAGTACAGAGTTTGTTAATTAGTAAGATCCATGTAAAGTTTCCTATCTCGAAAATAGATAAACCTCTTGGTAAGTAAAAAGAGGCTCTCCACTCTATTTATCATTTATTTTCATTGCAAATAATCACTGCATGTTTTTGCTCCCTTTCAAATCAATATTATTGATTTAGCATCACTTGGCAAACAAACAGAAGGAAACAAAAGTCTTAACTACTTTCTAGGCAAAAACACCCAAAGCCACGGTGCTATTTGTAAGGCTGACGTTACTCATGACATAAATGCCAAAATGCACATGGGGCACTTCACGTCCTTCTCAAGTAGAAGATGTTTAATACAGTGTGTGCTTGTAATAAGTCAAAAGATTGAACTCTCACATTCCAACGTGAGCATGGAGTAATAAAGATAAACAAAACCCCTAGGAAAGTCTCCAAACAAGGCAGCCATTGGCTTTAATCTTGTCTCTAATCGATATTATGAAGCATTTCTAAACGGCAGATAAGACATACAGTATCATATAATCAGAGATCAAAATCCAGAATGTTATCCTTTCCAAGTTCTTAGTTGAAGTCCAACTATGATAATAATCTCAGCCCACAATCCTCCTCGCCCACTTAAAATGTAAACATACAGTATAGACCAAGGGTTATGACCCTGGGATTCATGGACAAACATCTAAATGTTAAAATGGGCAAAAGTTATGAATAACAGTTCACCAGAGAAGAACTACATATGGTCAACAGACATATGAAAATACCAACTTAGTAGTAGCCAGAGATGCAAATATCAAACAATGAGATACACTGCAGGAGACACTGAATTTGTAAGGGAGATTTTAACCAGGGAATGGGGAATGGACCCTTCTCCTATGCTACTGGTGGCAGTCCAAGTTGGCACACTTTGGTGAAGACCAGTTGGCAACAGGGATCATATGTCTTGGGGAAAAAAACGAAGCAAAAACCACTCATGCTCTAAACCCAGTAACTCGACTTACAGGCACTCATCCAAGGGAAGTATTTGCAGATGTGCTCAAAGGTGGATTTAAAAGGATCACAATTTGCTCTTTATGGAAAAATTAGAGCAATCTGAGATATTAACAATTGGGACACAATGAGGTAGGGCTTTGTGTTTTCAAAGTCGACTACTGAGAGTAGCCGGGATGCCTAGGACCCCTCAAAGGCTATGGGGAGGGTAACCATGGACCGTGACCTTCAGAGGATCGGCCTGGGTTCCCCACCCCTGCCTCAATGGTACGGCTCTGCTTGCATCTGACTTGCCTTTGAAGAGAGGGTTCTGCAACTTCAAAAAGCTTGCAAAACATTACCAGTGTTGTAGAAAATGAAGTGATACTATGTTAAACTGAAAAATTGGTTATAGTGAAGACTTGGTATCCAGGTAAAATGACGCTATTTCTTTTAAGAGTGTATCTTTTTAGTGCACTATTTTTAATTTTTTTCCTTTGCTAAGCATTTGTTTTACTTTAGTTGTTTTATTTATTCTAAAAATATTAATAGTTTTGAATACTTTTAAAAATTGGTTACAATTTTGTTATGTGTATTTTACCACAGTTAAAACCTTTTTTAAAAAATTGGCTACAAAACACCACCTACAGTATGATCCCATTTTTGTAGAAAAATAATACTTATCCATGTTTAAGACAAATGACTGGAAAGTGAGAAAGTGAACTCTCAACCATGGTTATCTGTAGAAGGTGGGATGAAGATTATTTTCATCTCACGTTCCTTTCTTCATTTTATAAATTTTAAATATGTACATTAAGGAAGAAAATACCTGTGTCGGTGGTAAAAAAAAATTAAAGAAATTCAAAACACTGATTAAAGTGGAAGAGAAAAAGAGGGAAAAGTAGCTCAGGAAAGTTACTCAAATTATTTTTGATGACAGTGTCCTTTTTAACACTCAAGGTTATTACCGACAATAAGAGAGTCCCTTCTGCTTCCGAGAGCGATGTTAGGAGAAATCCATTGCTAGTGGTGAACTCAAATAGCTGAAGAGCAATCGTTCAATAAAGCGAGTTCCCAGTCACCTCTAACAGCTTTGGGAAGCTTTGGGACCATCAAGGCAGAAGCAAGGGGAAGAAAATGGAAGGAGAGAGGTCAAAGGAAAGATAGCAATCAGAAAACTCAGGCCAGAACAGCTCAGGGCCAGTTTTTAAATTTTCAAGGGGAAAATTCTAGACATAATAAGGGATATTTTCTCAGCTTCCTGAGTCACCACCCACACTCCCTCATTTCCTCTCCTTTGCAACACTGAACACTGAACATGAAAATTAATGGGAGCTGTAATAATGACTCCCAGGAGGAATAGTTTCTGCACAAGAGAAAGTCAAAGAAAGTATTCAGAATTCTGGGAATATCCCATGGAGATGGGTGAGGGTGAAAGCAATGCAAAATGAGAAGTGCGGGGTGGTTTGTCAGGGAAAGGGTGGGGCAGGGGGTGTGAGCTCCAAATTACACACAATCCCAAAACTTCCAGCTCTCTCCTCCTCCTCACCTTCCCCCCACCCCCATGACAGGTGCCACGTGACCATGAGGAAACCTGCTCACCGGGTGGGGCTTTGAGGCGCACCTATTTTTGTCTGCTTGTAGCATTTTTTGCACTGGTCAGAAACCAGATATGGCTTCGACTCAGCCCAGCTCACTCTGCCTGACAAGAGTTCCTGGAGCAGCCTATTTACTCCAGGAGAGAGAGAGACCCACACACAGACACACAGAGGCACAGACATACAGACAGACACAGACGCACAGACAGTCACGACACATAGACATACAGAGAGATGGACACAGACACGTACAGATGGACACACACAGACACACACGGATAGACACAGACAAACAGGCATAGACATACAGACACAGACGTGTACATAGAGAAATACAGACAGACAGACAGACAGACACACACACACACACACACACACACACACACACACACAGATACACAGAGAGCAGAGACACCCAGAAGAAGAGATCCTTCAGGCCCCAGAGGCGATCCATCATGAAGGTAACCTTAATAGCTGTGTTTCCTTCCTCTCTCCACCTCTAGCTTACCAAGCTGTCACTCATTCTAGGGGCTCCTTTGTCCTAGATCACAACTCACTCCTTGGAACTCTACCTCATTTCCAATTATTCAAATTGAGCAGAAAATGTATTTTTCTTTTCTCTAACTGTAAAGCCACAGGGTCAGGTGCATATCTGAGTCATCCACATTCACTCGTCTTCTTTTGCCTGCTGCTTTCACAGATGTCAGCTCCTATCTCTGAACTCAAATGCAAATTTCACCAAGCAATTTGCAGTCCTGTGCGCGCGCACACACACATCTACGCGAACCATCATCTTCAGAACAGCTAAGTGAACATCCAGGGAGGGTCTAGACCGGCGTTTCCTCCCCAGGCCCCAGCTGATGGCACTGCCATGTGAAAGGCATGTGGCTTTGGGAACCGGCTTATGTCCTGAGAACACCCTGTCACCCACTGCTACTCTTCTGTACAAAACAGAGTTAGCAGCTGTTCGTCAGCATTTGCAAAGGCTACACGACTTGAAGAGGCAGAATCCTCGGAAATCAGTCACTGTCGCTGAAGTCAAATGGGCCTCATGGATCAAAAAACATATCCCCATAGTCCTGACTGTAGGGTCTTTTTTTATTGTCTTTTAAACGGGTTTGACCCTGATGTTATCTTTTTCCCATTTTCTGCTATAAATAAAAGTGCTTGATTTCCTAGTCTGTAGTGTGTGGTTTGGTTTTTATATCCTAACTTTTATAAACAACCATTTGAGCAAAGTGAAAAAAATTTTCAGCTTATATCCTTTTGGTAATCTTCAGAGACGCTAACTTGGTTAACTCTTAAACCTGAGGAAATTCTAGTTCATACTGTTTTCCCCAATAAACTGAGAAAATGTGTTAAAACCTCCAAAAACGAATCTTCAACTTTACATTTTAAAAGCTATCTTCTCAAATTCTAGAGAAATCCAGCAAGGTCCTGGCTAGAAAAAAGTAATAATTGCAGGGGCCATCCTACTTTGCAAAGCTAGATCTCAAAACACACCAGACCTGCCAAGAGGCCATCTGAGCGGTGCTCCAAGCCGGGCTTCTAAAGGAGGGGGCGGTGAGTAAAGAAGACAGCTGAACAGCTCTTTCCCCGCTCCCCTCCTCGAAAGGCTGAAGCCAGTGCCCAGCCAGGCTCCCTCCGTTCCTGTCAGCCTTTACCTCCACGCCACTGGCAGAAGCTCTGCCGTACACCAGGAAAGGGGCAACATCACGGAACCAGAGAAGGGTTTCTTTTCCTTCACATTCGCTTGGCTTCTCAACGATTGAAATATTGGGTAGGCTTGATTTTCTTCCAATTCACTTCTCTTATTCAGCCTATAAGTCTTTTGGGGAAAGTTTCACCTCACATTTTCAACTACTGATTTAAACATCATGCCTCATTCAATGTTGCTCATGAAATATTAGCACTGTATCTTAAACCGACATGCCTGCTTACTCGAAATCCTCATTACTGGGGGAAATTTAGTGTAATTAACTCCAAATAGAAGAATTAGCTGTATTAGTCAAGTGTTGGTTCTGGTCCATTAATAAACCACACAACAAATTAGTCCTTGGTCTGTTCGGAATACCTGGGCCCTTGATGGTGCCATTGTGTTTTAGGCACCTCTGCTCCACATTTATTCACCTTTTTCAGAGACTCACTCACCCCTATCTGTGCGTCTTAATGACCCAAAGGCACTGAAGATCCGGCTTAAATGGCCTTAAAGAAAATTACCTTCTCGGTTATAGCTAGGAAAGTATCTTAGCAGCTGTGTTTTCACTGAAACGGTTATAATATCAAAAGATTTGCAAGCTACCTCACATTTATTATCCCCCATCGATATTTAATAATTTCACTCTCAAGCACCGCAGCCTAATTTACCCCTTGCACACTGGCAACAATAAGACGGTGTCCTCCTCCCACAGTGTCCTCACGGGGCTCAGCTGACATTTAGCAGCAACATGATTAACCCAAAGGATGAGACAGAGCGGGCCAAGAATTCACCCCCCCGAAAAGGACTGATTTAGCTGCTTCCATTCAGTTTAGAGAAAATGAAGACCTCAGAAGACACTTTCTTCAAAATGATCTAAAGTCAGAACTCTCAAAATACCACACACTTATAACCGGTCACACTTCCTCGGGGTGGGAGCTGGAATCCCCCTGCTGTTGGAGGGAGTCTGATACAGAAATGTTTTCTGACCTGGGCCTGCAGATCCCTGCTCAGGTGGTCTAGCAAGAAGATGCTGGGGGGCTTCCCTGGTAGCGCAGTGGTTAAGAATCCACCTGCCAATTCAGGGGACACAGGTTCGATCCCTGGCCCAGGAAGATCCCACATGCCACGAAGCAACTAAGCCTGTGCACCACAACTACTGAGCCTGCGCTCTAGAGCCCGCGAGCCACAACTACTGAGCCCATGAGCCACAACTACTGAAGCCCGCGCACCTAGAGCCCGTGCTCTGCAACAAGAGAAGCCACCACAATGAGAGGCCTGCACACGGCAACGAAGAGTAGCCCCAGCTCACCGCAACTAGAAAAAGCCCACGCACAGAAACGAAGACCCAACACAGCCAAAAATTTTTAAAAAATTAAAAAAAAGAAGAGGATGCTGGGGGAGTAGGGAAAACACCACCTCACAGACGCAACTCTGTGGAGCACACACTCCCAGAAAGAATAAGGGTAGGCGGGGGTGGGGGGGGGGTTGACGTGGCCACGAGGCAGTGAGGGCCCTGGGGTGACGGACAATAGAGGTAAGTGTAAATCTAGCTTAACAGCCGGGCCCTTTGAGCCAATCCCTCTATTAGTTGTCACAGGAGCCCTTGCCATCCTATTTTAACGTACCCCTGATTTATACCAAACTGCCAACCACCTGCCACCCAAACCTGTACTGAAACAGCACACGGCCACCACCAAGGCTGCAAACGCCCATCAAGAGATGACTGATGCCCTCCATCTCCCCTAAGCCAGTAATTGTCCTCAAGCCTTTTGGGGTAAAGGGAAAAGCTAAGCCCTCGAGGCCTCACAGCCCATTCCCTCCCCATTTGGCTAAGGGCCGTAGCTTCCACCACCAGCGGGCTGGGGCTGTGTGGGGAAAGAGCCTGCTGCCACCGGGGCCCTTCCAGGAGAAGCCGCCCTGCCCTAGCTGAGGCGAAAATCCTATGCTGGGGAGAGGAAGTCAAGAGAAAGAGCTGGGGCTGAAAGGTTGTAATGTTCAGCTCAGCCCCGCGTGAAGGGAAATGCAAGGGTCCCGCGCCTACTGGCTTTCTGGATCAAGTTCCCTCAAGGCCCTAAGGACCTGGGGCTCCTGTTCATATCCCCCGAGTCCTCTATTTCCCTAAATGACTCAGTAACCCCAGTCCAGCTACGTGAAGCAACTTGAATGAGCTGATGCTCCTTATACTCAGAAGGGCCTATCTAAAGCCTCACTCATTAGCCAAATTTCACCAACCCAGCGAGCAAGCACTCCCACAGCAAGGCGCTGCATCTGGACGTCTGGACGTGATCCTCGGCTGCAGGAGGCTTCAAAGCCCAGGTCCTCCAGCGTCTTGTTTCACCAACTTGGAAGTGATCGCCGGGAAAGAAGGGAGGCCCCGAGCAGTGGCTCTAGAAGGGGAGTTCCAAACCAGCGGCATCCCCCGGGAACCTGTCAGAAATGCAGATTCTCTGGCCTCACCCCGGACCTCCTAAATCAGAAGTCACAGGGGTGGGGCCTATAGCAGTCTACGTTCCACCAAGCCCTCCTGGAGGTGCTGACACCCACGCTGGCGTGAGAACCACTGTCCAGAGGAATAAGAAGGTTGCCCGCACCGCAAGGTTACAGGAGGTCCAAGACCCTCCGAAGTGGTGAGCTGGATCTGAACTTGCAGGAATGAGCACTTTCATAGCGTGCTCCTCTCTACTCCCTACCTGCCAGAAAAAAAACTGGTTCTTGCCAGGAAATATTACAGCCACGGAAAGCTCAAAGCACATGGCAGTACAGAAAAGGAAACGGCAAAATTCTGACTCCCCCTCTTAGAAGCATCCAATTCCTCCTCGGTCTAATGACCCTGGCAAGAGGGCAGATAAGAGGCAGATATGCGAGGCCTGATCTCCTCACTTACTTCCCAAGGACCCAGGAACGAGGGAGAGCAGTAAATATTTAAGAGACTACGATCCTTGTGACAAGTGGGAAAACTGAATTGAAAGCCTAGTACATTCTGAGGAAGAGACCGTCACTCCCATGACCATGACCTCCCATCCTGGAGGAGTAGTGAGCTATAGACTATACAGGCAGCAGGGGCTTCCAGGAGTGACATGTTGGGCTCCTTGCAAGGGAAGAACTAACCAATGGAGGTTGTAAGGTTACGGAGGATAGGATTCAAACAAAAGAGAAAGTTAGTACACACAGGTCCAGTTTGTTGCCACTTTCTATTTCACCGCTGCTTAGTAACAACCTGTACTTCACCTTTCGGTGACATTTTCATTCACCCATCTCATTCAACAGTGAAGCTGAATTCAAGAAGATGGAGGTGAGAGTTAGCAAGATGCTCTAACATCAGACACTGGGGTCCAGATTTCCCATTATCTGCTTGGCTTGAGGTCCAGTTTCCAGGAAAATGGTGCATTAAATGACCAACTACACCAATCAGCATTTATACACACTTTCTAAATTTTAGCAGTATATCTATAATGATTGCCTTAGGACAAATTCCGAGAAATGGAATTCCTGGCACAGTGGATGTGAAACTATACACAAAGATTTACATACAAAGATGGCCACCACAGTTTTATTTTCAGTGGCAAAAAAGATGGGAAACCTGATGTCTGCCCTGAAGTGCCTGGTTAAACAGACTGTGGTATATTCTTACAATGGGACTAAAATGTTCTCAGAAGAGATTTAATGATTTTTGGGAAATTCTCCTAATACACTAAGGGAACAAAGGATCAATATAGTAAATACCATGTTTCAGGGCTTCTATAAATCTAAATGGCATAACAATCCCCTGGAGATCCTGTTAAAATGCAGATTCTGATTCAATAGCTCTAGGGTGGAGCCTGAGATTCTGCATTTCTAATGAGCTCCCAGGTGATGGGACTGTATTTCTCCACATTTTACAATCAGAAAAAATTGGGGCTTCCCTGGTGGCACAGTGGTTGAGAGTCCGCCTGCCGATGCAGGGGACACGGGTTCGTGCCCCGGTCCGGGAAGATCCCACATGCCGCGGAGCGGCTGGGCCCGTGAGCCATGGCCGCTGAGCCTGCGCATCCGGAGCCAGTGCTCCGCAACGGGAGAGGCCACAGCAGTGAGAGGCCCGCGTACCACAAAAAAAAAAAAAAAAAAAAAAATGTATTTTTTTAAGTTTTCAATGAAACATCCAGAAAAGGCTGATCTATAGAGACCGACAGTAGGCAGTGGGCCTGGGGGGTGGGAAAGAACTATAAATGGGCATGAAGGGTCTCGTTGGGGTGGTGAAAATATTCTAAAGCATTTTATGGTGATGTTGTACAGCTGTGTACGTTTACTAAAAATCATTGAAATGTATATTTTAAATGAGCGAATTATATGATATGTAAAATATGCCTCAAAAAAATCATTTTTAAGTGTTTTTTTAAATGACCAGGCAGATATTTTTAAATGATCACATAGCACTTCTAAAAAAACTGAAAGAATTTTAAAATAATAATAATTTGAGAGGAGAGTAAGTGGGGTGTTCATGTTTAATGGGTACAGAGTTTCAGTTTGGGAAGATGAAAAAGGTTTAGAGATGGATCATGGTGATGGCTGCATAACAATGTTAATATATTTAATGCTACGGAACTGTACACCTAAAATGACTGAAATGGTAAACTTTGTATTATATACTATTTACCACAATAAAAATGATAATAATAATTAAATACCTAAACATGAACAGGAGCTGCTTTAAAGTATTGCCAAAGAAGTGTTTCTTTCTCTGCTTCCTTCTTGAGGCCCACAGTATGATTCCTGCAAGGGCCCCATCCTGGCTTGGTGCTCCCACTATAGTGGGTTGAATGGTGACTGCCCCCCGAAAGATATGTCTACATCCTCATTCCCAGAACCTGAAGATGTAAGTAAGTTAAGCATCTTGACTCACGACCCTTTTTCTCATTGCAAACCCCACTATTTTTTAAAGAATTTTTCTTTGAAAAGCATTCATTAGGATGATAGAATAACAGACCCCAGAACTCTGAACAACTCTCTGAAAATGGGGCATAAAATCTGATGAGTGTATTTTAGATGTCTATTCATATTCATTAACTCAAGTTTTGGGAAACAAATGGGCAAAAACTGTAAACACTAAAAAAATAAATTCTCATCTAATTTTACAAATTTTACCACTTTTAAAGCTGGACATTTGTAACTAAAATAAATATATCCATATCCTTAACTTTCTATCCCAAGTACATCATGCAATCAATTCATTGGTTCCAATTTTCCATGGGTTACTTCCAAGACATTAGAGAATTCAACTTCCAAAAAAAACCCTGCTGGCATTCAAAGACCAAAAGAATTACTAAATCTTCCTACTGGAAAATCCAGGCCACTGTTCCCCCAAATGGGCTTAAAATGAACATATATCAATTATCTGACGACCATCTGGTTGCCAGCAAGAGACTTTTGGAAACCGGGCTTAAAACAAAAATGCAGAAACCAGCACATAGTTCAGAAAATCAACAAGATTCAATACCCAAATCACATCTCCCTCCGTAGTTTTTTACCAGCTTTTTTTTTTTTTTTTTTTTTTTTGGCGGTACACGGGCCTCTCACTGTTGTGGCCTCTCCTGTTGCGGAGCACAGGCTCCGGACGTGCAGGCTCAGCGGCCATGGCTCACGGGCCCAGCCGCTCCGCGGCATGTGGGATCCTCCCGGACCGGGGCACGAACCCGTGTCCCCTGCATCGGCAGGCGGACTCTCAACCACTGTGCCACCAGGGAAGCCCTTTACCAGCTTTTTGATCTCTGATTCTGGAAGCTTCATTTTCCTTAGTCGCTATTCCCTTGACTTCTTCTCATGGTAAAATTATAACTACAACTTACTCTGAGATTCTTTGAAAAGATGATGATGTGAAGAGTAGGTTTGTTTTCTATTCTTGTATGTCTAAGAAACGTGGTACACAATTAAGCTAAACTCAAAATAACTGTTTAGCTGGTGGCTTTTTGTTATTCGAAGAATGTTATCACCACACAAAGAGGAAATCTCAAATCCAAAATGTTATTTTAAGAAACACTCTATCCTGGGGTGGTTCTATTTGGAGGCAACTGCCTCTGGGGTATAATTCAAGGGTCACTGAAAACGTATCTACCCAAAACTCCCTGTCCCCCATCCCCACTCTCCAGTCTTCCAGAGTTTGAAGTTTTCAGCATGAGATTTAATAATGGACTCAAACAGTGCTAGAACCAAAAGGAGCCTTAGAATTCATCTGGTTCAACTCCCTAAATACATAGATATGGTTATGTGACTTGTCCAAAGTACGGTTCGTTCTGTAACAAACATTTCGTGAGCACCCAACCAGCACGAAGCACAGCGCCAGGTACCAGGCAAAGGGAGATACTTCCCCACCCTCTGTCCCGCTCTCTCTAAATTCATAAGCTAGTCTAATGAGAGACAAAATTCAATACCAGGGCTTTAAGAAAAAAAGGTGCCCTCAGTCACAAGAGCAGAAGGGAAGGTTTGCTGGTCTTTGCAGGTCAAGTTTTTGGCATAAAAATTCTCAAACTGCTCAGGATTATTCTCTTAATTGGAAGATCATGGTGCTGTGGCATGAAATTATTATGAGCCACAAAACACTCTATTCTAAATGGGGGCATAAAGGAAACCCCAGAGTTCGTTGATAGATGAATGAATACACAAAAATGTGGTCTATCCCTACAATGAAATATTCTTCACCGTTAAAAACGAAGGAAATTCTGACACATGCTCCAGTACAGATCAACCCTGAGGACATTCTGCTAAGTGAAATAAGCCAGTTACAATAGTACAAATACAGCATGATTCCACTTATATGAGGTACCTAGTGTAGTTAGATTCAGAGAGACAGAAGGTAGAATGGTGGCTGCCAGGGGCTGGGGGGAGGAGGAACGGGGAGTTGTTCTTTAATGGCTAGAGTTTCAGTTTTGCCAGATGTAAGAGTTCTGGAGATCAGCTGCACAGCAATGTGAATACACTTGACACTACGGAACCGTACCTTTAAAAATGATTAAGATGATAACTTTTATGTTATGTGTATTTTACCATAATTTTTAAAACCTGCACCTAAGGAGATGAGCCAAATTCAGTTAAAGACAATTTTTTCCACCTCAAGCATCCAATTTTCTCTGCATGTCTGGGGCCATGGTGGGATCCATGAGGTCTGAGTCATAATTCTAAATAAAACAATGAGAAAGGTGCTGCCTTCAAAAGAATCAAGGTCGGGGTGGAGGGGGAGAGTAAGGAGGAGGGAGAACCAATGAAATGAGATTGGCCGGCCGCTGGTAATTGCTGGAACTGGACGATGGGTACAAAGAGGGTCATTATACTATTTCCTCTACTCTAGTGCACATGTGAAACATTTCTAGTGATAACCCATAAAAGTGAAAACCTGGTTAAGAGAATTTCCTTGTCTGAGCAAATGCAAGAGCTTATCCCTTAGATGTCTAGTGTAGCTGGTAATCTTCATTCATTCTGTCCCGGCAAGGCAAAGCCCCCGAGACATTGCAATCAATTTCAGAGTAGCAACAGTGTGAGCTAACACTGCTGTCAGCATGCGTAGCTTTCTTTTTACCCTTTTGAATAGGATACACTTATATCATTCAAATCTCCAAAATAAAACACACACACACATACACACACACACGCACAGACACACACAATCTAGCTCCCACTACCCCAGTTTACCACTACTGCTCCTAATTGTAATTAGTTTCTTGCATATCTTCCAGTTTCTTTAAGCAAGTGTCATAGGTTAGTATATGATTCATGCTCTCCCGAACCTTGCTTTTCTCACTTAACAATATATTTGGGAGGTCTTTCCATGTCAGTAAAAAGTGTTCTCATTCTTTTTTCTGGCTGTGGAGTATCCTATATAGTATGGAGATGTACTGTAATTTATTCTTCCCAAGTTGATGGGAAGCTTAGTTGTTCCCAATATTTTCCTATTATAAACCAGATCATACCTATGCTATGAACAAAATTAATCTTATTAGAACAAGGTCGCTCAGTATACACTGGGACTATTATATACCTCCACGGTGCATTACTATTATTCTGGACTAGTAATTTTCCTCTTCTCCTCGGATCTTTACCTGTTCCAGATGTAGCCTAAGCTTAAGCTAAGCTTGTCCACAAGGCCTTTCCTGACCCTCTGGCCCACGGTGAGCACTCTTTCCTTCTTAATTTCTACACTACACATCCTCGTTCAACTTTGCATGGATTGTTGTTTATTTTTTGAATGTTTGATGCAAATGAATTGTGTGGCGCTGGAGGCCATAACTATTATCTATACTACCTACTGTCTGCACAGCACCTAGCGAGGTTTTAGCAAATAGAGCATACTCAGTAAACACAAACCGATTCACTGGAATCAGTAAATGCTTCCCTTACTCATAATTTGTAGGTTTTCTAGACCTGAGAGGTCTTTCAGAGAAGGGTTCTAGCCAGTTCTGCTCTGTGAATTATTGTAAAATCATAATTAAGTTGTAATTCACTGCAAAAAAAAATTAAAATCCAACAGATTGAGTCCTCCTGGCATGCTCTGCACACAGAACAGGAAACATCATGACATTCGGGAGGTGCCCGACATCTCAATTCACAGGCACAAAATGATACTTAAATAGCATCTGTAGTGGTGACACAGCCAAGATATACAAGAAAGCTACAAGTAACGTTTATGGGGGGTAGAGAGAAGCTCCCTCACACTTTTAGGGCAAAATATCGGCATAATTCTCAGTCACACTTCAATTTTACTCCACAATCTATTTCATTCATTCAATCAATCTATACTGAGAGTAGCTGCAGAAGAGCTCTTTGAGGAGGTGACTTCTGAACTAAAACCTGCAAGACGAATGGAAGCTGTAGACCAGGCGAGGACACTTCTCCTGGGAAGCTGCCAGCTGCAGGCAGAGGGACACAGACGGCAAACTGGGTTCCAGTATCATTGCTATTATGGCTTGAATTGTATCCTCCAGAAGACGTTTAAGGTCCTACTCTCCAATACCTGTGAATGTGACCTTATTTGGAAATAGGGTCTTTGCAGACAATCAAGTTAAGATGAGGTCATCTGAGTGGGCCTTGATCCACATGACTGACATCTTTACAAAAAGGAGAAATTTGGAAATGGAGATGTGCACGCAGAGAGAACGCCGTGCGAGGATGAGGGCAGAGATCAAGGTGATGCATCTACAAGCCAAGAAACATCAAAGATCACCAGCAAACCCCCCAGAAGCTAGGAGAGAGGCCTGGAACAGATTCTCCCTCAGAACTTCAGAAGAAATCAACCCTGCCCACTCCACAATCTTGGATTTCCAGGCTCCAGAACTGTGAGACAATACATTTCTGTTGTTTAAGTACCCCTAGTTGGTGGTACTTTGTGACGGCAGCCTTAGCAAACTAATACAGTGGATATTAGGTACAGGAAATATTTATACCACACCCAAAGGTGCTTTCAATTAATTTTAGCAGCAGAATCCTTGTCCTAAATAAAATTGTACCTGGAACACCAGTATGTTAGGAGATTAAAAGGATGAAAAGGATTAATCAGAAGAAAATATTTCCTTGCGTGTTATAAACCCATGAAGTACCCACTTCCTCTGATCCCAGGAGTTCTTTGCAACCCTGCTTGAAAAGCACTTAAAAGGAAAGTAAAAAAAAAAAAGAAAGAAAGAAAGGAAAAAAACCCTCAAATCAGGCTGAAGCCAGAAAACCTAGGTGGGGGACAGGGCGGTGGTTTCTATCATTATACAATTAAATCACCGGCACCATTTGTGAGTACCTGCTCTAAGCCAGGATTATGTCTGTCCCTCACATAGACTCTGAAAGGCAGGTGTTGTGGTCTTCTCTTTAGTGATGGGGGAAGCAAAATTGGAGGAGCTGACTTGCTAAAAGCACCTATATTCATTTGCCAGGGCTGTCATAAAAAATACCACAGACTGGGGGGCTTAAACAACAGAATTGATTTCTCACAGCTCTGGAGACTAGAAGTCCAAAATCAAGGTGTCAGCAGGTTTGGTTTCATCAGAGGCCTCTCTCCTTGGCTTGCAGGCGGCCACCGTCTCACTGCGTCCTCACATGGTCTTTGCTTGGTGTACGCATCCCTGGTGTCTCTCTGTATCCTAGGCCCCTTCTCTTACAAGGACACCAGTTAGACTAGCCTCATATGAATTTGGGGGGGTGTACAATTCAGCTCATAACAGCTCCTTAAGGAAAAAGTCACAGAGCCCACATTCCATCCCAGAACCATTTGGCTCCAAAGGCCATTTTCCTTGGATCACACTGTCTGCCTCTAAAGGGTTCTCTTTACTTGCTATAAAAGAAAATCTATTACTTGAACAATAAGAAAAATAAAGTTCTCTGGCTTGTTTCTTTTTTAAGACTCCCTGCTGAGGTGTAGGCCATGCCTCTGGAAGCTCCCCAGAGAACAGTGTCAGCAGGGCCCCGGGTGTAAGCCCTGGAGGGATGAGGAGAAGGCAGAGGAGAGCCCAAGGAGCCCCGCTGGAGGCCAAACCTAAAAAGCCGTCAGCTTCCGCCTTCAGGGCACGGGCCCCATGCCCCGAGTTCCTAGGTCATCTCCTAGCATTAGCTACAGCACTGGACAACGGGGTGCATACCAAGAGTTGCCCCAATTTCAGGCTCACTGACAGGAAAAGTCAGTTTCCTCAGCCCTGCTTTCCTCTCTGTATCTCAGCCTCGGGGTGGCTCACCCGAGGCTGACTCAAAAAATTCTGGCCAAGACTGCAGTGAGTGAACATTTGAAGTGCCCATCAGAAAGCCCCCCGACTTCTCAGAAAATACAGGCCCCTCACACTGTTATCCAGGGCCATGGAACCACCTTCAAACATTGGCCAGCCTCCGTGGCTTCAAACACAAAATCAATAAAATATGGCACCTTGCTGTGCCCTCCCTTGGGCAGGAAAGCAAGGCCCTTAAGAGTGAGGCAACAGAGACCTTAATAATCACCATCCTGGGGCCCAAAGGGGGACCGTCCAGGGATGGTCCTCTTTTACCAGAGACCCCATAAAATGAGGATTCTGAAGTGAGCACCCAACCCAAATACGTATATGCCAAACACTGTGCTAGGGCGATGAGGACTAGAAACCAAAGGGTGGTGAACATTTGATTAGGGAGACAAAGCTGGTCACAAATAAGATAATAAAACAACAAAAGGTCCAAAATGCAGCATTGACCGTAATTATCAGTTTTTTAAAAGGACAGTACAGGGCTTCCCTGGTGGCGCAGTGGTTGAGAGTCCGCCTGCCGATGCAGGGGACACGGGTTTGTGCCCCGGTCCGGGAAGATCCCACATGCCGCGGAGCGGCTGGGTCCATGAGCCATGGCCACTGAGCCTGTGCTCCGCAACGGGAGAGGCCACAGCAGTGAGAGGCCCGCGTACGACAAAAAAAAAGGACAGTACAAAAAATTATCAATATGGAGTAGACAAAGACGGAGAAGGGAGAAACATCAGAAAAGACTTTACAGAAAACGTAAGGGGAGTGAAAATGGTTATGAAATGACTGTATCACATTAGAGTTACATTTATTATATTGACATGTTACATTTAGTACATTGTACCAAATGCTAAATGACATGCTCTTCTATTTCAGAGACTCACTGAGAAGTAAATAATTGCAGCCTCTTTAGTAACAAAGGTCCATTTCTAACCAGCTCAATTCTAATTGAGACACTCCGTCAAACATCACCAGAAAGTCACCTACCTGGGTATCGTCTCCCAGCTTTACACATGTACTTCTTACTCCACGGTTGACAAAAGTAAAAGCCAGTTCCAGACCAATTCCAGGAGAAAGTCAGTAAATAAATCTCCCCCTTGGTTCCCCCAAGGCCAGGAGTCAATCCCTAGAATGGTCACTAGGGAGACTGTGGGCTCCTCCTAACCAATTATGGCCCTTCCCATAGATGAGGTTCAACCACAGCGTTTATTAATCATAGTTTATGCCAGGCAGAAAAAAAAATGCCTGCTGGAAGCAAGCCAGGATATACATGTATGTATGTATGTATGTATGTATGTATGTGTGTGTGTATATATATATATACAATTGGTAGAAGGGCAATTAGCAGTATCTATGAAAATTCTAAGGACAGACTCTTAACCCAACAACTCCACTGCTAGACATTTATCCTTCAGGTGCACTCACATAAATAGGGTGCTTTGTTGCTGATGAAAAAGAAAGGCCTGAAACAACCCCAAATAGGGCACCAATTGCACAGAATAAGGTGCAGACACAGAAGGAAACTTTAACTGAAAAAAGCCATTCGGATCAGACCTTGCATACTGTCTAGTTTGTGGGGTTTAAAAAAATTTTTTGTATGTTTTTATTGCTTGTAGTTGCATTAAAAATATCTAGGGAATTAAAAAAACAAGAGGGGAGTAAAGTAGGGAATATTTAAGCTCTTCTATACTGCTTCAATGTTTTTACCACGAGGTTTTGTTTTTCCATTTTAAACACGTACAAGAAAAATACTTGAGCAATGAGAATTCATGAGAACATAGCCCTAAATTACTCTCAGCAGTGAACAGTGTTAAAGGAAGACTCACTGATTGTCAATGGGCTGTAATTCCTACTCAGGAAGTAGCCTGAGTTAAGAGTGGTTTTCATGAGCAAGGCCTGAAACCTAAATGGTTTATCATTAATCATCATTTAATCAGAAAACCAAAGAACTTTCCACACTCCATTCTGCAAGCTGAGTGCATAAACAAAATTTTATCAATGCACTTTCCATAATTTTAAGGGGCAAAAGTACGTAATATAATCAAAATACAATCCAGCACATTATGACCCGGATACTTGTTCATTAGATGCTAAAATTGCCTTATTTCTATAAGGAAAAAAAAGCTGTGAAAGGCTTAGATGCACACACATGAATCCTCAACAGAGCTCTGCATGTAAAAGCAAAAGCAAAAGTAGATACAAAACAAATGTACACAACAGGAGGCTGAGTGAATAAATTATACTGTAGCCATACAATGAAACACTCTGCAGCTCTATATCATAGATATAGAAAGATATCTGCAGTGATTATAACAGCATTTGTGGCACAGCCCTATTTGAAAAATGATACACATATTTATACACTTGTGTTCGAAAAGATTAGAAGGAGCGAAAGCATAATGTGAATTGTATCAATAGTTATCTCTGGGCAGTTGGATCACAGGAGATTTTGTATGTGCATATTTCAGCTGATCTCTATTCTAACTTTTCTATTACAAAACATTTTTAATTGTGTGATTTTTGACTTTAAAAAATGCTGGCTATCTTATCCTTCCTTGGGATAAGAACCCAATGTTCTTTTGTGGAAGCGAATTTCATGTGAAATGTGTTGCTTGTCCTCTTTTCTGCCCCTTTGTGGGGCTTTCAATAGTTTTTCTGATGCTTTAGAAACTAGAGAGAGAGGGAAATGACAGGTGTAACCAGGGGCAATTGTGTCGCAGGGGACATTTGACACTGCCTGAAGACATTTTTCACTGTCACAACTGGGGGAGGAAAGGAGGTGTGTGCTATTGGCATCTAGTGGGTAGAGGTCAGAGATGCTGCTAAACATCCTACAGTGCATAAGACAGCCCCACAATAGGCTTAAATAGCCGAAAATGTCAACAGTGTCGAGGTTGTGGAATCCTGTGTTGGGGTTAATGAATCTCCAGGTGACGTCCTAATGCTCCATAAGCATCACCCTCGAGGTGTAAACTAGTATATGTAGGATGGATAAACAACAAGGTCCTACTGTACAGCACAGGGAACTATACTCAATATCCTGTGATAAACCATAATGGAAAAGAATATGAAAAGAAGAATGTCTATACGTGTATAACTGAGTCACTTTGCTGTACAGCAGAGATTGGCACACCATTGTAAATCAACTAAACTTCAATTTAAAAAAAATAAAATTAAAAAAACCCCACAGCACCGTCGAATAGCTGCATAAGGCATGTCTGGCAGGGTAGAAAATGCTGATGGAGGCAGAATATCTGCGTCGAATCTGGGATCAGCTCCTTTTCTGGCTGTAAAACCTCAGGCAGGTGACCACATCGGCCTGCTGATCTTGCATCCTCCTTCCGAAAATGGAAATACCACCACCCCACGCCACAGGGCCAAGAAGTTTCAACACAATACAGTAGGAGAAAGGGTTTTGTAAATAATAAAGCACCAGGCATTTGTGAACAGTATTATCACTCCGGGCTACTCATCGTCTAGATTCAGCAATGAGCTCACACAGAGGATTTCAATGGGTCTTCGCCTAGCACATTCCTACTGCCCTTAGTCACACATCATGGCGGTGATTTTCACTAAAGACGGGGACTGGAAAACATCAAGAACGCTGTTTTTATACTACATGTTCCTTGACCTAAATTGTGAAGCAGTAGAACTTAGTGGTCAAATGACAAGATCTGAAGTTTCAGAGTGAAAGAATTTATCGGGACTTCCCCGGTGGCACAGTAGTGAAGAATCCACCTGCCAACGCAGGGGACACAGGTTCGAGCCCTGGTCCGCGAAGATCCCACATGCCGCGGAGCAACTAAGCCCGTGCGCCACAACTACTGAGCCTGCGCTCTAGAGCCCGCGAGCCACAACTACTGAAGCCCGCGCACCTAGAGCCCGTGCTCTGCAACGAGAGAAGCCACTGCAATGAGAATCCCACGCACCGCAACGAAGAGTAGCCCCTGCTCGCCTCAACTAGAGAAAGCCCGCATGCAAGACCCAATGCAGCCAAAAATAAATAATGTATATAAATAAAATAAATTTTTTTAAAAAGAATTTATCATCTGAACCAGGACATTTTGGAATGAAAAGGAGGCTATCGATGTCAATGCTAGGACAACAGGCAAACACCAGGACAGTCCCCTGGCAAACAGGGACATAAGCTCACTCTAAAGCTAAGGATATTCACAGTGCCTACCTCAAAGGCTTGTTCTGATGACTAGATCAGATCAAAGAGGCAAAGCACATAGTACATACTACTAAATGCTAGCTATGATTTTTTTTTTCCTTTCTCCCTCCATTCATCCAGCAAGTACTTACTGCCCTGGCATGATGCTCAGCTCCAGGAAAGGAACAGTAACTCATTCTTTTGTTTTGTTTTTTTTAAATAAATTTATTTATTTATTTATTTTTGGCTGCATTGGGTGTCCGTTGCTGTGCGCGGGCTTTCTCTAGTTGCGGCGAGTGGGGGCTACTCTTCATTGTGGTGCGCGGACTTCTCATTGTGGTGGCTTCTCTTGTTGCAGAGCACGGGCTCTAGGCGCGCGGGCTTCAGTAGTTGTGGCTTGCAGGCTCTAGAGCGCAGGCTCAGTAGTTGTGGCGCACGGGCTTAGCTGCTCCGCGGCATGTGGGATCTTCCTGGACCAGGGCTCGATCCCGTGTCCCCTGCATTGGCAGGTGGGTTCTTAACCACTGCTCCACCAGGGAAGTCCCAATACAGCCGCTCCCTATCCCCAGCGGGGTGCCTCATCTTGGGCCACAGTGTGTGTGTGTTACAGTCCCAGGACTTTTCTTGCACAAACACAGTCACGACACACGCAGAATTAAGCACCAACCCACAGTGAGCACCACAGGTCAAGAGCTTATCTAGTCCACAATGAATAAAGGATTTTATTATTATCCCGAAGTTCCTGATTCAAGGAAGCTGCTGCAGTTTGACAAAATTTGCTATCATTGCATTTCACCAAGGGCGTTGATTACCCAAATTTTGTAACAGCATGTAATGTTTAAAAGCCCAGTAAATGCTCTCTTTCATTTCTGTGGACATCCCATTACAACGAACTATGGACAATTTGTCCACCGAGACAGCCTTGCAGAACACACATATTACGAAAGCTGAGTTACTCTAGCTTCCGTTTGTATTGAGATGCATGTATGTCTTTCGCCAAGAAATAAGCAGTTTGCTTCAGTGTGCTAAAACAATTTTCTCTAAAAGTCAATACCGGGGCTTCCCTGGTGGCGCAGTGGTTGAGAGTCCGCCCGCCGATGCAGGGGACACGGGTTCGTGCCCCGGTCCGGGAGGATCCCACGTGCCGCGGAGCGGCTGGGCCCGTGAGCCATGGCCGCTGAGCCTGCGCGTCCGGAGCCTGTGCTCCGCAACGGGAGAGGCCACAACTGTGAGAGGCCCGCGTACGGCAAAAAAACAACAACAACAACAAAAAAAACTCAATACCCACCATGAGAGGTAGAAGTTCCTTATTTCACACAAAAGTTCATTGGCTTCTAGGGGCCTGGGACTCTAATCACAAGTTCCCTTCCCTCCTTTCCATTCACACCCCTCCCCCAAATTTCAGTAAAATTGGTCTCAATTACTATCACCATAAATCCTCACACTTGAACGTTTCCATATCCAACCTCGGGGCCTGGCCCTTTCCCCCTCCTCCTCGTTGTTCATATTTTGCCAGGCCCATGCTCAGCCAGCCTCCTTTTCTGCCCATTTCTGACAGCCCTTACGGAAGCCTTGTTCCATTCCTTGGGTGGTTGTTAGATCTAAAATACCAGTCAAGCCCCATCACTGGAAACACAAAATATCGATCTAAAAAGAGAAATTCTATCAAGTAAGCTAGATGTGCATAATTCAGAACAAATCGTGGGCATATCTGTTTCTGTTGTACTCCATGCCTGCCTGTCTTGATTCAAAGAAGCTTAATCAGCGGTGTGTGTTTTGATTTGATGGTTACACAGATATGTTCAGTTTGCAAAACTTCAACAAGCTTACTCTCATGTGCATTTTACATATGTATGTTATACTTCCACAGACATTTTAGAAAGTAGCTTACATCATGTAAAGCTCTATGTAAAGTAAGCATATATTACATCTCACCTACACTAGTGTTTGTCAAGCTGTTTCCAAAAGAGTTCCGGTTGCCATCAATTAGTGGGTCAGGCAATCAATTTAGAAGGTCCATGTTATATTTAGTGTCATATCTCTTTAGGATACTTCTCTCTGTGATCGTTTTTCAGACCTTCCTTGTTTTTGATGACCCTGAAAGTTTTAAGGGGTAATGGTTATATATTTTGTATCACTTCCTCTTTTGGGATTTGTCTGATGTTTTCCCAGTGGTTAGACTGAGCTATGTATTCTGCGCAGAAGACTGCAGAGGTAAAGTGCCACAGTCAACACATCATGTCAAGGGTACATATTATCAACGTGGCATTGATATTGACTTCCATCACCTGACTGAGATAGTGGTTGTCAGGTTTCTCCACTATGAAGTTATTCTTGTCTCCTTTCTTCCATAATTTAAAAGGAAGTCATTATGCATAACCTAGACTTAAGGAATGGGGATTTAGGCTCTCTCTCCTTGAGGTCAAAGTATCTACATAAATTATTTGGAATTCTTTGGCAAGGGGTATTTGTTTATGTGCCCCATTTATTTACTTATTCAATCTTCTTTACATCAATATGGACTCATGGAAATTTACTTTATACTTTAGGCTTTAATCCAATACTAATTTATTTTGTTATTCAAAGTATTTCAGATTTGGCCACTGGGACCTCTTCAGGTGGCTAATTTGTCCCTTTGACATACCTCCATCAATGTAGATTTTTTAAAAATCACTTTCTGGCACTACAAGATGCTCTGTCTCATCTTGTATATTTCCTGCTTCAGTCCTGGAATCATTTTTCCAAGGAACCTTGGTTACTTTGCTAGAGAATGCTTTTAGAAACCTAAATCTGACTGCTAGGTGTGTTTTTTGCTACTGGATATTCACTTCTTCTAGGTCCTGTCAGCTGCTAGAACATGAAGCATGTTAGTACATGTGTGTACTAACCTGTATATATACATGTATCTATAAATACTTCATATATGAAATCATCTGAATCTATTTTCAGCTAAACATGAGTTCAAATTAATGTCTTCAACTATAAATCATAACCACAGGAATCATTCTAGCCTATTCACTTCTATAACCTCCCGTCCAATCAGTGAGAAACTTGGCTCTGCCATCTGCCATTCATTTACTTAACTGTTAAATTCCAGTACACATGTATAACAGTATCAGAATTTCTAACCTGTACCCCCAGGGGAAACAGCGTCATCAACTAAAGTACAGCACTTATGTGCAATTTCTTTTGCCTTTACTCTTACAGATTCTACTCATTTCCAAAGTCATTTGGGCCACGCCTTATCCCCCATCCCCTTCACTAAGATTGTTTTATGCAATTATAAAACAACTAGACTATCTTGTCACAGTATGCATTCCTTCCTAGGATCACCCAACTACTTAAATGTTTTTTAAAATTTGCATACATTAATATTTACTCTTTGTTCTGCAAACTTCTCTGGGCTTTCACAAATGCATGTCATGTACCTAGCATCCAAGTATTATACAGAATATTTTGACCACCCTAAAGATTACCTGTGTTTCAGCTAGTCAACTCTCCTTCTATTCCCTAAACCCCTAGCAACCACTGATCTTTTTACTGCCTCTATAGTTTTGCCTTTTCCAGAATTTCCTATAATGTGGGGTCATACATTATTGTGCCTTTTCATACTGGGGTTTTCCACTTCGCAATATGTATGAAACATACATCCAGGCCTTTTCATAGCTCAGTAGCTAATTTCTTTTTATGGCTAAATAATATTCCAATGAATGTAATATAGTTTGTTCATCTATTCACCTACTGAGGGGCATCTTGGATTTTTCCAGTTTCTGGCTATTATGAATAAAGTTACTATACATTCATGTACATGTTTTTGTGTCAACATAAGTTTTCAAATCATTTGGGGAAATATCTAGGGGCATAAGTGCTAAGTCATATATATTTAGCTCTGTAAGAGTCTGTTAGCTTTTTAGGAAACTGCCGAACTGTCTTCCAAAGTGGCTGTACCATTTTGCACTCCCATAAGCAATGAATGAAAATTATGGTTGCTCTGTAACCTCATAAGCAGAGGTGAAGTGTTCAGCTATTTTATTTTTAATTGGGATATATGTATTCTTATATCTAAGTTTTAAGTGTTCTTTTTAATATTTTAGACATGAGTCCTTTATCAATGTGTTTTTGAAAATATTTTCTCCCGGTCTGTGGCTTGTATTATGTAGAGAACAAACGTATGGACACCAAGGGGGAAAGAGGGGGTGGGATGAATTGGGAGATTGGGATTGACATCTATACACTATTGACTCTATGTATAAAGTAGATAATTAATGAGGGCCTACTGTATAGCACAGGGAACTCTACTCAGTGCTCTGTGGTGACCTAAATGGGAAGGAAATCCAAAAATGAGGGGATATATGTATATGTATGGCTGATTCACTTTGCTGTATAGTAGAAACTAACACAGTAAACTAACACAGTAAAGCAACTATACTCCAAAAAATTTTTTTTAAAAAGGAGTGAAATAAAAACAGTTGAGTTCCAAAACAAAAAAATTTAGAAGGTCCTCACCAGCATTCTGTGTGTGTGTGAGGGGGCGGGTGAGAACACTTCACTCGAGCCTACCTTCTTAAAACTTAAGTGCACAACACAGTACTGCTGCACAGCAGAACTTTACAGCATATTCATCTTGCATAACTGGAACTTTATACCCACTGAATGGCAACTTCCCATTTCCCTCTCCCCCCCAGCCCCTGGCAACCAAGGTATGGAAACAACATCCATCCATTGATGGATGAATGGATAAAGAAACCATGGCATATATATATAATGAAATATTATTCAGCTTTTAAAAAGAAGGGAATCCTGCTATATGCTGACCAGCATTCTTTGAAAAGAACAGAGAATGAAAGAGTGCATCACACACAGTGAAGGCAACTACTGCTTCAGGAAGTGTTTTGCAGCTACATGTATGTGTACATATATGCACATGTGTACTGTATGTGCACATGTATGCTAAGTTGCCAGATTGTTTTTTAACTGCAAGACATAGTCAAAAAAAAAGGCTTGGGGCTTCCCTGGTGGCGCAGTAGTTAAGAATCCGCCTGCCAGGGCTTCCCTGATGGCGCAGTGGTTGAGAGTCTGCCTGCCAACGCAGGGTACATGGGTTTGAGCCCTGGTCTGGGAAGATCCCACATGCCGCGGAGCAGCTAGGCCCGTGAGCCACAACTACTGAGCCTGCACGTCTGGAGCCTGTGCTCCGTAACAAGAGAGGCCGTGACAGTGAGAGGCCCTCACACCGTGATGAACAGTGGCCCCCGCTCGCTGCAACTGGAGAAAGCCCTCGCACAGAAACGAAGAACACAGGAAAAATAAATAAATTTAAAAGTCATCTTCTTAAAAAAATAAAGAATCCGCCTGCCAACGCAGGAGACATGGGTTCGAGCCCTGGTCCGGGAAGATCCCACGTGCTGTGGAGCAACTCAGGCCATGCGCCACAACTACTGAGCCTGCGCTCTAGAGCCCACGAGCCACAACTGCTGAGCCCGCGTGCCACAACTACTGAAGCCCACGCGCCTAGAGCCCGTGCTCTGCAACAAGAGAAGCCACCACAACAAGCAGCCCAAGCACCGCAATGAAGAGTAGCCCCAGCTCGCCGCAACTAGAGAAAAGCCCACGGCACAGCAACGAAGACCCAATGTAGCCAAAAATAAATAAATAAATTTATATTAAAAAAAAAAAGCCTAAGAGGGAATTCCTTGGTGGTCCAGTGGTTAGGACTCCACGCTTCCATCGTCAAGGGCCCGGGGTTCAATTCCTGGCCAGGTCACTAAGATCCCGCAAGCCGCGCAGTGAGGAAAAAAAAAAAAAACAGCCTAAGGAACACTGAGTACACCAACAAATAATACGTGGATTTGGAAGCCAGAGAGACCTGGGTTCTGATTCTGGCTGCTTATGACCTACCTAACCTCTGTGAGCCTCTATCTCACCACCTCTAAAATGGGGGTAATACTATTTACTCCCCCGAGTTGGTGTTAAGGAATCAATGAGCTGGCAAACAGTCCACCAGAAAGCACTTAGACACCATCCCCACCCCTGCCGCCATTTACATGGTGCCCTGGGCTAGGTTCCGTACCTGTAGGAAGGACGTTTAAAGGAAATATACAAAGATGGGCAGTGTCAACGCCAAGCCCCCATCACAGGACCCCCTTCAAGCCTCTCAGGAGAACAAATCATCACCGTTTGAGAGCCGCAGGGTGGGGAAGCTATTGCCCAGCACACTGGCTGATAAATCATCCAGCTGTGGATTGTGACCAGAGGGAAAAATCACTTTCCAAGATAAGAGTGTTTTCCCATTCTTCTTGGCAGGAGGTGGGGAAAGGCAGAAGGGGAGGAAGGCCTTGTTAAAGAAATACGCATTTGTTTTAAGCAAATCACTTTGAAGACAGGTGGTTTTCATTTTGAGAACAAAAGTGATGCTTAAAACAGTTAGAGGGTGACTCCTGATACCAGCCATGGGCTTGCCAGGAGAGGGAAACGGGGCTCTGGGGTCTGGAGTGCTCCCAAAGTGCCAGAGCAGTGACGGAGGCACATGGGGTGGGGAGGGTCTGGCACAGAAAAGAGGGAACTAACTTTATCAGCTTGCAGTCGCACACTACTTAGAAGGCATCCACTGTATCAGTCATCCAAAGCCTCTATTCGTTCAACAAATATTTGCTGAGCATCTACTATGTGTCTAGAACTGAGTTAGGCGCCGGGGATACAGTGGAATAAGACAGACAAGGCCTCTGCCCGCACCAGGGCTGAAATTCCAGTGAAGGAGACAGCAAGTGCCAAGTAAATCAATGAGGCAACAAGGGATTTACAGGCTGTGATGTAAGCGCCCTGCAAGAAATAGATGTGGTGATGTGACGGGAAGGGAGAAGGAAACTTAAGATGGAGGAAGTCCCTTTAGATAAGATGGCTCAGGAGGGCTTCTCTGAGTAACACTTGAAAGCAGAACAAGAGCCAGCCGAGCAAGAGCCAAAGAAAGGGTGCTCCCAGGAGAAAGCACCTCAAGTGCCCGGGCCCAGAAGCAGGAAGGGGCTCAGCAGGTGCTAGGGTGGCCAGGGCGGTGGTATGGTAGGAGGAAGTGGCCAAGTGGGAGGGTGACCGCGATGAGGCTGCAAAGATAGGCACGTGCCAGATCATACAAGGCACAGCCGGCGGTGGGCAAGAAGGTGGATTCCAATGAAGAGCAACAGAGAGCTACTGAAGGTTGGTACATTGTGATACATGACTTTGATGTTGGTTAAGGAAAAAAAGGCACTCTTAAATCATTGCACACAAAACAAAATGTACAGATGATACAATGTCTCCAAAATCAAGGGTAAAAATTACCATTGTGTTACAGCTCATGAGTACGGTTATTAAGGAGTCTTGCCAGCTAGAGACAAACTGTTTTAGCCTAAATATGAGATGAAATACATGGAATTCAATGGGGGCAAAGGGGTGGGAGAACTTGTAACTGACAAGGGAACACTATTATTAGCAATTAACTCACAGTCAGCAAATATAAAGCACAGGGTAAAACTAATTAACAGGACAGGCTCTAGAAAATCCCCCTAAACAAGCAAACACACCTAATGGTGGGAAGGCAATTAGGAATTGACCCATGTGCATGGAGGTTGCCTGAATCCATGAACAGGATGACTGAAACAACTGGATGTAAAGTCACGGGGAAGTAGCTGTACACCTACTTCTGAATCAGAAATCAGATAAATTGCTGAGCAGTGTTCTTCGAGGTTTATCATTCCTTTTTCTTCTCCCTTGCGCCGGCTGAACATAGGTATTGATAACTTGGAAATTCAAAGTTGAAGCAGAAATGGCTCTTCTGAATGATCACTCTCCATCTAGGACTCTTAGCACAGCCTCCCCAGTCCCCATGATCTCTAAGGCAAACAGATCTGTGAGACATGAGCGCGACCCACTCACACCTTCTCCCCGAGACCTCCTTGTTCTGGGGAGTCATGTACCCATGAATAAAAGGGCAACCAGGCCAACTGGCCGACCTCAAGATAAACCTATGACACCAACCAAGGGAACTCGACGGCCACAAAGGCTGCCCCCAAACAAGCTGGGGACAGCAACATGGGTGGCATTTCAGAGCCCAGCACACTGCTTGCACTGATGGTCTAATATCCCACTGAGGAAGGAGAAGGGGTAAAGGAGGGCAAAATACATCGCTTAGGGAGTGCTGACCAAGTGCCAGGTGCTTTCACGCTCATCACTCCAAATAATACAGCAATCCCATGAAGTGCAGTGATCACAATTTTCAAGTGAGAAAAGTAAGACCAGGAGAGATTTTTGTTAGTGGCCCCAGGCTACAGTTAGCTGAGTGAGGATTTGAGCCTTGCCTGCCACCTGGGCTGGCATCGAGCAACAGGACAGTGGCATGAAAAGCCCCCGATCTAACTTTCTGTCCTGCCTCCCTGTCCTGTCATTCTCCTCTCCTGCCCCCTTATTCCTTCCCACCACAGGAAAGCTGGATTCCACACCTGGCTTCCCAACTCTGTCAGCTGCCTCAGAAATGTTACCTACTCCCAACCCTTGACAGGGACACTTCACCCGTGAAAGGGCCATCTGCAGGCGTGGGGACTCAGGGGTGGGCTTGGCTGACTGGGGTTGTCTCGTGTGCCGTGTCCCCTGGAAAAAACTCATTGACAGCGGTCAGGAGAAGGAAAGAGCCATCCCGCCAGACGACAGGCCTGTTCCAAATCTTTATAGGTGCCGCTACCAAAGGGGCTCAGCCAAAAGCCACTTCTGTCACTGAGGAGGGCTTGGGGAAAGAAATTCCCTTCCTCCGCAAACAAGAAAACTGAAACACCCGGGTCCAAATGGAAAACGGTGTTGCTCACCATCTCGGAAGGACTGAGCCAGGACCAAATTCCCCATCGTGCCTCCCTCCCGGCCTACGAAGCAGTCGGGCAACAGGCTACAAAAGATGCAGACATAATAACAATCGAAACAGATGTATGGCCTACTTACAATCTCAGACGCATCGGCAGCACTCGGGGCTTTGGCTGCGGAAAGCTCCATACCGCGGAGTATGAAATGGTGAGAGCGGGCTGACTGTGTCTGAACTCTGGGCAGGAGTGTGTTCCGTGCTCGCCGAGAACTGCAAGTCTCTGTGATTCACTTGGCAGCAGAATTATTCTAAGCATCCTGTCCCGTACCCAGCCCACCCGCCCCTCCCGCTACATATTCACACTGGGTGGGTTTTTTTTTCTCTCTCTCTCTGTGCTTATTTCTCTCACAAATCGAGTGAAATGCGTTTTTTTCAAAATGAATCCAGTCTCTGGCACTTGAGAGTGTGGAACCTTTATGACCCCGGGGAGAAAGAGGAAAAAGAGCCACCTAATTAGGAAGAAGTTGTAACTAACATCAGAGAGGAGAGCTGGAGAACCACAAAGTCTGCAGTCACAGCAAAATGGAGATTATTCGAGACAGCTGAAACACTCCACCCAGCCTCCAGGAGGGGACATGCACGGGAAACAAAGGGCATATGGTGTTTGCTTTCTTCAACATCCGTTCTCACCATTAAGAGCTGCACCAGCAAACGCTCAGTACTTACATGAGGACAAACCTCACTCCAAAATAGACTTGAAAATACAGCTCATAATCAAATAAATGACTGTGCAAAGCAGAGGCCTACCTTGATTTTTCTACTACATATAAAGCAAAGTTTAATAAAGTCCAGATAACTGGCAGAATGTCTATTTGGCTTAGTGAAGTGTGAATTATACTTGAAAGAAAGTCAATTTTTGTTAATTCCAAGTTCCTATAGTAACTCGAAAACTGACATATTCAGGACAGGATTTTATTTTTTTTCCTCCAGGAGAGATTCCAAGGGGCTAACTTAATAACTAGATAAGAATGATGTTCTATTATTTACTACTAGTGACATTTAAATATTTCTATCCTAAAGCAAACAGGTTTTTCTAAAGAGACTTAAATCATTAATATCCCACATAAGTTAATGTTACCACCATTCCCACTACTGCCCAGACTATTACATCATCCAAAGGTAAACTTCAGAGCACTCCCTGACCAGACTGTGAAGAACTCCTGAACTGGTGAGATCTGAATTGATGACACTTTTCACAGAGACGTAAGGCTAGGGTCAGCTTCAAAAATGCTCAGGTACCATTACTCACAAGCCTACCCAGCAGAGTCCACTCTTGGTCACAGGTGCCCACCTATCCCCCATAGAGCCCATTCCCAGCTCCAGAGTGGCAGCCTAATTAATTGCAAACCAATTATTGGTTCAGGGTGGGCAACAGGAACTCAGCTCACCCAATCAGACTGCAGGAAAGGCCTCCTCCTACATACCAGCTATGAACAAGGAAGCAGAGGGCCCCGCTTCCCCGCCAAAGGATGCCATCCTACAACTGCCTGACAACCACAGAGAAACCAGCCCTTGGGTGAAACTACTGCCAGACCGATACCGTGGTGGAGAGGCAGCAAGAACACAGGTCTATGATATCACGTTAAGCAGCTGATCACACTGCCCTCAGGGTCCACCCTACCTGTAGCCTCCCGATTACTGAGATAACAAATATCCATGTCTAATCCAGTCCCCGAGAGGTTTCTGTTACATGTGATCTAAAGCACTGCTGACAGGAACAGTCTGCGGAGCCAAGAGCAAGAGTTTGTAATTTGGCAAAAGAGACTCCTCTAAAGTTAATAAAACACTCACAGAAAACATTCTACTTAATGTTAAAGAAAAGGGAGAAATTACAAAGATGAGTGGTTGCCTAGGGCTGGGCGTGGAAATGGGAGTGACTGCAACTGGGCACAAGGTTTCCTTTGGGGGTGATGGACAAGTTCAAAAATTAGATTGTGGTGATGGTTACACAACTCTGTAAATATACTAAAAACCACTGAATGGGACACTTCTAATGGGTAAATTTTACAGCATATAAATTAGATCTCAATAGAGCTGTTTAAAAAAAAAGGGGTGGGACTTCGCTGGTGGCACAGTGGTTAAGAATCCGCCTGCCAACGCAGGGGACACGGGTTCGAGCCCTGGTCCGGGAAGATCCCACATGCTGCGGAGCAACTCAGCCCATGCGCCACAACTACTGAGCCTGCGCTCTAGAGCCCACGAGCCACAACAACTGAAGCCCGCGCGCCTAGAGCCCATGCTCCGCAACAAGAGAAGCCACCGCAATGAGAGGCCCACGCACCGCAACGAAGAGTAGCCCCCGCTCGCCGCAACTAGAGAAAGCCCGCGCGCAGCAATGAAGACCCAACGCAGCCAAAAATAAATATAATAAATAAATAAATTTATTTAAAAAAAAAGCTACATGGGAGCAGATGCTCATTCAGGAGAAGTCACAGGTTGAGGAGACTTTTCCTCCATCCACACCTGATGGCAGCACGCCCCTGCTTAAAATCCTTCCTTCAGTGCTTCCTGGTAGAATCCAAGTTCCTTACAAAGGGACGCAAGGTCCCTGTCACCTCCCGACCTCACTTTCCCCAGTTCCCATTTTACTCGCAGGCGAGGCTCACTTCCAGAAACTCATCAAATTGTTTCCCCTCTGCCTCTGCTCACACTGCACCTGCTTCCTCGCTCGCTCTAGCTGTCCTCTTCACCGATCTAGTCCTTCCTATCGTACCCCAGCTCTTAGGTCCCCTCCCTTTGGGTTCCCTGAGCAGACTGACTGCTTGTCACAATGGGTTGAAAAAGTATGTTTCTGGGTCTATCTCTCCCACCAGGCTAGACTCCAGGGCCTAGAACAGCACTCCAGACATGACAGACACTTGATGGACACCCACTGAACTGGTCTGAGCTTTCTCTTTGGGGAAGGACACCAGCTTCTCCTATAGGTCCCTTGTGTCATTGACATTGGGGATGGGAGAGCCAGAGGTAGGTCCCACGTGTCCTGGCTCCCGCCCACACCCACTTTCCTAGAGCGACTTCAGGCTCAGCAAGGGACACAGGTGCCCACAACATGTACATGCCACCCTGTAAGAAATCCCTGTCTCCGACCATGCTGAGCACTTCTGCTTCTCGGCTCAAACGCTCCCTGATGCAGAAGGTAATGGTGACAGTGCACAGCATCTCTCTCACTGTGTACAAGCTTTCAAGCAAAGGAAGGGCAGGAATGTCTGACTATTTTTTCTGATTATGGGGTGTCCTTATTTATTTTTAACCCTTAGACAAGGTAAGGAGCTGGGGTACCGAAAGTCACAAACACAACAAGAATGGGAAACACTTGGTTTTAAAGCAAGACTACACATTTTAAAAGGGACCCAATAGATGCAGGAATGTTGGCAAGATCGTCTCCACCTGGTGTCTGATCTTCCTGCAGATCTCAGGGGAAAAGATTAATAGCAAAATTTAAGAAATGTTAAAAAGCCAGTTCCTGGAGAGTCTCAGTGTTCAAAAAAAAGAAAAAGTCACTCTGTGAAAGGAACAACCTGCAGAAACCCACCGTGGAGTTGGCGCTCCATCACAACAAAGATACGGCCCAGCCCTCCTGCTTGTCCCGGCTCTCGCTCTCGGAACACCAGAAATGAAACTCCAACACAGGAGCGAGGAATGGGCTGAAACAACACTTCAAATATTCACAACGGTGATTTCAACTCCTACCTCATAATCATGACTCCTCTTTCCCATATTTGGGTCCCAGCTTCCCTGGACACACTCCGGGAGCCTTCACAGACATTATCTAATGCTGAGCAGGTCAGCAAACCAACCGTTAAGTACTCTCCTTTTTCTCTATGCTCCCTGATTTAAGATAGCCTGGGCACAATCAAGAACTCATCAATTCCCTTGGCGGCCGGGGTGGGCGGGCTTTCTCAGGGAGTTTAGATCAAACAGGAAGCCCTTGGGATGTCAGACAGTTTGTCTTTAAACATCTCAATCTGATTCCAACAGTGAAGTTTTCAAAGCTGTCATTATCCCCCTTCTCCCCTACCAAAAGAAAAACAAAGGTGACAGATTTATTATCAAATCACTTCAGTAGCTTTTTTTTTCTCCCTAAATACCTGCCTAGCCTCAGCCCCTGTGACTCTAATCCAATCAGTTTGGTGTGTGGACTGGGAATCCATGGTGTTCAAACTCCCCCAGGTGATTCAGGGGATCAAGACAGCCCCAAAATAGAGGGCTGGGTGAAAAGGGTCAGTTACACCCTTGTTACTAAAAGAAGCATCAATCTCAGCCTTCCCCCATTCACCCAGCCTAGACCCCCTGAATCCGAATCTGCATTTTAACAAGATGGGAAAGGACGGATCTGGAAAGCTGGAAGGCACGATAGAGCTTGAGAAGCTTGGGCTATACCATCACCTGGCTTCACAGTCTCCTAGGCTGTGTTTTGTTTGTTTCCCCTTCACAAGTGAGAGAAGCAGCAGTGGGAGGTCACCATCAGAATTCACATCCCACAGTTTGTCAGGATCTTACTGATGAACGACAAAAGGGCCAAATCCCGCTCCCTCCCTCCCACCCTCCCAGAAAGTATTAGATTAAATGTAAAGGGAGTCAAAAGACTAGACACAGCCTGTTTTTTCAATAAAAGCAATACATTTTTCCATTTGTGCTGGCAGCATCAACACTTACATTACTGCGCATGTTTAAAGCTACCAGCCACATTCGACTCCTACATGGGCACAGCAGCAGGACCTGCAAAGTCTTTCAATATTAAAGAGCTCTACGTGGACCCAAAGCACACCAAGGTGAATAATTCTTAGGACTCATGAGAACTATTAATTGCATCCATTCTTAAAAATCAATATACTTCAAGAAACTTTTTAAAAATTCATAAGCTTATTTCTCTTCTTCAAATAACATCATAAGGCATTCACAGGAAGTCGTGGTTCCAAGTGAATGTAGCTGCATATTAAAAAAAAAAAAAAATCTCTCAGTAGCCTAACACCCAGCTCAGCAAAGATTTCTAGCAGGTTCTTAGAACCTGACAGATTATGGTACCCGGTACCCCTCATGCTAATTAAGCTCTGCATTGTTGTTGTTGTTGTTGTTTTAAAATTTATTTATTTATTTTTGGCTGTGTTAGGTCTTCACTGCTGCGCGCGGGCTTCCTCTAGTTGTGGCGAGCGGAGGCTACTCTTCGTTGCGGTGCGTGGGCTTCTCATTGTGGTGGCTTCTGTTTGTTTCAGAGCACGGGCTCGAGGCACATGGGCTTCAGTAGTTGTAGCACGCGGGCTCAGTAGTTGTGGCTCACGGGCTCTAGAGCGCAGGCTCAGTAGTTGTGGTGCACGGGCTTAGTTGCTCCGCAGCTCATGGGATCTTCCCAGACCAGGGCTTGAACTCGTGTCCCCTGCATTGGCAGGCGGATTCTTAACCACTGCGCCACCAGGGAAGTCAAGTTGTTGTTTTAATATAGCCAAGGCCACCCAGACAATCCTGTACCCCTGTACCATAGTACAATCAGGAGTGAGAGAGCATGGACTCGAATTAAACCACCAACAGGTTCAAGTTCAGCTCTGGCATTGAGTATTTGTTCTCCCCTGGGCAAGTTACTTAACCTCTCTGGTCCATGGGAAATGCTGTATAAGAGCAGACCTACTAGAGAAGGGACTTGAGGATATGGGGAGGGGGAAGGGTAAGCCGGGACGAAGCGAGAGTGGCATGGACATATATACACTACTAAATGTAAAAACAGATAGCTAGTGGGAAGCAGCCGCATAGCACAGGGAGATCAGCTCGGTGCTTTGTGACCATCTAGAGGGGTGGGATAGGGAGGGTGGGAGGGAGGGAGACGCAAGAGGGAAGAGATATGGGAACATATGTATATGTATAACTGTTTCACTTTGTTATAAAGCAGAAACTAACACACCATTGTAAAGCAATTATACTCTAATAAAGATGTTAAAAAAAAAAAGAAATGTTGTATAGGAGTTTGCTGTTTTTCCCTCCCAGTATGTAGTACCATAAATGGTACAGATAAGAGAACTATGTACACAGGAGGTGCTCAATTATTACTACTGGTTAGAGAACACTCCACCCAGATTGCATTTCCTTCAACGAATGTTTCATTACCCAACACGAGCAACCTTCTGGTTGTATCAAGAGAGGTGCTTGCGGGAAAGTTCTTTTTTCTTTCCTCTAATGGCAAAAAAAAAAAAAAAGAAAGGAAGAAATCAATGAATATGTAAAGTTCTCCCCCTCAAATCGTGTACTTAATGTGGTTTATTTATATTATGACATTTATTCTCAGTGGATAAGCATTATTATAGAAAAAATTATGAAAAGCATTTGAGCAGGTGAAAAATGCATTCTACAAAAGAGCAGACTGGTACCAATGACATAACACTTATTGAGATCACAAATGCTGCTTTCCAGAACGTTCTGGGTAGGCAAATGCCAGACAATTGCCTTCACAGTATTAATACTACATAGTAATATATGTAGTAGTAAGAGAGCAAAGGGAATTGGGATGTTGAAACTGTTTAAGCTACCCATTTTCATCTGTTTTTAAGCACTCATAACAAATGAACAAATGATAGATCATTCAGTGTATTTATTAAATCCACTTCCCTGGGCAGTTTCACTAGCCAACACTTTAACGTAAACTGAGTTACCCTAAGAATTAAACAATAATGTTCCTTTATTTTTCCCCCCACCAGAGGCTCATTTTCAGAATACCCATCCTTCCAGTTAGTTCTTACGAGGCAATCATGAGAAGTCGGGCTACTGGTGTTCAGATACCAAGGTTGACCTATAATACAGCTGCAATCTCCATCAAGTCAGGTAACTTCTGTGGGCTTCAGTTTTCTGTCTGTAATACAGGAATAATCACTACCTGGGGTGGGGTTGGGGTGAGGATTAGCTGAGTTAATGCACATTCCCTACAATTAGGAGAGGAGTAAGTAATACACCGTTACTGGATAAATAATAAGGCCTCTACTCACAACAGCAAATTCACATTCCTTTTCACTCTGTGCCAGGTCCTGAAGTGGTTATAAAAAAGGTAAAATAGGCTCTCCCCGTCCCTCAAAATGGGGGGGGGGGGCTAGGGGAGAGGAGTAATTACTGTCTGTGTTTAAAAAAGAGAAGAAGAATGAGAGCAAGAGGGAACCCACCCACTACTTCCTCCCTGGGTTTAGCCTTGACAGTGACTCAGCTGCAAGGGTCGCTCTCATCAGCAATATCTCCCTAGCGCTGTGACCTTCTAAAGCTGAGGGGAGCCAAGCTTGTTCATGCCTAAGGGCCTTTGCACTGGCTGTTCTCCACTTAGATGGCCCGAGTAATGACAGGAACCTCCTCATCACTCAGGTGTGAGCTACAATGTCACCTCCCCCAAGAGGCCTTCTCTGATGACTCTGGCTGAAACAGCTCACACACGCCACCTCACTCTATCCTTTCCCCCTCCTGTATTTCTTTGTTGCTTGTTTCATGGTTTACGGTTT
>NW_021703779.1:17061536-17064928 GCF_005190385.1 Monodon monoceros
TTTTTTTTTTTTTTTTTTTTTTTTTGCTTGTCTGCAGTTAGGCTCTCTTTCCTCTGTTACAATGTACGCTCTCTAAGGGCACAGGCCTTGTGAAGCACATTCCTAAAATGGCACCTGGCACACGAAGGGCATTCAGTGTACAGAGCTAGGTAATATATGTGTTTGATAGTTTCAACAGCTGTGTCATATCTGCGTCTGGTTCCGATGATTGCTTTGTCTCTTCAGACTGCATTTTCTTGCCTTCTGGCATGCCTTGTAATTTTTTGGTTGAAAGCCAGACATTTTGTATAGGGCAGTAACTACTGAGGTCAATGAGCCCTTAGTATGGGGATTTATGTTAATCTAGTCAACAGTTGGGCTATGTTGACGTGGGCTGTTCCTATGGACATCAGAAACTTCAAATTCCTCTAGTGATCTTCTTTTTTTTGGTCCCCCTCTTGGCTTTGGGGTTTCCCTTTGTACTGCTCCCCAGAGAGAGCCTGTCTCTAGCAGCTCTCCCTGCTATGATCCATTGTTGTTACTCCTGAAGACTTGTTAGCACGCTGCGGGGAGAATGGGTTCTCGAATATCCTAAGCCTCAGTCTTTGGAGGGCACGTGGGGCCGGGCCTGTGTCTGGGAGGTAAGGGTCCCCCTTCACAACAGCTTCTGCCCCTCTTCCGGGGACAGAGCTCCGCCACCCCTTTTCCCCAGCTGCAGGGGGTGCCCTCCAGTGTTCTTAGTCCACAGCCTTGATGCCCTTCTCCATGCAGATTAAGACTTTTTTTAGGTGAGGTGGGGGGCTGGGGCTGAGTGGAATTCCTTCCCCCAGCTGCAATGGCATTTCACCAGTGCCCTCAGACCATGTCCTTCCCCCTGCAGAATAAGCCTTTTGTTCCTTAAGGGACAAGGGTCTGAGTGGATTTCTCAGTGGCTCCTGAGCCAGTACCCCCAGCCCACACCGTGAGTTTTCTCTGGATTTTCCTCAGCCTCCCCTGTGAGAGCCAGGTGGGGCTCCTGGAGGGAAAGCCTGCAAAAGGGTGGGACCCCCTTCTACCCCAGTGCTGCCTCCAGGAGCTTCGCACTCAGGTTAGCCCACACTCAGCCTCCGGCAATCTGTCAAAACTTCAGCTTCATCTTTCTACCTACTGCTATGGTGTCTGGTGGCTTCTGTCTCTAGTAAACAAAAGTCTTGTGTCTCAGAAAGTGCCCCCCTCTCTCTCCAGATTTTGAAATGGCCGTCTGCTCTGCGAACTCAGTTCTCTATTAATTTCTAGTCTGTCCAGATTTTTTCTTATAAGCATGGGAGGGACGTTTTTGCAGCTCTCTACATCTCTGAGCTGAAACCAGAAGTCTCTTTACTGGTTTTTAAAGAATCAAAAGTAAGTATGACAAAATGGTAACATTTGATAAAACTAGGTGATGGGTAGGTAGATGTTGTTTATATTCTCGTGCCCTTCTATTATTTTAATAGTTCAGGGACATTTCAAGATCAAGGTATGGGTGGCCACGGTGCAAAACAGCACTATTGTATAAACAGACTGAGATATGTATACAACATTTGGTTCTTGTTCAACAATATATAGAAATCATCTGAATTTTAAAAAACAACCATCATTTTTGGCAACACTTCAGAAACTGTCATGAAAATATATAAATCACCCCAATACCATTAAAATTTAGTGTTACAGAACTAAAAGAAGAAACTAAAATAGAAAAATTAACGTCCTGAAAGAGAACAATTTGTGCATGTTTATAAATCAAAGTATATGACAATATTATATGTTAATTGGTTCACTGTCCTTTAAACTGATAGCCAACCATTATTATTCATATTCATGGGAATTTGAAGTTACTAATGCATGTGCCTGTGGAGCATAGGTCATTCCGCAAGTGCTGGATCCCACGCTGCAGTATATCAGGCAACACGTGGGAAGCTAACATCGCAAATCTCGGACTGCCACACCTCCCCTTACCTGCATTCCTAATTTAATATAACCGTTAATCGCATATGAATGAAAGCAGCAATGGCTTGCTAAGATCCATCTCATGCAAAGAACTTTCCCTTTTACTTAAATAATTCACTACCTTAGATAATAGCCAGTAAATCATACGCTATGAAAAAGAATGAACCATTAATGACTCCAAAACTTCAGATTAATCTTAAGGATTGTACATTAAATTCAATTAAACTAGATGAATATTTAACACACTTCTTCTCTATACTTACGACCATTCTAGCCACTCTGGGGAAAAAGCAGGTAGACATGAATAACCTACCAATCTCTGCCATCACAACAGACCCCATGGTGGGTTACAGGGCTGAGAGGAGCCTGCGTGACCACGCAGTCTGGGAATGGCAAATGCCTGGCACAGGCCAAGAAGGGCCCTACGGTACGTTGCATTAGCAAAGAGGTTGACTTTTAATTAATTTTATGCTTTAGTATTCACTTGTACATGCCAATTAAAAGGAAAAAAGGAAATGCCATTTTAAGTAAGGTGGATGCGTTTGGCTTTTATTGTAATGAATGAAGACAGGACTAAGTTTGGCTGTAATGAGCCTTAAATGGGATGACTCCACCAATGATGAATCTATAGCTTTAATTACCATGTGTGGCTCTGTTAGATGTACCCCAGGTATAACTGGAATCAGGGTGACCAGTTAGACAGCTAAATAACACACTTTCCCCTGCCTGAGAACCATCGCTTGTCAACTGTGCTATGTCGTTACCAGAGCTGTTTACACATCAGCTACATCCCTGCATTGCAACAGGCTCGAAATTAAATTGCACCTCCAGCTCGAGGGCTGGGGATGACGTTAGGCTGACAGTTGGCAGCACCCCAGACTGATGGTCACCTTAAAATACCTGTTAATGGGGCTTCCCTGGTGGCACAGTGGTTACGAATCTGCCTGCCAACGCAGGGGACACGGGTTTGAGCCCTGCACTGGGAAGATCCCACAGGCCCCGGAGCAACTAAGCTCGTGCGCCACAACTACTGAAGCCTGCGTGCCTAGAGCCCGTGCTCCACAACAAGAGAAGCCCCCGCTCGCTGCAACTAGAGAAAAGCCCACACGCAGCAACAAAGACCCAACGTGGCCAAAAATAAAGATAAAATTTTAAAAAAAATACCTGCTAATGGAACCCATTCAAATTCAAGCTTTAATAAAGGGATGAGTTAAATTGAATTAAAAATACCAGAGGTCGGGGCTTCCCTGGTGGTGCAGAGGTTGAGAGTCCACCTGCCGATGCAGGGGACACGGGTTCGTGCTCCAGTCAGGGAAGATCCCACATGCCTCGGAGCGGCTGGGCCCATGAGCACGGCTGCTGAGCCTGCGCGTCCAGAGCCTGTGCTCCGCAACGGGAGAGGCCACAACAGTGAGAGGCCCACGTACAGCAAAAAAAAAAAAAAAAAA
>NW_021703779.1:17065028-17108942 GCF_005190385.1 Monodon monoceros
ATCTGAGGAACACCACTGGCAGGAAGGTCTGTTTCCCTAGGTACCAGCGTGGGCAACGTAGAAATGCTGCCGACCTCTGGCCGATACCTGCAACAGCAGCTTGGAAATCTGTGCGAACGGTCACTTCATATGCACAAGTACTGCAGGGCTGCAAAGGAAACCTGCCCTCAAAATGTCCTGACGCAGGTAAAGGCCAAAATATTTCAAAATGTGGCACATATTTCAAGAAAACAATTTGAAGAAGTAGGCTGTGATAACAGTTTGAAAAATAAAAGGATATACCTCAAAGCTCAATTTCAAGGGATTATGAGACATGTACAAATCCAACCACACAGAGGTATTAGCTCACACCACTCAGAATAACCATCAGCAAAGAAACTACAAACGATCAATGCTGAAGAGGTTGTGGAGAAATGCATACCCTTAATTTGAAGTGGGACGTAACCTGGTAAGGGCCACTCATGGGAACACAGAATGGAGGTGCCTTTAAAAGGTAAACATTCAGCTACTATATGATCCAGCAGGCCCACTCCTGGGCCTATAACCTAAGAAGACAGAATTGGAAAGACTGAGGCAGGCAAATCTGCACTGCAGCAGTATTACAATAGCCAAGATGTGGAAGCAACCAAAAGTCCATCAACAGATGAGTGGACAAAGAAGAACTGCTACATGTAGAGATGGAATATTAGCTCAGGAAGAAATGAAGCAATGTGATTTGCAGCACCATAGATGAGTCTAGAGGTAATCACGCAACCTGTAGTAAGCGAGAAAGTGAGACACCTAACATATGATATCACTTATAGGTGTTACCTAAAAATTGATAACAACGAAGATATTTCCCCAGAGAAAGGCAGTCACAGATCCATTAAACAAACTTATGGTTCCCCAAATCGAAAGGTGTCAGGATTGGATACATTACGATATTGGGGTTAACAGAGATATTACAAACACATGTGAAATATATAATCACCAAAGACCTACGGAATACCAAGAGAAGACTACTCAACATTGTGTCATAACCTACATGGGAAAAGGATCCGAAGAAGAATAGATACATATATATGTGTAAAAGAACCACATCTTGCACAGCTAGAACAAACAAAACATTGTAATCAAATTTGCTGCAATAAAAAATAAAAATTAAATTAAAAATATGAACAAAAAATAATGAGACATAAACTTCAAGGAATTTTTCCTGGCACATTCCATTCTAATTTTCAACCTAGAACAGGACTTCCATTAAGGTTCTGTTGCCCTGGTAACCAGATTTGGTAAAGGAGAAATGCTGCCGCCTTTTGGCTGTTTCACACAACAGCAGGTTTAAACCAAGCGCTAATGGTCACTTAATATTCAAAATATGTGCAGGACTGTAAAGGACACCAGGCCTCAAAAAATTCCTGGGGTCGTAAATGGACCAGAAAATTCAAAAGACGTCAGCATTTCAAAAAGACAATGTCAAGAGCCATATTTTGCACACATTTTGCCTTTTCTTTATTTTTGTTTAAAAAAATGCATGGAATAATGCTCAATATCAGGAACTAATAAAGCCATGCAAATCCAATCTACAAAAACGTTCACCATACCACCGTCAGAATGATCATCAGCAAAATAGTCTACAAAACATAAATGCTGAAAGGGTTTTAGAGAACTGTGTACCTTCTAGCTGCTGGTGGGACATAAACTGTTAATAGCCAGTAGTGAGAAGAGAATGGCAGTGCGTTTAAAGTTAAAAATTGAGCTCATCACTCTGTAATAACCTACATGGGAAAGCAACCAAAGATGAATAGATAGATACATAGATATAATGAACCAGATTCTGTACACCTAGAAAAAACACAACATTTTTATCAAATTTGCTCTGATAATAAATAAAAATTAAATTTAAAAAACAAACAAGAGGTAAGGAGACATAAGCTCTTGGGAGTGTGCCCTGGCACATTCCACTCTAATTTGCAGCCTACTAACACGATTTCCAGGAAGGCTCTGTTTTCCAAAACCCAGAGTTGGAAATGTAGAAATGCTGCCGCCTTGTGGCTCTTTCCCGCAAGGGCGGCTTTAAACCCACAGCTAATGGTCACTTAACATTCACAAGGACTCAGGGCTGTAAAGGACACCTGCCCTCAAAAAATGTCCTGAGGTGAGGAATAGCCAAAAAAATTCAAAAAAGGCACAATTTTCAAGAAGGTACTATGAAGCAGTAAGTTTGACTTACTCTCTTGTTAAAAAAAGGAAAATGGATAGAAGCTCAACCTCAGGAACTATTAGACTCACGTAAATCTAATCTACAAAAAGGATTCAACTCACACCAGTAGACTGTCCATCAGCAAAAACTCTACAAAGAATAAATGATGAAGGGGTTTGAGAGAACTGTGTACCCTCTAGCTGCTGGGGGGATGTAAACTGGTAACAGCCAGCAGGGAGAACATAATGGAGGTGCGTTTAAAGGTAAAAATTGAGCTACCATGGGATCTGGTAGGTCCTTTGATGCGCCTATCACCTGAGCAGACTAGAATGAAAAAGACACAGGCTGGCAATCCTGCACTGCAGAAACATTTAACATAGCCAAGGGTTGGAAGAAACCAAAATGTCCATGAACAGAAACATGCACAAAGAAGAGGTCCATGTTCACAATGGAATATTAGCCACGGAAAACAATGAAACAGTGCTGTTTGCACCACCATGTAAGGACCTAGAGATAACCACCCAACTTGAAGAAAGAAACTGAAAGACAGATACCCTATGACATCACTTCTAGGTGTTACCTAAAAATTGATACCCATGTACTTATTTCCAAGACAAGGAAAAGCATGGACTAAGAAAATAAAATTATGTTTAACCAAATGGAAAGGTGTAAGGAATAAATGAATTACGATATGGGGGTTAACAGACATGTACTAACACATATGAAATATATAATCACAAAATACGTATGGAACACCAAGAGCGGTCTACTCAAAACTCTGGAATAACCTACACGGGAAAGGATCCAAAGATGAATAGACAGATACATTGATATGATGAACCAGATTCTGTACACCTAGGAGAACAACATTTTTATAAAATTTGCTCTGATACCTAATAAAAATTAAATTTAAAAAAAAAACAACAAGTAAGGAGATATAAGCTCTTGGGGGTTTGTGCTGGCATATTCCACTCTAATTTGAAGCCTACTAACACGATTTCCAGGAAGGCTCTGTTGCCTAAAACACCAGAGCTGGAAATGTAGAAATGCTGCCACCTTGTGGCCGTTTCTCGCAAGAGCGGCTTTAAACCCACAGCTAGTGGTCACTTAACATTCACAAGGACTCAGGGCTGTAAAGGACACCTGCCCTAAAAAATTATGCTGAGGTAGGGAATGGCCAAGAAAATTCAAAACAGGCAAATTTTTGAAGAAGATAGTATGAAGAGGTAAGTTTTACTCACTGTCTTTAAAAAAAAGGAAAATGGGTAAAAGCTCAACCTCAGGAATTATTACACTCATGCAAATCTAATCTACAAGAAGGTTTCAACTCACACAGGCTGACTGACCATCAGCAAAAAGTCTACAAATAATAAATGCTGAAGTGGTTTTTGAAAGCTGTGTACCCTCTAGCTGCTAGTGAGATGTAAAGCTGTAACAGTCAATAATGAGAACAGAAAGGAGCTGCGTTGAAAAGTAAAAATTGAGCTCCATTCAATGCAGCAGGCCCACCACTGTGCCTCTCACCTGAGAAGACCAGAATCCAGAAGACAGAGGCTGCAAAAGCTGCACTGCAGCCTTATTCACAATAGCCAAGACATGGAAGCAACCTAAATGTCAATCAACAGATGAATGGATAAAGAAGAAGTTGTCCATGTTCACAATGGAATATTAGCCATGGAAAACAATGAAACACTGCTCTCTGAGGTATCATAGATGAGCCTAAAGATAATCACAGAACATGAGGTAAGTTTGAAAGCAAAAGACAGATATCCTATGATATCACTTATAGGTGTTACCTATTGACTGACAAAAATGGACATATTTCCACAGAGAAAGACACACACAGACTTAAAAAACAAACTATGCATATCTAAAAGGAAAGGTGGTAGCAATGGATAAATTAAGATTAGGTTTACCATACCTATACAAATACAGATTAAGTATATATATCAAGAAGCCCGAGCACATAGCAAGGGAGGTCTATGGAACACTCTGTAGTCCTTTACATGGGAAATGGATCTGTACATGAATAGATATATAAGATGTATGAATGAACCTGATTGTGTACACCTAGGACAAACTGTATTCTAATCATTACCCCAATTAAAACAATTAAAACAACGAACAAGAAGTAATGAAACATAAACTTCAGGGGCTTTTTCGTGGCACATTCCATTCTAATTTACAACCTATTAACAGGACTTCCAGATAGCCTCTGCTGCCCAGTAACCAGATTTGGGAATGGAGAAATGCTGCCGCCTTGTGGCCGTTTCCCACAACACCAGCTTTAAACCCAGTGCTAATGGTTACTAAATATTCACACTCATTGCAGGCATGTAAATGACACCTGCTCTCAAAAAAAATCCTGGGGTGGAAAATAGACCACAAAATTCAAAAGAGGGCAATCTTCCAAGACGACAATTTCAAGAGGTATATTGTACTCACACTTTTTTTTCCTAAAGAAAAGAGAAAGGTGTGGGAAAATGCTGAATATTAGGAATTATTAAAGACATGCAAATCCAAATTACAAAATCCTATCAGCTCACACCAGTAATAATGGCCACGACCAAACATTCTGCAAACAATAAATGATGAAGGGGTTGTGGAAAAATGCGTACCCTCGGTTCTAAGGGGGACGTGGTAAGTGGCACTAATGAAAACACAATGGAGGTGCTTTGAAAAGGGAAACATTGAGCTACTAGTCAAACAGTCACACCCACTGCTGGGCCTATTACCTGAGAAAATGAGAATCAAAAGGCACAGGCTGGCAATCCTGCACTCCAGCAATACTTACCATAGCCAACACTTGGAAGCAACGAAAATGTCCATCAACAGAGGAATGCACCAAGAAGAAGTGGTCCATGTACACAATGCAATATTACTCCACTAGAAAATATGAATTAAAAAAACAAACATGAGTAATGAGACATAAGCTTTTGCAGGTTTATCAGGGCACATGGCAGTCTAATTGATATCTGAGGAACACCACTGGAAGGAAGGTCTGTTTCCCTAGTACCAGCGTGGGGTACGTAGAAAGGCTGCCGCTCTCTGGCCGTTTCCTGCAAAAGCAGCTTTAAAGCCTGTGCCAATGGTCACTTCATGTGAACAAGTACTGCAGGGCTGTAAATGAAACCTGCCCTCAAAATGTCTTGAGGGAGGTTATGGCCAATAAATTTCAAAATGTGACACATACTTTAAGAAAACACTTTGACGAACTAAGCTGTAGTCACAGTTTGAAAAATAAAAAGGACATGCCTTAAAGCTCAATTTCAAGGGATTATGAGTCACATGCAAATTCAACCACAAAGAGGTATCAGCTCACACCAGTCAGAATATCCATCAGCAAGAAAACTACAAACACTAAATGCTGAAGGTGTTGTGGAGAAATGCATACCCTCAACTTTAAGTGGGATGTAACCTGGAAAGAGCCACTAATGAGTACAGAATCATGGTGCATTTAAAAGGTAAACCCTGAGATACCATATGATACAGGAGGCCCACTACTGGGCCTATAACATAAGAAGACAGAATTGGAAAGACACAGGCAGGCAAATGTACATTGCAGCAATATTACAATAGCCAAGACATGGAGGCAACCAAAAAGTCCATCAAGAGGTGAGTGGACAAAGAAGAACTGGTACATGTGCAGATGGAATATTAGCTAGGGAAAAAAATGAAACAATGCCATTTGCAGCACCATAGATTATTCTAGAGGTAATCAGGTAAATTGTACTATGTCAGACAGCAAAAGACACATATCCTATAATATCACTTTAGAGATGTTAGCTAAAAATTGATACCAGTGAATATATTTCCACAGAGGAAGGCAATCACAGATTCATTAAACAAAGTTATGGTTCACCAAATGGAAAGGTGTAAGGATTGGATATATTAGGATATTGGGGTTGAGAAAACTGAAACCATATCAAGCATCATTTCTGACCACAATGCTATGAGATTAGAAATCAATTACAGGGAAAATAACGTAAAAAACACAAACACAAGGAGGCCAAACAATACGTTACTAAATAACCAAGAGATCACTGAAGAAATAAAAGAGGAAATGTAAAACTACCTAGAGACAAACGACAACAAAAACACGTTGATTCAAAACCTATGGGATGCAGCAAAAGCAGTTCTAAGAGGGAAGTTTATAGCAATACAAGCCTACCTCAAGAAACAAGAACAATCTCAAATAAACAATCTAAACTTACACCTAAAGGAACTAGAGAAAGAAGAACAAAAACCAATGTTAGTAGAAGGAAAGAAATCATAAATATCAGAGCAGAAATAAATGAAATAAAAACAATAGCAAAGATCAATAAAACTGAAAGCTGGTTCTTTGAGAAGATAAACAAAAATGATAAACCTTTAGCCAGACTCAAGGAAAAGAGGGAGAGGACTCAAACCAATAAAATTAGAAATGAAAAAGGAAAAGTTGTAACAGACACCACAGAAATACAAAGCATCCTAAGAGACTACTACAAGCAACTCTATGCCAATAAAATGGACAACCTGGAAGAAATGGACAAATTCTTAGAAAGGTATAACCTTTCAAAACTGAAACAGGAAGAAATAGAAAATATGAACAGACCAATCACAAGTAATGAAATTGAAACTGTGATTAAAACTCTTCCAACTAACAAAAGTCCAGAACCAGATAGCATCAGAGGTGAATTCTATCAAACTTTTAGACAAGAGCTAACACCCAACCTTCTCAAACTCTTCAGAAATTTTCAGGGGAAGGAACACTCCCAAACTCATTCTATGAGGCCACCATCCCCCTGATACCAAAACCAAACAAAGATACTACAGAAAAAGAAAATTAGAGACCAATATCACTGATGAATATAGACGTAAAAATCCTCAACAAAATACTAGGAAACAGAATTGAACAACACATTAAAAGGATCATACACCATGAACAGGTGGGGTTTATCCCAGGGATGCAAGGATTCTTCAATATACACAAATCAATCTATATGATACACCATATTTTTAAATTGTAGAATAAAAATAGATGCAGGAAAAGCTTTTGACAAAATTCAACACCCATTTATCATAAAAAGTCTACAAATAGTGGGCATAGAGAGAATCTACCTCAACATAATAAAGGCTGTATATGACAAACCAACAGCAAATATCATTCTCAATAGTGAAAAACTAAAAGCATTTCCTCTAAGATCAGGAACAAGACAAGGATGTCCACTCTCACCACTGTTACTCAACATAGTTTTGGAAGTCCTAGACACAGCAATCAGAGAAGGAAAAGAAATAAAAGGAATACAAATTGGAAAAGAAGAAGTAAAATTGTCACTGTTTGCAAATGACACGATACTATTCATAGTGAATCCTAAAGATGCCACCAGAAAACTACTAGAGCTAATCAATGAATTTGGTAAGGTTGCAGGATACAAAATTAATGCACAGAAATCTCTTGCATGCCTATACTAACAATGAAAGATCAGAAAGAGAAATTAAGGAAACAATCCCATTCACCATTGCATGTAGAAGAATAAAATATGTAGGAATGAACCTACCTAAGGAGGTAAAAGACCTGTACTCAGAAATCTATAAGACACTGCTGAAAGAAATCAAAGATGATATAAACAGATGGAGGTATAAACCATGTTGTGGGGTTAGAAGAATCAATATTGTGAAAATGACTATACTACCCAAAGCAATCTACAGATTCAGTGCAATCCCTATCAAATTACCAGTGGCATTTTCTACAGAACTAGAACAAAAAAATCTTAAAATTTGTATGGAGACACAAAAGTCCCCAAATAGCCAAAGCACTCTTGAGGGAAATTAAAAGAGCTGGAGGAATCAGATTTCCTGACTTCAGACTATACTACAAGGCTACAGTAATCAAGACTATATGGTACTGGCACAAAAACAGAAATATAGATCAATGGAACAGGATAGAAAGCCCAGAGATAAACCTATGTACCTATGGCTAACTCATCTATGACAAAGGAGGCAAGGATATACAATGGAGAAAAGACAGTCTCTTCAGTAAGTGGTGCTGGGAAAACTGGACAGCTACACGTAAAAGAATGAAATTAGAACACTCCATAATGTTCCAAATGGAGTCAGCCATAAAAAGAAACAAAACTGAGTTATTTGTAGTGACCTGGATGGACTTAGAGTCAGTTCTACACAGTGAAGTAAGTCAGAAAGAGAAAAACAAATACCATATGCTAACAGAGATATATGGAATCAAAAGAAAAATAAGTTTATGAAGAACCTAGGGGAAGGACAGGATTAAGGACACATACGTAGAGAAAGGACTTGAGGACATGGGGAGGGGAAGGGTAAGCTGGCATGAAATGTGAGAGTGGCATGGACATACATACATTACCAAATGTAACATCAATAGCTACTGGGAAGCAGCCACATAGCACAGGGAGATCAGCTCAGTGCTTTGTGACCACCTAAAGGGGTGGGATACGGAGGGTGGGAGGGAGATGCAAGAGGGAGGGGATATGGTGATATATGTATATGTATAGCTGATTCACTTTGTTATACAGCAGAAACTAACACTCCACTGTAAAACAATTATACTACAATAAAGGTGTAAAAGGAAAAACAAAAAAAGCAAGCCCAGAGATAAACCTAAACACCTATGGTCAACTAATCTATGACAAAGGAGGCAAGACTATACAATGGAGAAATGACAGTCTCTTCAATCAGCGGTGCTGGGAAAAATGGACAGCTACATGTAACAGAATGAAATTAGAACACTCTCTAACACCATACACAAAAATAAGTTCAAAATGGATTAGAGACCTTAATGTAAGACCGGGCAGTATAAAACTCTTAGAGGAAAACATAGGAAGAATACTCTGACATAAATCACAGCAAGATCTTTTTTGACCCACCTCCTAGAGTAATGCAATAAAAAAGAAAAATAAACAAATGGGACCTAATGAAATGTAAAAGCTTTTGCAAAGCAAAGAAACTACAAACAAGACAAAAAGACATGGGAGAAAATATTTGCAAACAAATCAATGGACAAAGGATTAATCTCCAATATATATAAACAGCTCATGCAGTGCAATATTAAAAACACAAACAACCCAATACAAAAATGGGAAGAAGATCTAAACAGACATTTCTTCCAAGAAGACATAGAGATGGCCAAGAAGCACATGAAAAGCTGCTCAACATCACTAATTATTAGAGAAATGCAAATCAAAACTACAATGAGGTATCACCTCACACCTGTTAGAATGGGCATCATCAGAAAATCTACAAACAACAAATGCTGGAGAGGGTGTGGAGAAAAGGAACCCTCTTCCACTATTGGTGGGAATGTAAATTAATACAGTCACTATGGAGAACAGTATGGAGGATCCTTAAAAAACTAAAAATAGAATTACCATATGATCCAGCAATCCACTACTGGGCATATACCCAGAGAAAACCATAAATCAAAAAGACACATTCACCACAATGTTCATTGCAGCACTATTTACAATAGCCAGGTATTGCAAGCAACCTAAATGCCCACTGACAGATGAATGGATAAAGATGTGGTACATATATAAAATAGAATATTACTCAGCCATAGAAAGGAATGAAATTGGGTCATTTGTAGAGACGTCGATGGACCTAGAGACTGTCATACAGAGTGAAGTCAGAAAGAGAAAAACAAATACTGTATATTAATGCATATATGTGGAACCTAGAAAAATGGTACAGATGAATCAGTTTGCAGGGCAAAAACAGAGACACAGATGTAGAGAAAAAACGTATGGACACCAAGGGAGGAAAGCTGTGGGGGGGTGGGGTGGGATGAATTGGGAGATTGGGATTGACATGTATACATTTACATGTATAAAACAGATAACCAGTAAGAACCTGCTGTATAAATAAATAAATAAAATTGAAAATTTTTAAAAAATAAAACAGATAAAAAGTTCTTCCCTTCACACAGATGTATTTATATGAATGAATTATTTCCATGCTTATATCTATAAATACAAAACAGAGGAATAAAATCTACCTTGAACCTAAAAAGAAAAAACAGAACCCACCAGTTATACAGAGCAAAACACTATCAGGGCACTTGCTCCAGTGGTAAACAATTCTGAATTTGATCAGAGGTGGGGAATCGTCTCCCATGCAGCCAGCAGCACCCCCGCAAGGAGCGTCCTCGTTGCGAAGCTGGGGGACCGTCCTGAGGCATCTGTGGGGAAACGTCAGCTGAGCCCCAGGCCAGCTGCTGGTAAACTGTTCCCACCCCTCCCAGGTAAAACACCTGAATATGTACAAGGACTTGAAAGCCTAGAGGAAGGGCCGTGGAGCCACACCAGCGACAGCACGCCGGCCGACTTGGTGCCTGCAGGCCAGCCAGGATGGTCCTGGGCCCGGGCGCTCTTCTGGAAGCTTTCCATTTCCCTCCCTGAGATACCCTTCCTGTCCCGGCCCCCACTGATTTTTTCCTTCCTCACCTCTGCCTGGGGAGAAATTCCAGCGACAGGTATGGGTGACACATCCTCTTCTTTAGCAGGTGGCAGCCCGGCAACTCCTGCAGAAAGTCCAACAGAGCGCGACTCACACCGGACCACCCACAGAGCCGTGGCCCCTCACTCCCTCCCACCAGCCCAGCCCCGAAACTGCTGACGGGGCAGAGAATATGGCGTCAGGCACAGCTGCGGGGGCTCTTGCTGCCTGGAGCGGTGTTTATATTGACCTCAACCCAGGCACACCTGGGGAGGGCAGGCCGGCAGGGTCAGGCTGCCCAGGTCAGCCAATCCTCACCCCTCAGGGGCTCACAGTTGCAGAAAATGGACCTTGCTGAACCGGCCAGGTCCAAGGAACAGGTGTGAGCTCCTGAGAGTCAGAATAGACAGAAGGCTGCAGCTCTGGCTTGTTTTCTAATAATTTTACCTGGCCCATGAGTGGGAGACAACTTCAAGAAGACCCTCTCCTAATGACAGGAACCCAGGAGTCAGGGAGAGGAGGGGGGGGTGGAGACAGAGGCCTGGTGCCCCGGCTGCAGTGAAAGTCTCTGGAAGACCAGGTGGAGGGAGGACGCACAGAGTGACACCCAGGGTCACAGACCTGTCGGAGCTGCTGTTCGTTCTAGTCCTGCTCTGAGGTGCTCTGTGTCAGCTCTGAACGACAGGTGTGCTGGAGGTGCTCTGCAATGAGGGCTATGTGCATGGTTTCTGTGTGCCCAGCCCTGCCGGGGTACCTGCCCAGGGAGCTCCATATCCTGGGAAGGGCCTGACCACGAGAGCCCCGTGAGCTGCTGGAGACCTGCCCAGGTGAGCTTCATATCCTGGGAGGGGCGTGACCACGAGAGCCCGTTGGCTGCTAGGGACCTGCCCAGGTGTGCTCCATATCCTGGGAGCAGCATGACCACGAGAGCCCCATGGGCTGCGGGGGGATGGGGGGATCCTGCCCAGGTGAGATCCATATCCTGGGATTGGCCTGACCACGAGAGCCCTGTGGGCTGCTGGGGACCTGGTAAAGAATGTCCGGACAGTCAGTGAAGCCACTGAGGATAAACATCCAATAGTTCCTAATTCCTACACCCTGCTGGTCATTCTACCATCCACCAGGACATGGTATTCTGTATTAGACTTCAATGATGCCTTCTTCTGTATTCCATTAGTCCCAGAGTCACAAGAAATTTTGGCTTGTGAGTGGCAGGACTCAACATACAACAAAAACAATACTGCTGGGCCGTCCTGCCCCATGGGTTCAAAAATTCCCACACCATCCTTGGGGAAACATTAGCTAAAGACCTAAAAGTTCTACCTCTGGAAAAGGGAACCCTCCTTCAAGATGCAGAGGACATTCTGATCGCCAGCCCTACTAAGGAGGCCTCCGAACTACCTAGCCAATAAAGGATACAAGGTGTCCAAGAAAAAAGTGCAAATATCACAGACTAAGGTGACCTCCCTGGGCTTCATTCTCACAGAAGGTCGGAGAAGCCAATCCCAGGAAAGGGAAGAAGCCATTTGCAGTCTTACACCTTCTAAAACTAGAAGACAGCTTAAGGGTTCCTGGGGAGGCCGGGGTTTGCTGCATCGGGATCCCTAACTACAGTCTAATACCTGGGCCTCTATATGAAACATTGACAGGAAAAGATGATGATCCTTTCGAATAGAATCCAGAAGTGGCCTTTCAAAAATGGAAAGAGCAGTCAATTCAGACTCTTGGCCTGGAACTCCCTAATTTAGCTAAACCCTTTGACCTTTACATTCCCCGTAGAAGCAGAATCGCCCTTGGAGTATTAGTGCAAAAACTGGGACCACTTGAAATGGAACAACACAAGAATGCCCTCCAGGTAGGATAAACTTCAGTCACCAAGGGCTTGGCCCACTGCCCCATCCGGCCAGGATACTGGTGGTATCTAAAAACCTGGAAATCAGCAGCCCACAAGGCCAGCTCCCTCCTAAGGGAAAAGGACCCCACGTGGTGATCCTAACCACCCACCATGCCCTGAAGTTGCAAGGATCGCTCCGTGGGCACACTGACCTCAAGTGAGGAGGCCCTCCAACTACAACCTCCAGAGAGACAACCGGGGGCAATGGGCCCCCACGACGACTCGTGTGACCATCACTTGACCTGGAGTTTCTCTCAGAAAACAACAAGAGTGTGCCCCAAAAGAGCAGACTACTGCTTGCAGGACTTACTGCACACAGAGGTGAGCTAATAAGCTTGGCAGGGGAACCGTATATCACACTGTCACCATAGAAAAACCTACAGACACCGCGGTGACGGCGGCCAATGAGACTGGCTGGACTCCCGGCTACTTCAAAAGACCGTTGACTCAGTGGCCGTCATGGTCCTGGATCACCACCGACCCTGGACTGTCTGGGAGGTGAGCGGGCAGGGCTCTGACACCTGGTGCTGTTTGCACGTTAATTCATGGAACCTAATTGAAGAAAGCGCAGACTACTGGTCAGAGCATCTAGGCTGGCAGAAACCGTCAGCCTAAGGTGGCCGAACAAATGTGGGGCGGGGTAAAACCGGCCCCCCCAGCGTCTCTGCGCATCTCTTTCCTGGACCCTTAAAGGACATTAGAATCTATAACACTTCCAATGCTGGTGCTCAGGCGGACGAGAAGTGAGGCAGGAGACCTGGGGACAATCAACCTCACCTGGAGGCTGCTGGGGAGAAGTTCTGCCCCTCCCCCCCCCGGGTAAGAGGACTCCCAACTCAGCACGAAGCATTTTCAGAAGAGGGGTCTGCACCCTCAGCGCCCCTAGAATGAGGAACGGGACAAAAGTCAGAGGAGGAGTTTGTCACCGGCAATGCCGATTAAAATATCCTGGGAGGTAAAAATAGAATCTGGGCAATAAAGTCTAACCTTTTTTTCCTTTGTGCTTTGTCTAATTTCACGTGCTCCTAGGGTTCCGCATGCAGAGGTCCCACACCCGGCACTTCAGACCCGATTTCCTAGTGCAGAATGGCTGGGTCGACACCTCAGCTCGTGGGGCCCCTGCAGACTCCGCGACATAGAGCCTGAGCTCCAGCCAACACGGCCCTCAAGAGCTCCGCCCCCTCCCTCCCGCTGACGCTGACGGGATCCCTACACAGCAGCCGGGCCCACAGCCCGCGGGGGAGCGCACGCTCTCACCTCTCCATTCTCTTATCAAAATAGAAAGTTTCCTTTGCTTCTGAACGAAAGTCAGTCTCGTTCTGTTGGCTCCAATGACACTGAGCAGGGGGACACTTGTTGGGGCCCACTCTGGAGGATCAGTAACAGAAATTGAGAACATTGTAACTTCAATCGACAAATGTGTGAGCCAAACTGTAATTAACATAGAGCAGTGTATAAGGCTCGGGTAAAATAAGATGTTTCTACCACTTCCATTTGATATTTCCATCACTTTATTATAAGCAAGTTCAGTGAAGTGGTTTGTCTTATTTGTCAGTTCAACATTAGAGAAATGAAGTGATTTCTTTCCAAGGATGTACATCTAATAATCTTGGCTGAAGCTTCAATCTTGTTTCGAATGCTTTTCCATTTAAAACGATACCTCTCTTTCAGCTCCCCCATTTCTGAGAAGTATAAAATCGTATAACTTATTATTACCAAAGGGGAAAGGTGGGAGGAGGGATGAATTAACAGTTTGGGATTAACACATACACAATGCTATGTATAAAATGGATAATCAACAAGGGCCTACTGTATAGCACAGGGAACTACACTCAATAGTTTGCAATAACCTATAAGGGGAAATAATCTGAAAAAGAATAGATATTTTTATTGACATCATCTATCAATGACAGATGAAATGTAACCTAAGGGACACCGATGGTGAGCGCTTCTGACCCTTTAGACTTCAATCATCTAATGTTCGGACTCTGCCTACTGCCCAAGGCCCTTAATGAACATACGTGTAGCCGTAGCTTAAAAATTCCCCAGTTTGGGGTTCGGGGAGACACTGATTTGGAAAAATCCCTGGTGCTCTCCTTACATGCACAGGACCCTTCCTACAGCTCAAACATGCCTGTGACACCCAGAGGTACACCGTTTGATCGGGAAGAGTTTGGAAAAGGCACCTCATCTCCTCACCTCCTGCTGCTCGGGTTCACCCCTCCAGCGTCTTTCCTAACAATCCCCCCACTTGGGGACGTCAGCACCGTCAACATCCTGTTGCGCACAGTTTGGAATTTGTCCAGAGGATGAAGCGGAAGGATGAGAAACAATGAGAGACAAGTCCTAGGTGTTCGGACAGGCACATGTCACTCTAATTTCCAATCAGGAAGACGTATTGACCAAAGGCTAAGATTACCCACGGAAACAGAATAGGGCTTGAGGAAATCCTGCTGTTTTGTGGCCAGTTCCCCAAAACACAAGTTGAAAAATGGAACTCAGGGGCACTGAAATTCACGAAACTGAAGAGCTGAAAATATCTATCGTTGAAAAATGTCTTGAGGTAAGTCACCGAAAAGGACTTGTAAGCAAGGGAGAATGGCAGGAAAGGGATTTGAAGAGGTAGAAAGGACTCGCCATTAAAGCACAAGAAAAGGGGCTGAACATCGCCAGCGATGCAGTTGGCCAAAAAGGGCGTATGCGTTTTTTCTGAATATATTCAAGAAAAGGGCATACACCCTTTTTAGCCAACCAAACAGGTGGGCACTGGAAATCAATACTACAAAAGGTATCACTTCACATCAGTCAGAAGAGCCATCCTCATAAAGTGTAAACACCAGAAATGCAGGACAGGGCGAGGAGAAAAGGGAGCCCTATGAGTCTGATAGTGGAAATGTAAATTGCCAACGGCCACTCTGGAGAAGTGTATTGTGTTTACTAAAACATCTAAAAAATGAGCTACAGAGCATAGGGCACTTGCACTCATGGGCGTATATCTTGGGAAAAACAAAAATCGACAGGACACTGGCACCCCAACGTTTACCGCCTGTCTGTTTAAAAGAGCCTCGACTTGGATATAACCTAAATGTCCCTGGAAGGAAAAAATGGATAAAAGAGATGTGGTACTTATGTAGAGTGGGATATTACTCAGCCCAGAAATCAATGAAATAAGGCCAGTTGCAACAACTCCGGAGGAGTTACGTACGATCCTTCTAAGTGACATAAGTCAGAAAGAAAAAGACACATATCATAAGATATCACTTAAAGGTGGAATCAAAAATGGCTACACATGAAATAAATTACAAACAGAAACATAGTCAAATATGTAGAAAACACACATAAGGCTGCTAAAGGGGAAAGGTGGGGAGAGGTGAGACATTATCCAGGAGGTTGAAATTAGCAAAGATACTGTTCCAAATACCAAATTGATAATAGACAAGGCCTACACAGTACCTCAAAGAACTGCATCAGCACACTCAAGTCACCGGAAAAGAATATATACGACTGGTAACAAATTTATTGATGTCTCTCTGTACGTGAATCAAGTGCATGTACAGCAGCAAGAAACAGAGCATTGAAAATCAGCTGTAACCAATATAATAATAAATTTAAAAATAAACAAAAGACAGTGAGACAGAGAAAAATACTTACAACTTTTGCTCAGGGGCTGTGATGCAACATGGATTGAACAAATCTAGACCCATAGCAGGATGAGACATAAGGCTAGAAGCTGTTCCCGCAAAGATAATTAGTGAGATCGGGTGAGGAAATGCAGACCCTTTAAAGTAGTACGGACTGGTACCCATTCCATGGGTCCCAAATCCTCAAGTTCAAGGGAATCTTCCTACAGGTAAAACATGCATGGGAAACCCAGAGGCCAGTACACCGTGTGATCGGGAAAGGGGTCTAAAATGCACCTCATTTTTCATCTCCTGGGCCTCGGGTTCGCCATTCTAGCCGCTTTACTAACAATCTCCCCACATGGAGAATCAGCACCTTTAACGTCCTGTTTTGCAGAGTTTGCAATTTGTACGGAGGATGAGCGGGAAGAGGGGGAACCAATGAGAGACTTGCTGTAGGTGTTTGGACGGGCACATGTCACTCTAGTTTCCCATCAGGAAGAAGATTTAACCAAAGGCTCAGCCTGCCGCCCCGGAACCAGAATAGGACCTGAAGCAATCCTGCGGTTTTGTGGCCAGATCACAAAAAAGCGAGTTCAAAAATGGAGCTCAGGGGCACTGCAATTCAAAAACCTGCAGAATTATAAAGGACAACTATCGTCCAAAAATATATTGAGGTAAGGCAACGAAGAGGATTCGAAAGCAAGGCAAAATTGCAGGAAAGAGATTTCAAGCGGTAGATTGGACTCGCCTTTAAAGCACATGAAAAGCGGCAGAACTTCGACAATGATTCAGTTGGCCAAGAAGGGCGTATGCGATTTCTCCTGAATATATTCAGGAAAAAACGCATACGCCCTTCTTGGCCAACCAAGCAAGGGGGCAAGGCAAATCCGCACAACAAAGAAGTCTCACTTCCCACCGGTCAAAAGGGCCATCCGAAAACAGTGTAAAAACCAGAAAGACAGGCCAGGCCATGGAGAACAGGGAGCCTTTATATGCTGATGTAAATTGCCAACAGCCACTCTGGAGAAGTGTATGGTGTTTCCTAAATCATCTAAACAATAGAGCTACAGAGCATAGGGCACTTCCACTCATGGGCATATATCTTGGGAAAACCAAAAATCGACAGGACACAGGCACCCCTACTTTTAGTGCTGCTCTGTTTAGAAATGCCTCGACTTGGGTACAACTTACATGTCCTTGGAAGTAAAAAATGGATAATTAAGATGTGGTACTTATGTACAATGGAATATTATTGAGCAATTAAATCAGTGAAATAAGGCCAGTTGCAGCTACTCGTGGAGTCTGAGGTACGATCATTCTAAGTGACATAAGTCAGATATAAAAAGAGACTTATCATAAAGTATCACTTATAGATGGTATCTAAAAATGGCTACACATGAACTCAATTACAAAACAGAAACAGAGTCACACATTTAGAAAACACACTTATGGCTGCTAAAGGAGAACGGTGAGGTGGGGTGATGCATAAACCAGGAGGTTGGAATTAGCATGGATACATTTCCATAAACAAAATAGGTAATCGACAGGACCTACTGTATAGCTCAAAGAGCTGGACTCAGCACACTGTTGTCACCAGAAAAGGATATATGACTGGTAAGAATCTGTAAAAAAATGTATTGATGTCTCTCCTTAAGTGAATCAAGTGGATAGATTTAGAGCAGGAAGAAAGACAGCATTGAAAATCAGCTATACTCCATTATAAAATTAAATAACAAGAACAAAAAAAAAGACAGTGAGAGAGAGAAATTCTTACAAAATTTGTTCAAGGGCTGTCATGCAACCTGGACTGAACACATCTAGACACACAGCTGGATGGGACCTAAGGCTCTACACTCGTGGGTCTGAGAGCCTTGGTGAGGATGGGACAGCAAATTCAGCACTTTTAGAGTAATACTGCCTGTCTCCCATTCCATGGGTCCCATATCCCCAGGTGCAGGGGACCCTTTCTACAGCTAAAACATGAATGGGACATCCAGACGATGGTACACCGTCTGCTCGGGAAGAGTTTGGGAAAGTCACCTCATCTCCACTTCTCCTGGTATTCGGGTTCCCCAGCTCCTTTCCTCAGAGTCTCCCCACTTTGGGAAGGCAGCACACTCAAAAGCCGGTTTTGCACAGCTTGGAATTTTCCGTGTGAAGAAGGGGACTGGGGGGATGGAATGAGACACAAGCCCTAGATGTTTGCACAGGCATATGCCACTCTAGTTTCCTAATCTGGAAGAATTATTTCCCGATCCTTCAGGTGCCCCAGTAACCGGAATGGGTCTGTAGAAATCCTGCCCCTTTGTGGCTGCTTCCCTAAACAAGTTGAAAACTGGTGCTCAGGGGCACTGCAATTCACAAACATGCAGGGTTGTAACTGACACCTCTAATGGAGTCATTTCTTGAGCCAAGTATTCGTAAAGGCCTTGTAAGCAAGGCAGAATTGCAGGAAAGGGATTTCAGGAGGTAGTTTGCTCTCGCCATTAAAGCACATGCAAAGCTGCTGAACATCGCCAATGATGCAGTTTGCCAAAAAGGCTGTATGCGTTATTCCTTAATATATTCAGGAAAAACCCTTACTCCATTTTTGGCCAACAAAATAGGCGGGCAATGTAAATTAATACTACAAAGAGGTATCACTTCGCACCAGTCAGAATGGCCAAGCTCATAAAGTGTAAAACCTGAAATGCAGGATAGGGCGTGGAGAAAATGGAACCCTGGAAAGCTGATGGTGGGAATGTAAATTGCTAACAGCCACTGTGGAGAAGTGGGTGGTGATTCCTTAAAAATCTCAAAAACAGAGCTTCAGAGCATATGGCGCTTCCACTCCTGGGCCTGTATCTTGGAAAAAATGTAAATTGACAGGACCCAGGTACTCCAAATTTATGCATCCCCGTTTACAAGAGCCTCTACTTGGAAGCTACCTAAACGTCCTTGGAAGGAAGACTGGATAAAGAAATTATGGTAGATATGTATAATGGAATATTACTCAGCCATGAAATGAACGGAATAAGGCCATTTGCAGCCACTTGGAAGGACATAGATACATTCATACTAAGTGTCATAAATCAGACAATGATAAATATCATATGATATTACTTATCAGTGGAATCTAACAATTGATACAAAGGTACTATCTTATAACACAGAAACAGAGTCCCAGACTTAGAACACAAACTTATGGTTACGAAACTGGAAACGTGTGTTGGAGGCATAAATCATGAGGCTGGAGTTAGTATACACATATTTACAGAGAGACAACTTGTAATCAACATGGACCTGCTGTAGAGCACTTGGAACTCTTCTCAACACCCTTTAGTAACCTCAATTGGAAAATAATTCCAAAAATATATAGTCATCTCTATATAAATGAATCATGTTTGTGTATATCAAAAAGGAACACAACATGGTAAATCAACTATCCTCCATTATAAATTTAAAATTAAATTATAGAAAAGAAAAATGATCACTAAATTCATTTAGTCGCGGTGAACGTGCTAGTGTCACATCCTTGGACACAGACCCAATTTGGTCCCAAGTCTGGACTGTTGTGGGCCTGAGGACCTTGGGAGGATATGCCAGCTAATTCGACCCCTTGAACATGTAGTACCTGGTCCCCTCTGCATGGGATCACAATCTCTAGATCTAAGTGTTCCCTCATACTACTAAACCAATGCACTGACACCCAAAGGATGGTGGACTCTCTGGGCTGGATGACATTTGGAAAATCACCTCGTCTCAACATATCCTGGTGTTTGGGTTCTGACCTCCCGACTCCTTCGTTAGGGTCATCCCACGCTACAAGACAGCACCCTCAACAGGTGATTTTGCAGGGGTTTATACTTGTTCGGGGGATGAAGGGTAAGGGGGAAGAATGAATGGGACAGAAGCCCTTACATGTTTGGTCAGGCACATTCCACTCTAATTTAAAACCCAGGAACAGGACTTTCCCTACATCTAAGGTTGTGTCAGTAACCAGAGAGGGACAGTAGAAATCCTGCCACCTTCTGTTTCTCATAACAACAATTCTAAAACTGGACCTTATAGGCACTTCATATTCACAATGCCTGGGGAGCTGTAAATGACAACAGCCCTCAAAAAATGTCTTGGGGTAAGTAATCGAAATAGACTTCAAAACAAGGCAACATTTCAATAACCCTTTTTCAAGGGGTAAATTTTACTCACACTGTTCAAAAAAAAGAAGCACATATGAAGGTGCTCACCATTGCTTTATGTTAGACAAATGCAAATCAGATGTACAAAGAAGTATCACCTGGAACCACTCAGAATAGCCATCCTCACAATGTCTAGAAACAAGAAATGCTTCAGATGGTGTGGAAAAAAGAGAAACCTACTACTTATTATTATTTATTTTAATCTGCATTGCGTCTTTGGTGCCGCGTGCGGCTTTTCTATAGTTGCAGCAAGCGGGGGCTACTCATCGTTGTGGTAAGCAGCATTCTGTTTGCGGTGGCTTCTCCTGTTGTGGAGCACAGGCTCTAGGCACACAGGCTTCAGTAGTTGTGGCACGTGACCTCAGTAGCTGTGGCTCGTGGGCTCTAGAGCGCAGACTCAGTAGTTGTGGCACATGGGTTTAGTTGCTCTGCAGCACGTGGGATCTACCTGGGCCAGGGCTCGAACCTGTGTCCCCTGCACTGGCAGGCGGATTCTTAACCACTGCGCCACCAATACTAAGTTACTGGTGGCAATGCCAATTGGTAACAGCTACTATGGAGCATAGAATGGAGGTTTCCAGAGTAAGGGGAGGCGGGACGGATAAACTGGCAATTGGGATTGAGATATACACACCACTATATATAAAAGAGCTAACAAATAAGGGCCTACTGTATAGCACAGGGAACTCTACTCAATACTGTGTAATGACCTGTATGGGAAAGGAATCCAAAAAGGATTGGATATATGTATAACTGCTTCACTCTGCTGTGCAGCAGAAAGTAACACAACATCGTAAATCAACTATACTCCAAAAAAATTGAAAGTGAAATGAAATGAAATAAAATAAAATAAAATAAAATAGAGCTACCAGATGATGCAGCAAGTTCATTCCTCTGCGCATATCTGGAGAAAAGCATCAATCGAAAAGACACATCTTCCCCAATGTTCACTGCAACACTCTTTACAATAGCGAAGACATGGAAGCAACCAAAATGTCCATCAACATATGAATATAGGTAAAGAATATGTGATACATATATATAATGGAATATGACTCAGCCATAAAATAGAAGAAAATAATGCCAATTGCAGTAACATGGATGGACCTAGAGATGATTGTGCTAAGTGAAGTAAGTCAGACACAGTAAGACAAATATTGTATGATATCACTTCTAGGTGGAACTTAAAAATTGATACAAATGAACTAACTTACAAAACAGAAGCAGACTCACAGACTTGGAACACAAACTTATGGTTACCAAAGGGGAAAGGTGGGGGGCAGGGATAAATCAGGAACTTGGGGGAAACATATGAATACTACTATATATAACATAGATAAGCAGCAAGGACCTACTGTATAGCACAGGGAACTCTACTCAATATTCTGGGAATACCTTTATCAGAAAAGAATCTGAAAAAGAATGAATATGTGTAACTGAATCACTTGCTGTGCAGTTGAAATGAACACAACATTGTAAATCAACTATACTCCAGGAAAATTTAAATTACAAAATAAAGAAAATCGCCTATATTTCAAAAGATAAAAAGAATTCCCACATATTTTTATGGCTTGATAGCTTACTTTTTTAGTGCTCAATATTATCCCATTCCCAGAATATATTAATACTATATCATTTCATTCACCTATTGGAGGACACCTTAGTTTCATTCACATTTTGGCAATATTGAATTAGGTGCTATAAATATCCATATGCAGGTTTTCGTCTGGAAGTATGTTTTAAACTACTTTCAGTAAATATCCATGAGAACACTTGCCGGATTGTACAGTAAGGGAATGTTCAATATTATAACAAGTGTCAATCAGACTACCAAAGTAGCTGTATTATTTTTCATTCCCACCAATAACAAATGACATTTCCTATTGTGCCGCATCCCCTACAGAATTTGTTCTTGTCATTGTTCACATTTTAGCCATTCTAATGGCTAAAATCGTGTGCAATTGTATTGTTAATTTGCTTTTTGATGGCAGCATGTAATATGAATTATTCTTCTGTATACTTATATGAATAGTGTCTATTTTCTTTGGTGAGGTGTCCATAAAGTATATTGGTCCACATTTTATTAAGGCTGCTTTCATTTTTTTCTACCCAATCTGTATATGTTTTATTTATTTTCGTGCCTTATTGCATTAGCAAGGACATGGAGTAAAATATGGAAAAGGAGTCATGAAAGGGGACATCCTTGCTTTTACCTGAACTTAGTGGAAAAGCTTCGTGTTTTTGACCATTAATCATGATGTAAGATAAAAGTTTCCTGTAGATCTTTGTTATCAACTTGAGAAAGCTCCAGTCTATTTCTTTAACTGAGAGTTTTTATGAAGAATGGGTGTTAGATTTTTTCAAAGGTCTTCTGAATCTACTGATATGCTAATTATTGTCTTTAGGGTGTTGATATGATGCATATAATTATTTGATTTTAGAATGCTGAACCAGCCTTGCATACCTGGGATTATTCCCTCCCATTCATGATATAAAATTCTCTCAAAATATTGTTGGATTCGATTTGTTAATATTGTGTTGAGGATTTTTGCATTGATGTTCCTGAGAGATATTGGTCGGTTTTCTTTACTATTCATATGTTCCTCTAAGTTTGGATGTTGTGGATTTAGTGTCAGACATTCATTTGGGGAGATTCTCAGTCATTTTTTAAAAAATATTTTCTGTTCTTTGTTATCTTTATTCTCCTCCTGCTATACCCATTATGTATAGGTCACAGAATTTTCATTGTTCCACAATTATTGATTATTCTGTTCTGTTGGTTTCTTTCCTGCCCATTTTCTCTTTCCTTTTGAGATTTAAAGGTTTCTCTTGATATGTCTTCAAGCTCACAGATATTTCTCCTCAGCCAGCTCTTTGACTGCTAAAATACAAGAGACTTGATATTTTATAAACAACAGAATATTTTTGTTTTCTCATAATTGCTGAGGCTGAAAAGTTCAAGAACAAGTTACCAGCGGATTCCCTGGTGGTGCAGTGGTTAAGAATATGCCTACCAATAAAGCGGACACAGGTTCGAGCCCTGGTCCAGGAAGATCCCACATGCCATGGAACAACTAAGCCCGTGCACCACAAATACTGAGCCTGTACTCTAGAGACCACAGGCCACAACTACTGAGCCCGTGCTCCACAACTACTGAAACTCGCACGCCTAGAGCCCGTGCTCCGCAACAAGAGAAGCCACCCAATGAGAAGCCCGCACACTGCAACAAAGACCCAACGCAGCCAAAAAATTAATTAATTAAGAAAGAAAAGAACAAGTTGCCAGCTGACTTAGTGTCTGGTGAGGGACCAATATCTGGTTCATAACATGGGTCTTCTCGCTCAGCAATGAAATCATGTGATGGGCATGAGATCTTCTGTGTGCTACATTTATTAGGTCACTAATCCCATGTTTGAGGTATCAGCCCTCATGACCTAATCACCTCCCCAAAGCCCCACCTCCTAATACCATCAACCTGGGAGCTGGGTTTCAAAATTTTAAAATTAGAGTTACAAAATGTTTACACCATAACAGGGACCACAGAGTTAACTGATTTTTCCTTTCATGTTAAAGGTTTGCACATTTATATTTATTATATAATCCCAAAACCCTTGTTGTCTTTTTTAAGATTCTTTTCCCGTATATGCCAGTACACACCATTGATAGCACAGTACACACCTGTGCTATAAAGCAGATCCTTATCAATACTTACCTATTTTATATATACTAGGGTGTATAGGTCAGTCCCAATCTCCCAATTTATCCCTTCCCCACTTATCCCCTGGTAACCATAAGTTTGTTTTCTATATCCATGACTCTGTTTCTGTTGTGTAAATTAGTTCATTTGTACCTTTTTTTTTCTTTTTTAGATTCCTCATATAAGCAATATCAAATGATATCTGTCTTTCTGTGTCTGACTTGCTTCACTCAGTATGACAATCTCTAGGCCCATCCATGTTGCTACCAAACCCTTAACTGTTAAGGATAACTCTCAGTTTTTTAGAGTATCATCAGCAATTCTTTCTGGCAGACATGTGATAACACTTTTTAAACAGGGATATTGAGACCAAGGCTCCTGACCTGCAAACAAACAAAACATCATTCATATAGTGAAAACTTTGCATGTCAAAGGATGAAAGCACTTGGTCTAAATCCCTTTGCACCCACTGCTGACAGAGGGCAGAGGAGTTTGACTCACTAATCTTCCTTACGTGCACTTGTTCCTAATGGGGTATTCCACCTAAAACTTCTAAGAAGCAGGAATGCATCATGGAACACACCAATCTCTACTACAGATTCTGAAGCAGCAGAAAAACGAAAACAAAAACATGATGAATCCATCCAAACGGCTCTGTCCACATTGTTACAATAGTTTCCCTGGCACTGTGAACCCTTTTCAAACCCTATCACTTGAACCTACTTTTATTTTTTCAACAAAAATAATGCTAATCTGCAGTCACACACTCCAGTAATATTACACTATCCCTTGTGCAAGGATGTAGGGATTCGAGGAACTATGGGAGGCTATCATGAGAGGTTGCCTAGAGTAATTAGGACATTTCATATAATGTTGGCTCTTCTCCCTAAGATGCCTGCTGTCCTCTTCTTTTTGTAGCTACTAGCATTGAGAAACTGACCAAGATAAGGCCCTTCTCTTTTACTGCCCATGAATGCAGCTGTGATTAACCCCACAGACCTTGGTGCTTCCAGAATCCCCTGAACCTACTGACCCTCCATGCATGGCATGACATAGATAAGGATGGTGACCTGTATATTTGCATAGAGCATGCTATAAAATTTTCGAGTCTTCCCTTCCTCATAATTCCAAAGAATAGATTTCTTTGGATTTCTGCTTAATGCTGCTGGAGTTGGTACATAAGTTGAGGGAGGTATCAGGGCACACCAAAAGAGAAGGTATCTGCACAGAAAATACAAGCAGGTATATTTCTGTGTAGTTTCAAGCAGCTTATTTGCTATATCAACCATGGTGACATGCTGAGCCTTCCTCTTTCTACTAGTAGTACAGCAAACATGAAGGATATTTAGGCTGCTTGTTTTATTCCCACCTCTCTCAATTGTCCTGCATTCACATATAGGACAATGAAGGGCCCTTTCTACCATCTTAACCAATACTTGAGAACTAGAAAATGTCCAGATTTTTCCAGGGACTATTTTCGTGTTCCCCAATCAGGCCTATGAAGGAATCTTACCTATTGTGTTTAATGAAGTCATATCTCTGACGGCATCCCATTATCAACAAAACTGGAAAGAGATTTGAAGGGTCTTAGATTTTACCATATTCGAAATTCCAATATTTTAGCCTGACAGGTTTTTGGATTTTAGAAAAAAATATTTTAAATGAGACAAAAAATCATTTTTATGACACAAAAAGACAGCAATAGTTTCATATTTTTATCTGTTCCACTTGCACACAAATGTCTCATGGGGTTATGTAAAGCAGTCCTGTTGGGTGCTGTGCATGGTGCAAGTATGGATTAAAGCTTAGGAATCTTAAGCTACAGTCACCTGAGACTTTTAAAGTAGGATGCAAGCAATCCTGTCCAACATTTGAGCAGAGCAAGACACTGTCTTTATTTTATTTGTCAGGTAATTAATCTGTCTTTTGCCCCAAGCAGAGAAACAACTGGCATCTTCCATCAATGTGTTGTACAAAAATCTTTGAACACAGAGTGCAAGCAGAGGCTGATACAAGATGTGAAAAATAAAATGGGAGACCCTTGTGGCATTTTCTCCTAACTTATTGCAATCTCCCAGTTAAAATGTGGGAATAATCAACCTTCTGAGGAAAAAGGCCCAAGGAAGGTTTTTGCTTTTGTGGAATAATGGGATTGCTAAAGATTTCAGGAGGTAAGAAGAATTGGTGGGAATGACCATGAGACATGAGAGAAAAGTCAGATCAATGGATGAAGTGATGTTTACCTCTGTGAATCAATGAGAGGTAGGAGCAAATGAAAGTTGAATACAACATTTTCTGAATAAATGTAAGCTTCCAGCTGTCCTAGAAAAAATTAATTTTCACTATGATACAACATATTTAGTTTATAGAGTTAACTTAAATTTAAAGCTTAATAATTACATTTATTGAAGAAACCAAAACATCTTTCTGGTTTAGAATAAATAATGTGCTCTGCTACAGATAAGAAGACTACATAAATAAATAGAAATATGACTAAATAAGTAAATAAAGAGGAAAATAACAAATTAGATGTTATTAACATTAAAAACTGACAATCATCTAAAGAAAGAGAAGGAATGACAGAGAGAAGAACTCATATCAAGCGTATATAAAAAAACTCCTAAATAAGAAGTCTTAAGATGTTTAAAAAAAAAGTCTTCAATAAGAAGATAATGTAAGAGCAAAAATGGGGAAAATATACCAAAAGATATTTCAAAAAAGAGAGAACAGAATGTTAAGTAAACATATCAAAAGATGCTTGGCTTCTTAGCAGTCAATTAAATGAAACAAAAGCAATCCTTGGAATTATCACTCACGAACCAGAAAGTACAAATGAAAACGACAGGTATTATCAAGTTTGACAAGAATGTGTGTAATTCTTGAATCTCATTCACTGCTGCTGAGCATGAAAATTCATACAAATGTTTTGAAAATATTTAGAAGTATCTAAAAAGATAAACACATGAGGGCTTCCCTGGTGGCGCACTGGTTGAGAGTCCGCCTGCCGATGCAGGGAACATGGGTTCGTGCCCCGGTCTGGGAAGATCCCACATGCCGCGGAGCGGCTAAGCCCGTGAGCCATGGCCTCTGAGCCTGCGCGTCCGGAGCCTGTGCTCCACAATGGGAGAGGTCACAACAGTGAGAGGCCCACATACCGCAACAACAACAACAAAAAAAATAGATAAACCCATGAAAGCTATGAGTCGAAAATTTTACTACTACATGTATACTGAACAATAATTTATACACATACCACCAAAGCTCAAGTTCTAGAATTTATATACCAGTGCTATTCTCAACAGTCACAAACTAAAAATCACTCATATTTTAATACACATTGGAATAAATTACTTAGTAGTTAAATGTTTACACTATGGAATCCTATGCAACAGTGTCAATACATGATCACAACAGGCAACCATATAGGGAGGTTCACAAACAACATAAGGAATAAAAAGCCCTGTCCAAAAGTGTTTATACTGTGTCATAACATTTATATAAAATGCAAAATACAGGTAAAGTGATATTTTTGTTACATACCAGAACAATTGTAAACCTTAAGGGGAGCCACTAGAATGGGACCAGGGGGCCTCTGAGTGTCTGGAAATTTTCTGTGTCTTTATCTAGAAGCTAGGTATAGAGTGTATTCAGATTCTGAATTTTCTGAAATTTGTCATTTTCTTACAAACTGTGCATGTTTTTAGTTGTTTTTTATACATAACGAAAAGTAAAAAATATAGACTAGGGAAGGTAATTATATTAGCACTTTAATATCCATGCTTTTCAAGGTGGAAGTGAAAGATATTAAACACTTGACATTGTGATTACTTCTTAAAAGTAAGCTGAAAATTTGAGATTAATAAATAAGACCTATTTCTTCATATATAATACTCAAAGAGGAGGGGTAGAAAGGAGTATTATTTTCTTAATTTAATACAGAATAGTTAAGATAGAAAATAAAGAAAACAGACTAGGTTTAAAAAGGAGCACACTGGACTTCCTTGGTGGCACAGTGGATAAGAATTTGCCTGCCAATGCAGGGGACAGGGGTTCAAACCCTGGTCTGGGAAGATCCCACATGCTGCAGAGCAACTAAGCCCGTGTGCCACAACTACTGACCCTGTGCTCTAGAGCCCGCAAGCCACAACTATTGAGCCTGCATGACACAACTACTGAAGCCCATGCACCTAGAGCCCATACTCCACAAGAAGAGAAAGCACCGCAAGGAGAAGCCCATGTACTGCAATGATGAATAGCCCCCGCTCGACACAACTAGAGAAAGCTCTGTGCAGCAACGAAGACCCAACGCAATGAAAAATAAATAAAATTAAATCTTTTGACTTATGAGATGACTTACTAACGTGGCTGCAGTTGGAGACCTCAGTTTCTTGCCACATGGATTTCTCCTTAGGGCTGCTTGAGTGTCCTCATGACGTGGCAGCTGGCTTACACCAGGATGAGCGATCTAGCAGAAAACAAATCAGAAGCTGCAATGTCTTTTATGACCCACCTTTGGAAGCTGCACTTTGTCATTTCTGCAACGTCTTAATAGTTAAACACTCAACACTTTCCAAGTGTGAGGGGCCACGCAGGTGCATGAAGATTGGGAGATACTTAGGGGATGATTAGGGCCATCTTGGAGGCTGGCTACCAAAGTGGCTGACTAGCCAAAGACTGAATTTTGTTTTCTTCACATCTGGAGAGAAAATGGTCAGTGAATCCCACTGGTGGTCTTTGAGGTGTACGAAAGTTACCTCTTGCTCTCACCTCCAGCCGTGTGGCTGAAGGGTCTTGGTGCTCCAGCTGGGTGTCAGGCCTGTGCCTCTGAGGTGGGAGAGCCAAGTTCAGGACATTGGTGTACCAGAGACCTCCGGTGCCATGAAATATCGAAAGGCGAAAGCTCTCCCAGCGATCTCCATCTCAATGCCAAAACCCAGCTCCCCTCAAAGACCAACAAGCACCTGTGGTGGACACCCTATGGCAAACAACTAGCAAGTCAGGAACACAGCCCCACTCATTATCAGAGAGGCTGCCTAAAATCATAATAAGGTCACAGGCACCCCAAAACACACAACCGGATGTGGACCTGCCCACCAGAAAGACAAGATCCAGCCCAACCCACCAGAACACAGGCACCAGTACCCTCCACCAGGAAGCTTACACAACCCACTGAACCAAACTTTGCCACTGGAGGCAGACACCAAAAACAACGGGACACTACAAAACAGCAGCCGGCAAAAAGGAGGCCCCAAACACCGTAAGTTAAGCAAAATGGGAAGACAGAGAAACACACAGCAGATGAAGGAGCAAGGTAAAAACCCACCATACCAAACAAATGAAGAGGAAATAGGCAGTCTACCTGAAAAAGAATTCAGAGTAATGATAGTAAAGATGATCCCAAATCTTGGAACTAGCATGGAGAAGATACAAGAAACGTTTAACAAGGACCCAGAAGAACGAAAAAGCAAACAATGATGAACAACACAATAAATGGAATTTAAAATTTTCCAGAAGGAAACAGTACCAGAATAACTGAGGCAGAAGAATGGATAAATGACCCAGAAGATAAAACAGTGGAAATAACTATCGCAGAGCAGAATGAAGCAAAAAGAATGAAAAGAATTGAGGACAATCTGAGACACCCCTGGGACAACATTAAATGCAACAACATTCGAATTATAGGGGTCCCAGAAGAAGAAGAGAAAAAGAAAGGGACTGAGAAAGTATTGGAAGAGATTATAGTTGAAAACTTCCCGAATATGGGAAAGGAAAGAGTTAATCAAGTCCAGGAAACTCAGAGAGTCCCATAAAGGATAAATCCAAGGAGAAATATGCCAAGACACATATTAATCGAACTATCAAAAATTAAATACAAAGAAAAAATATTAAAAGCAGCAAGGGAAAAACAACAAATATCATACAAGGGAATCCCCATAAAGCTAACAGCTGATCTTTCAGCAGAAACTCTGCAAGCCAGAAGGGACTGGCAGGACATATTTAAAGTGATAAAAGGGAAAAACCTACAACCAGGATTACTTACCAAGCAAGGATCTTATTCAGATTTGATGGAGAAATTAAAAACTTTACAGACAAGCAAAAGCTAAGAGATTCAGCACCAACAAACCAGTTATACAACAAATGCTAAAGGAACTTCTCTAGGCAGAAAACACAAGAGAAGGAAAATACCTACAATAACAAACTCAAAACAATTAAGAAAATGACAATAGGAACATACATATCGATAATTACCTTAAATGTAAATGGATTAAATGCTCTTGACAAAAAGCTTTTGACAAAATTAAACACCCATTTATGATAAAAACCCTCCAGAAAGTAGGCATAGAGGGAACTTTCCTCAACACCATACAGGCCATATATGACAAACCCACAGCCAACATCATTCTCAATGGTGAAAACATGAAACCATTTCCACCAAGATCAGGAACAAGACAAGGTTGCCCACTCTCACCACTAAAATTCAACACAGTTTTGGAAGTTTTAGCCACAGGAATCAGAGAAGAAAAAGAAATAAAAGGAATCCAAATCGGAAAAGAAGAAGTTAAGCTCTCGCTGTTTGCAGATGACATGATACTATACATAGAGAATCGAAAAGAGGCTACCAGAAAACTACTGGAGCCAATCAATGAATTTGGTAAAATAGCAGGATACAACATTACTGCACAGATATCTCTTTCATTCCTATACACTAAAGAAGAAAAATTTTCAACAGAAATTACAGAAACACTCCCACTTACCACTGCAACAAAAAGAATAAAATACCTAGGAAAAAACCTACCTAAGGAGACAAAAGACTTGTACTCAGAAAACTATAAGACACTGATGGAATAAAATCATAGATGACACAAAAAGCTGAAGAGATATACCATGTTCTTGGATTGGAAAAATCAACATTGTGAAAATGACTATACTACCCAAAGCAATCTACAGGTTCAATGCAATCCCTATCAAACAACCAATGGCATTTTTCAGAGAAACAGAACAAAAAAATTCACAATTTGTATGGAAACACAGAAGACCACGAATAGACAAAGCAATCTTGAGAAGAAAAACAGAGCTGGAGGAATCAGGCTCCCTGACTTCAGACTATACTTCAAAGCTGCAGTACTCAAGACAGTATGGTACTGGCACAAAAACAGAAAGATAGATCAATGGAACATGAGGGAAAGCCCAGAGATAAACCCACGCACATATGGTCACCTTATTTTTGATAAGGGAGGCAAGAATATGCAATGGAGAAAAGAGAGCCTCTTCAATAAGTGGTTCTGGGATAACTGAGCAGCTACAAAGAGAATGAAATTAGAAGACACCCTAACACCATACACAAATATGAACTCAAAATGGACTAAAACCTAAATGTAAGGCCAGACACTATAAAAGTCTTAGAGAAAAACATAAGCAGAACACTCTATGACATCAATCAGAGCAAGATCATTTTTGACCCACCTCCTAGAGAAATGGAAATAAAAACAAAAATTTTAAAATGGGACCCAGTGAAACTTAAATGCTTTTGCACAGCAAAAGGAAAACAAAAACAAGACAAAAAGACAACACTCAGAATAGGAGAAACTATCTGCCAATGAAGCAACTGACAGGATTAATCTCCAAAATTTACAAGCAGCTCATGCAGCTCAATATAAAAAAACAAACAAACAACTCAATCCATAAATGGGCAGAACTAAATAGACGTTTCTCCAAAGAAGATATACAGATTGCCAACAAATGCATGAAAGAATGCTCAACATCACTAATCATTAGAGAAATGCAAATCAAAACTACACTGAGGTATAATCTCACAAAGATAAGAATGGCCATCATAAAAAAAATCTACAAACTATAAATGCTGCAGAGGTGTGGAGAAAAGGGAACACTCTTGCACTGTTGGTGGGAATGTAAATTGATACAGCCACTATGGAGAACAGTATGGAGGTTCCCTAAAATCTAAAAATAGAACTACCATATGACCCAGCAATCCCACTACTGGGCATATACACTGAGAAACCATGATTCAAAAAGAGTCATGTTCCACAATGTTCATTGCTGCTCTATTTACAATAGCCCAGACATGGAAGCCACCTAAGTGTCCATCAACCGATGAATGGATAAAGAAGATGTCACACATCTTCAATATACAATGGAACACTACTTAGCCATAAAATGAAATGAAATTGAGTTATTTGTAGTGAGGTGGATGGACCTAGAGTCTGTCATACAGAATGAAGCAAGTCAGAAAGAGAAAAACAAATACTGTATGCTAACACATATATATGGAATCTAAAATAACTGAAAAGAAAATGATTGTGAAGAACCTAGGGGCAGGACAGGAATAAAGACGCAGACGTAGAGAATGGACTTGAGGACACGGAGAGGGGGAAGGGTAAGCTGGGATGAAGTGAGAGAGTGGCATGAACTTATATATACTACCAAATGTAAAATAGATAGGTAGTGGGAAACAGCCACATAGCACAGGGAGATCATCTTGGTGCTTTGTTACCACCTAGAGAGGATGGAGGGATCCTAGGAGGATGGCTGGGAGACACAAGAGGGAGGAGATATGAGGATATATGTATATGTAAAGGTGATTTACTTTGTTATAAAGCAGAAACTAACACACCGTTGTAAAGCAATTACACTCTAATAAAGACATTAAAAATAGATAAATAATTTATTTTTTAAAAAGCAAAATTAAATCATTTAAAGAAATAAATAAATGAGAGCACAAATTAACATGGTAACTCTAAACCTAAGTATTTTCAGTACTATACTAAATGTAAATGGATTAATATCTCCTATTAAAGTGTAATTTTTTTATATTATGTGCAACTAAATTGTTTTTAACAATATACAGGTAAAATAAAAGAATTAAATTAAAAAGGAGAATACATTCCATGGATTTAAAAACAATTAGCATATAGTATGCATATTAGATAAAGTAGTCTTTAAGTTTAGAACAGTTTCTCATTATTATAATTAGTATTATTATCCCAATTTCTTAAATAATACTTCAGTATTTTTTTCTATATGAAAAAATATTTTAATACTTTTTTCTTTGCTTTCTTGTGGTCTAATACATGGCAAATATTTAGGTGCTAACATAATCTAAAAATGTATGTTGTTTTCTTACAGCCAACAAAAACTGAATCAAGAAGAAATAGATAACTTGAACAGACTGATCACTAAAATTGAAATAGAATCTGTAATTTAAAAAAATTCCCTACCAACAAAAGTCCAGGATCAGATGGTTTCACATGCAAATTCTACCAAATATACAAAGAAGAACTTACACTGATTGTTCTCAAACTCTTCCAAAAGATTGAAGAGTAAGGAATACTTCCAAAGACATTCTATGAAGTCACCATCACCCTGCTATCAAAACCATATGGGGGGGACTTCCCTGATGGCACAGTGGTTAAGAATCTGCCTGCCAATGCAGGATACACGGGTTCGAGCCCTGGTCCATGAAGATCCCATATGCTGGTTAGCAACTAAGCCTGTGCGCCACAACTACTGAACCTGCGCTCTTGAGCTCGGGAGCCACAACTACTGAGCCTGAGAGCCACAACTACTGAAGCCCGTGTGCCTAGAGCCCATGCTCAGCAACAAGAGAAGCCACCAAAATGAGAAGCCCATGCACCACAACGAAGAGTAGCCCTCGCTCGCCGCAACTAGAGAAAGCCCACGCACAGCAACGGACACCCAATGCAGCCAAAAATAAATAAATAAATAAATTTATTAACAAACAAACAAACAAACAAAAACAGATGGGGACTTTTCTGGCAGTCCAGCAGTTAAGATTTCACCTTCCAGTGCAGGGGGTGCGGGTGGTTCAGTTCCTGGTCGGGGAGCTAAGATCCCATACACCTCACAAACAAGAAACCAAAACATAAAACAGAAGCAATATTGTAACAAATTCAATAAAGACTTAAAAAAAAAAACACAGAGAAAGACACTACCAAAAAAGAAAATTACAGGCCAATATCTTTGATAAATATAGATGCAAAAATTCTCAACAGAATATTAGAAAACCGAATCTGACAACACATAACAAGATCATACACCATGACGAAATTTGATTCACCCCAGGGTCACAAAGTTGTTTCAACATATGCAAATCAATCAAAGTGATACACCCCATCAACAAAGTAAAAAGAAAAAAAACAAATGATCATCTCAATAGAGGCCGAAAAAAGCACTTGAAAAACTTCAACAGCTATTCATGGTAAAAAACGCTTACCAAAGGGGCTATAGAGGGAACATATCTCAACATACAAAAAGCTATTTATGACAAACCCACAGCCAATATAATACTCAATGTTCATAAGCTGAAAGCCTTCTGGCTAAAACCTGGAACAAGACAAGTATGCCCACTCTCACCTCTTCTCTTCAACACAGTATTGGAAGTCCTAGCCACAACAGTCAGACAAGAAAAAGAAATAAATTCTAACCAAATTGAAAGGTAAAAGGTATAATTGACACTATATGCAGATTACATGATAATACATATAAAGGAAGCCCTAAGAATTCCATACAAAAACAACTACAACCGATAAACGAATTCAGCAAAGTAGCAGGATACAAGATTAACATACATAAATTGGTTGCATTTCTTTCTTTTTTTTCTTTAAATTTATTTTGGCTGCATTGGGTCTTCATTGCTGTGCACGAGCTTTCTCTAGTTGTGGCCAGTGGGGGCTACTCTTCCTTGCGGTGCACAGGCTTCTCATTGCAGTGGCTTCTCTTGTTGCAGAGCACAGGCTCTAGGCAGGCGGGCTTCAGTAGTTGTGGCACATGGGCTCGGTAGTGATGGCTCACGGGCTCTAGAGTGCAGGCTAAGTAGTTGTGGTGCACAGGTTTACTTGCTCTACAGCATGTGGGATCTTCCTGGACCAGGGCTCGAACCCATATCCCCTGTATTGGCAGGTGGATTCTCAACCATGGAGCCACCAGGGAAGTCCCTGGTTGCATTTCTTTATACTAACAATGAAATATCAGGAAGCGAATGTAAACAAGCAATCCCTTTTAAAATGGCATCAAAAAAATAAAATACATAGGAGTAAACCTCACCAAGGAGGTGAAAGACTTATATGCTGAGAACTACAAAACATTAGTAAAGTAAACTGAAGATGATTCAAAGAAATGGAAAGACATCTCACGTTCTTGGACAGCAAGATATAATAGTGTTAAAATGGCCATACTACCCAGGGCAATCTACAGGTTTAATGTGATCCCTATCAAATTACCCATGACATTTTCCCCAGAACAAGAACAAATAATCCTAAAATGTATATGGAATCATAAAAATCCAGAATAGTCAACACAATCCTGAGGAGGAAGAACAAAGCAGGAGGCATAACCCTCCCTGACTTCAGACAATACTACAAAGTTACAGTAAGCAAAATCACAAGGTATTGGCACAGAAGGAGATATATGGATCAATGGGCTAGAATAGAGAGCCCAGAAATAAACCCACACACCTATGGTCAATTAACCTTCGACAAAGGAGGCAAGAATATACAATGGGGAAAAGACAGTCTCTTCAGCAAGTGGCGTTTTGAAAGTTGGACAGCCGTATGCAAATCAGTGAAGTCAGAACAAACATAGCTAATCGGCAGTAAAATACAAACCAAAACTGTGAGATATCACCTCACTCGTGTCAGAATGGCTGTCATCAAAAAGATCACAAATAACAAAGGTTAGTGAGGATGTGGAGAAAAGGAAACTCTTGTACACTGTTGATGTGAATGTGAATTAGTGCAGCTACTGTGGAAAGCAGAATGGAGGTTCCACAAAAAAACTAAAAATAGAACTACCATAATATCCAGCAATTTCACTCGGGTATATATCAGAAGAAAACAAAAACACTATTTCAAAAAAATAACTGCACCCCAAAGTTCAAAACAGTGTTATTTGCCATAGACAAGATATAGAGTCAAACTAAGTGCTCGTCAATAGGTTACTGGATTTAAAAAAGATTTTTTATGGTGACTTCAAAAAAATGAAATTTTGCCATTTGCAAGAACGTGGATGGACTTGGAGGGTTTCATGCTTAGTAGTGTAAGTCTCAGAGAAAACAAGCCTGGTATGATATCATTTACACGTGGCATCTAAACGACCGAATACAACAACAACAACACAACAGACTCACAGATTAAAGAACAGCCTAGTCGTTACCAGCAGGGAGAGAGAGGGTGGAGGAGCAAAATAGTGGTAGGAGATTCTGAGGAAGAATCCACTATGTATAAAATCAATAATCTAAAGTGACGTACTGTATAACATGGGGAATAGAGCCGCTCTTTTATAATAAGTATAAATGGAGAAGAACCTAAACATTTATCAATCACTATGTTGTACCTCTGAAACTGATATAATAATGTAAATTAACTATAGATCAATAAAATATAAAGTAAGAAACAATAAAGGGGAGACACAGATTATTAGACAGAAATCAATTAAATAAACACAAGTTTTGGAAATCAAGAAAATAAAAAACAACATGTAAGAAATAACATTGGCATTTAAAGTGTACAATCTATTCATTTAACAGAAATCATTTAGGTGGTAAAATATGTTACCCATTCTCACAATTTTGTATATCTAGGGTAAATTATTATCTACAAAAATATGTTACAAATATTCACTCAAAAAGAAAGAGAAAATTTGGATTAACCAATTTTAGTGTAGAAATTTAACATCAAAGACTCTATCTAAAATTGATTTGAATTAGTTCTGTCAACGTTGAATAAGTTCTGTTAGCCACTTCTAGTCTCTTTGTGATGTAAAATCTTTTAAAGCATAAAAATCAGCCTTTCTACATTATTCCGTTAGACATACATAGAAGTTAAAAGAAATGAGAAGACAGAAGAATCAACTAAGAAGGTGAATTTACTGAGAAACAGTCATTCTTTCTCCCTCTTCCTTTTCTTTTCCTCCTTTTCCAGGTCCTTTCGGTTCCAATCAGGAGAAGTCTTCAGAGTTCTGAGAATATTTCTTTAAGGGCTTCAAATCACCATACCTATGTCCTCTGCCACAACTACACACACGGGAACAAAAATAAACCTCTGCTATCTACTCATGTAGGAGGGATTCATGCAAAATAAACTCCTACATGGAGACCAACAGGTGAGTTTTCTACCTGTTCCTTATAATGTCCTTCCATTACAGTAAATCCCACACATTATGAGGCAGAAGGGGTTATGTGAGCTTTTCCTTGAAGTCAAAAAACTTGCAGTCATTTCAAGTACCAGGTGATCATAGGGTACAGCCAGGGAAGATGCCATCCCCCTTGGGGGGAGGTCGGTGAATGGGCTCCCGCAACCATGCACCTCCTGATGTACAGATTCTGGAGGAACAAAGGGCGGTCCCATCGCAGACAGCCTTTCAGGCTGTCCGGCCACTGGGCAACCCGACCAGCCGGGAAGTGCCCCACCAGTTGCTGAAAGCAAAAGTCTGTCCCCCCTGTGAAGCCAGGCAATTTGGGCCACAGAGTCAGATTAGACCGGTAATCAACTCCTCCTCTCTGCTCACCTCCTTGGGGTTACAGCAACCCCATCTCCAAACCCAAATCTGACCCTACAGTGCCAAACTGGGAGTGGCAGGTGGGCTCTGCCGGTGCTTCAGCGCCCTCTGGAGGCTGTCTGCTCTAATGGCAACCCTCAGCCCTTCCTCCTCCTCCTTCCCTAGTCCTGGGGGCTGCCTTGCCCTCTGCAGCTGCTGGCCTGATTTCATTCTTCTTTTTTCTCCAGTTACAATAAGTGTCCTACAGAGGTTTGGAATCTCTTGAAGAAGGAGGATCTTTTAGTCAATACACCTTAACCGTGAGAAGCTGGTTTCAAGAAGCTGGTTTCAAGTGGGTGCAGTTTTTAGCACCCAGTCCTCATGTCATATGACTGGATTTAATCAATCAGATGCCACTGGTTTTTAAATCACATGACCCAGCTTTAAATCAATCAGCTGCTTCCCTCTAACTCATGTGAGCTGGCTTTCAATAGACATGCAGAGGTATAAAAATGATGTTCTGAACAATAAATGGAAAAACAACATCTTATAAAGTTTTTTTCTTTTCTAATGGACGATTCATTGCATACAGAGTAAAGGATTCTCTTCGGGATTTCTTGAACTGTAAACACATACAATGTCTCCGTCGGCGTGGTTGCCTTAGTTACTTTGTTTTTTTCGTTGCTGTTGTTAACATCTTTATTGGAGTAAAATTGCTTTACCATGTTGTGTTAGGTTCTGCTGTATAACAAAGTGAATCAGCTATTCATATACATATATCCCCATATCCCTGCCCTCTTGCGTCTCCCTCCCACCCTCCCTATCCCAACCCTCCCTATCCCAACCCTCTAGGTGCTCACGAAGCGCTGAGCTGATCTCCCTGTGCTATATGCAGCTGCTTCCCTCTAGCTATCTATTTCACCTTTGGTAGTGTATACATGTCCAAGCCACTCTCTCACTTCGTCCCAGCTTACCCTTCCCCCTCCCCGGGTCCTCAAGTCCAGTCTCTATGTCTGCGTCTTTATCCCTCAGCAGCGACTCCTGGGAGGGGTGGATACTTCCTTTTATGCTCAGGGGATATCCCCTAGTTTGAATACGATTTGAGTTTGATCCTGTGAAACCATCAGAACTTCCCACCAGAGATAAATGAGGAGATTCTGGCCTTTATTAGTATGCACAATGAACACAGGTGTCCTGGTTGTACTTGCCAACCCTCCTATTTTACCCATCTATTTTTATCCACCTTCCACCCCGTGAGTACTTTTGACCAACCCTGAGCTCAGACCCCTGACTTATTAGAGTGACTTTTTCACACTTTCTTTAAAAATGGACAGGTAATAAAAAGAATTTAACCTAGAAGCAGCAGCTCACTAAGGGAAATAAAATCACCAGAAGTTATATAATCACAGCCACAGCCATCCAGGGCTCTTGTCTTATCTGCTGGGTCATAAGAATGCGACCTTCCTAAATTTGAAGGGCATCCAATCAAATAAGTAAAGGTGTTGCTCACCTCTGGCTCTTGGAGGGATCGCTAGGCAGTCTACCCAGGGTATACTAACTGCAAAACACTCTCATGGTTTTGAAACACCTATGTCCCAGGAAAGCTTTTTGGGGTGCATGGGGAAGTTTTATTTAATTTTTTGACATGAAGCAAAAAATAAATCACCAAGCTCTTTGTGCACAGGACATCTTAAGAGGGCAGTAGAAGGAAAGAATGGGCAGAAAAGACGATCTCCTCTGAAGTGAAGGTAGTTTTTCCAAAAGAGTAGGATTTAGTCTCAGTTTAAGGAGAACACTTTTAAATAGCTGGGACAGCTCCAAACTGCAGTTTAGGGAACGAGTACTTCAAAAGAACAGTGCTTTAAAAGTCCTGGCAAGGCAGCAACAGGATGAAGAGTTGGTTTTGCATAGTTTTGAACACAGGAGTAAAGAAGCAGAGGCATCTCTGACTAAAAGGCCCTGAGATCCTATGGCATCAATGGGTCAGTTGCAGGGGGGGCAGGGGGTGTGGGTGGTGATATTTCTCTCTCAACGTCTCCCAGGGCAGCCACCCCTCCCTACCCCACCCCCCTACTCCCTTCACCCTTCCTCCCTCCACTGTTGGGTCCCCAGGGACAGCACTTCTTAAGCTGGAGCGCTCAGGCACCATCTCTGCAATTTGGATTCTTCCTGGAGCCTGGCAAGTTCTGGGACAGAAAGGCAGGTCTGCAAGGCCGCTGGGGTGCAGCCGGACCTGGAGGCCTGGAGGGGAACTGGAGCCCTGAAGCCCACCCACGTCCTTGAAGCTGAGGGAGGAACACATCCTCCTAACAGTACTTCTCAGGGGTCAGCGTGCTCCCCACCCGATGGTGATCCATACTCACTTGAGGCAGCAAGGATTGCCTCTAACTGGTCCCCTTGATTCCGCCTTAAGGGTCCTCACACATGTGTGATAGCGCAGGCCCCGGCTCTCTTTAGTCAGCTGAGGCCAGTGCTGCCGGGGTCCCTCCAGTCCCATCCCCCAGCCCCTCCCTCTCCGACAGTATCTAATAGAAGAAAGAGCACAGAGGTATTGGCTGAATCAAGGGACCTGGGAGCCTGGGTATGAGTTTGAAGACCGAGAACCTAAGGCGCAATTACATATTATTGGAAACTCTTGTGGGGTGTGTGGGGGGAGGTTAGGAGGCTGAGAGGCTGAGTCGACCTGGTGAGTGCAGCCCCAGGACATCACAGAGCCCCGCCCACCCTTCCCTGCCATCAGAGAAGGGGTGCTGCAACTCCAGCCGGGACTCTGCACTTCCCCCTCCCTGATTCTCCTCAAGAAGAGCAGGTTACCCCCCTCTGAGGGCAGGGGTAAGACAACGGACCAAGTCTCCGTGGACTAAGGTGCTGCTGGAAGCTCTTCCCGAACAGCAGTGCTGGCTTGGAGCGAACCCGTGTACCGCCAAATTTGGTATCGTCCTGCAGCTGAGGGATGCAGGCTTTAAGTCAGCTGCCCTGGCTTTAAATCAATCAGCCCCACTTTAAGTCAGGTGACCCGACTTAAATCACTGTGTGCCCCTCAAACCTGCAACTTCAAAAGTTGGTTAACTTCACTTTGATTCCAGCAGCTCACATAGCTGAACGCACACTGTAGTCACCCCGAAGCCTGGCTTAGAGGCAGGATATAAGGTAAGGGGATGGGCGTGCACTCATGGTGATGAGGGTGTACTTCATGTACCAGAAGGGTCTAGGCACTCTAGGGTACAGCAAGCAGTGCACGATACAGCAGCTCCCTGGCAAAGCTGGTGATGCACAGGAAGAGCAGGCACAGGGAGGTGTGCAGAGGTTCCAGGACGGGAGCTGGGGCACAGCCAGCCGGGATGGTGTGAAAGCAGAGGATCTGAGCCTTCTTGAGAAAGACAGACACAGAGGATGGATGAGAAGCAAAGACCAGATGAAATACGGATTTGAAAAACACACCCTGCTCTTGAAATTGGGTTGGGGAGGCACCCCAGATTTGAGTCTTCTTACTCCCCAGTACCTAGTGCTTTGGCATTTGCCCAATTACTTATAAAATTTACTGATAAGATCTAGCCCATAGAATACTGCATTTGTAGTGGTATCGCGTGTTAATTTTTCTATAGTGGAATAATCTTTTCTACAAGAAAAATGTACACTATCTGACATAAATTAAAACCCCTCTTTATAAAGTACTATATCGGACTTCCCTGGTGGCGCAGTGGTTAAGAATCTGCCTGCCAACGCAGGGGTCATGGGTTCGAGCCCAGGTCAGGGAAGTTCCCACATGCCTCGGAGCAGCTATGCCCATGCGCCACAACTACTGAGCCTGCAGGCCACAACTACTGAAGCCCGTGTGCCTAGAGCCGGTGCTCCAAAACAAGCACAGCAAGAGAAGCCACCGCAATGAGAAGCCCGCACACCGCAACAAAGAGTAGCCCCCGCTCGCCACAACTAGAGAAAGCCCGCGCATAGCAACGAAGACCCAACACAGCCAAAAAATAATTAATTAATTAATTGTTTTAAAAAAGTACTATATCCTTCTGTACAGCTTCTCTGGGAAGAACAGAGAGATGGCGTGGTAGAGTGAGAAAGACCAATATTTAGTGCACATCTCTCATGCAGGTGCTCTGCGGGCTCAGATACATTTATCCCCACTTTACAAAGGAGGAAATAAGCTCAGAGAGGTTTAGTAATTTTCCCAAAGCCAAACAGCTACTGAGTGGCAGAAACAGGACCTGAACCAAGTCTGTTACCTTCAAAGCCTAAGTCCTCATCACAACAAAACTCAATTAATATTTACATTTATAGAATTACATTGCAAACTGGGGAGTTCTTGGCACAATCCTGAATAAGAGTGAGAAAGAAAGAAACAGCATTGTTCATACAGTCAACCAAAATTTTTGGAGCAGCTGCTAGATGCCTGGCCCTTTTTGGGGTTCAGCAGTGATCACGACAGGAAGAGTCCTGCTTTCATGAACCATGTAGTGGGGAGGAGAGATGGGTGCAACTTGGGTGAGGGATTTTACCTTGCTGAGCCTCTGTTTTCTCATCTGGAAAATGGGACGGGTGTTCCTCATTTTGTGGGATTGTCCAGCCCTCACATTCTCTGATCCCATAAGAAGCATTTGTTTTCCTGTTTCTTTAAAATTCATTCAGGCCGTGAGCCGTGTTGAATGATGTTAGCTGCTCCCCAAATCACTCTATTCCCACCCTTTTCCTGTGATCAGGTTTTTCCCGAAACATGACTCACAATCAGTCAAGTCACAGAACCTAAGGGGCACCCAGCAGAAAAATTCCAACCCTTGCTTCTCAGGAGCTCTGCGTTCTACCTGCCAGGTAAATTTAACTCACCTGGCACAAGGTGGCCATCCCTGGTTTCACATCAACGTGATCTCAGGCACAAACCTCCTTGTTTTTCCATTTTGTCTTTAAGCTACTTGTTGAAACAACTGTACAAATATTACAAAGATATAAAATCAGGCATCTTCTGCCCCCAGTGCCTACTAATAAATGATTTTCTGCCACTTTAATAATAAAGACAGAACATTTCAACATTCTGCTGCCCTTACTATTTGTCATTTTTGTTGATATTTCTATTGAACACATTTTTCAATATTTTAACAATGGAACATTTATTTAGGCTGTTCCAGACCCATGCCTTTAGCGGTAAAGGTTTTGTTGTTATACTTCTATTCTGTTTCCTTTAAAAATCATTATCCTATTTAAATGGATTAAGTCAATTCTATAGGCATTTATCTTATGATATTGATGAAATGAATACATAGAGGGCAGTAGTACAAGTTGATTGGACTTGAGAACCTCTATTAGCACAGTTAAGTATAAATATTATCTATATGTAAACCAAAGTACATGCTGAGTGAGATTCTCCGACTCTTTTTCACTGTCTGCCCCTCGAGCCTGTGAGAAATGGAATATTTCTTGCCAGCTCAGTAAACAAAGGACGTCCCAGTCATCAGCACTTGCAGCCCTCCAGTGTGAGCCGCGGGCCCTACGGAACTCCGGATATGCAAATACAGAATGCAGGCCCCAGAGAGCTGAGGTGCAAATGAAAGGAACGATTTCAGTGAGCCCAGACTCTGGCATCTACGTTTACAAAGAAAAGCGCTACATTCCTCACGTTGGGAGAGCTGGTTTTCCTTAGTTAACAGTCACCTTTTAATGTTCCACAATACCTGCGCCAGGCCCCTGCCCTGTCCCCTCCCCCCGGTACTTTAGCTCAGGGAGGAAGGAGCGCAGAGGGACTCTGCTGAATAAGGGGCCTGCGAGCCTCAGGAGTTTTCAGCCGCTTTCCCCGCAGTCAGGTGGAGGGGCGCTGACGCTGCCGACGGACCGTGCGCCTCCCTTGAACCGTTTCCTCTCAGGACGCTCAGGCCGACCCCTCCCCACGCCCCCCAGGCCCCGCGAGCCAGGCCGAGGGCAGGGGGGAGAGGAGGGACCGAAGTTCCCCGGGACCAGACGCTGGGGGCCGCTCTTTCTACACAGAAGCGGCGGGTGGCAGCGAACCCCTGCCCCTCAGAAGCTGGTCTTGCGCTGCCGCCCGGGCACCGGACCAGGCGGAGGGGTCGGCGCCCACTTACCCTGGCCCTCCGTCCGCACGACTGTCGCGGCTTCGGCTGCCAGGGCCCCTCCAGAGCCGGCAGTCTCAGTGAGGCCGCCGCCCCTCGGCCTCCGGGGCAGTTCCGTGACGGCGGAGGGAAGAGACCCCGAGCTGAGGGAGTTCCAGCTCTCCAGAAACGCGGGCTCCGTTCTGGGCGCAGGGGGTGGGACCACTCTGCCCCGAGGCCTTCTGGGAGGGAGGGGGCGCCGGGGCAGGGAGCCTCCAGGAGCGCAGGGCCCCGTTAGGGGCCCTGGAGGGGCGGCCCGGCCTGGGCCC